>NC_091988.1:202883609-203183609 GCF_044704955.1 Pristiophorus japonicus | reverse complement strand
CTGATTACACCAGGCCCGCGAACGGCTTTGTCACAGTGACACACGGGCCAGGGATCAGCAAAATACAGCACAACCAGCCAGGAGAGGAAGGTCAAAGCAGGAAGCTGAGGAATTCTCAGTCTAATATTGGATGGAATTAATTGAACGCAGGATGAATAGACAGTTCGATATATGTACCTACACTCAAGCTCAGAGCGAGGACACCCAACCGGCTAACACTATGATATTCCGACTGATTTAGCTTTAGTTTTGAGTAAGCTAGAATCACAGAATCTTACAGCACAGAAGGAGGCCATTCGGCCCATCGAGCCTGTGCCGGCTCTGTGACAGAGCGATCCGGTTAGTCCCACTCCCCCCACTCTTTCCCCACAGCCCTGCAATTTTATACCCTTTTCGAGTAGTTATCCAGTTCCCGTTTGAAAGTTACTATTGAATCTGCTCCCACCGCCCTTTCAGGCAGCGCGTTCCTGATCACAACTTGCTGCGTAAAAAAAAATAAAATCTCATCTACCCCACCCCGGCCCCCGTGTCCTCTGGTTACCGACCCATCCACCAGGGAAACAGCTTCTCCCTATTTACATAAGAACATAAGAAATAGGAACAGGAGTAGGCCATAAGGCTCCTCGAGCCTGCTCCACCATTCAATACGATCATGGCTGATCCGATCATGGACTCAGGTCCACTTCTCTGCCCACTCCCCATAACCCCTTATCCCCTTATCGTTTAAGAAACTGTCTATTTCTGTCTTAAATTTATTCAATGACCCAGCCTCCACAGCTCTCTGAGGCAGCGAATTCCACAGATTTACAACCCTCAGAGAAGAAATTTCTCCTCATCTCAGTTTGAAATGGACAGTCCCTTATTCTAAGATTATGCCCTCTAGTTCTAGTCTCCCCCATCAGTGGAAACATCCTCTCTACATCCACCTTGTCAAGCCCCCTCATAATCTTATACATTTCGATAAGATCACCTCTCATTCTTCTGAATTCTAATGAGTATCAACCTCCTCAACCTTTCCTCATAAGTCAACCCCCTGATCCCTGGAATCAACCTAGTGAACCTTCTCTGAACTGCCTCCAAAGCAAGTATATCCTTTCATAAATATGGAAACCAAAACTGCACGCAGTATTCCAGGTGTGGCCTCACCAATACCTTGTATAGCTGTAGCAGGACTTCCCTGCTTTTATACTCCATCGCCCTTGCAATAAAGGCCAAGATACCATTGGCCTTCCTGATCTGTGAAAAACCTATTTGATGAATTTGTAAGTGCTTGCCCAGTTGAAGTACTATTGCCGGACCCAGTGCACTGCCCAATCTGGAGCTGCAGGCCTGAGTTAGTTCTCCACTTTAAACAAAATGTGTTTGAGATGTGGGCCATTTATTGCTCATCCCCAGTTGCCCTGAATGCATTAAGAGTCAACCACATAGTGAGTGACTGGAGTCACGTGGAGGTCAGACCGGGTAAGGATAAGGAGGGTAATGATGCCGGGTCCCCTCCCTGAAGGGCATCGGTGAACAATGTGACAGATTTTACTGCAGCCTGCCCACAAAGTACCAGATTTATTGAATTCCAATTCACAACTGTCTTGTCCTTGTACAAGGCCTTAGTCAGGCCGCACTGGAATAGTCCAGTTTTGGTCTCCTCGTACGGTGGGTGATATTGAGGCTCTGGAAAGAGTGCAGAGGAGGGCCACTGGATTAATTCCCAGTGTAAAGCATCTCGGTTATCCAAATAGGCTGAAAGATTTGTGACTCTATATCTTAGAGCAGCGTAGACTATGGCCGGGGCGGGGGGAGGGTCTGATTGAGGTTTATAAGATAACGAAGGGAATAGATGGTGTTCCAGCTGACAATTTGTTCCAATTAAACAGGTTAGGCAGGACCATGGGGCACAGATATAAATTGCAATGGGCTAGATCTAGGTTAGACGTCAGGAGGTGGTGCTTGTCCCAGAGAATAGTGGATCTCTGGAACAAGCTGCTGTTTCACGTGGTGGATGCAGACTCGCGCTGACTTCCTTCGAGCAAAAGCTGGAGCTGTTTCTGGCTGCGGCAGAGATCACCTCGGACAGAAGGATAGGCTCTGTGGGAATTCAGGGCCAGAGTGATCTCCTGGACCAGCTTCAATCGCCTCGATGGGTCGGAGAGGAATTTCCCAGATACATTCCCCCCAAATTGGCCTGGGTTTTTAGCTATTTCTTTGCCTCTCCCAGGAGATCACATGTTTCCAGGTAGAGTGGAGAGTATAAGTTGTGATACAGAAGTTATCGCAATCATATGGGACAGGCTCAATGGACCAGGTGGTCTTTACCTGTCCCTTATTGTTGGGACGCTCGTGTGTAACCTGCCCTGGTGGGATTTGAACACTCGGCCCGTGGGTTGGGCTGGGGCAGCAGCAGTGTACCGATATTTAGCCTCAATGTATCTGGACCATGAAAGGGTGAGACATAAAACCCTCAGGGCGCCTGCTCCTGATTGCAGTCCACTGACCCCTGCAGGAGAGGACCAGTGTGTGCACACTAAAGGTGTGATTTTAATCTGAGCTGCTCTCAGGAGCGGGGTAGGATTCCGTGTCAGCCGTGGCTCAGTGGGTAATACTATCATCTCTCAGTCAGCGGGTAGTGGGTTCGAGTCCCACCCCAGCACCTTGAGCAAAAAATCTGGGCTGACATTTCCATTGCAGTACTGAGGGAGTGCTGCACTGTCGGAGGGACAGTACTAAGGGAGTGCTGCACTGGCGGAGGGGCAGTACTGAGGGAGCGCTGCACTGTCGGAGGGACAGTACTAAGGGAGTGCTGCACTGGCGGAGGGGCAGTACTGAGGGAGCGCTGCACTGTCGGAGGGGCAGTACTGAGGGAGCGCTGCACTGTCGAAGGGGCAGTACTGAGGAAGCACTGCACTATCGGAGGGGCAGTACTGAGGGAGCGCCGCACTGTCGGAAGGGCAGTATTGAGGGAGCGCCGCACTGTCGAAGGGGCAGTACTGAGGAAGCACTGCACTGTCGGAGGGGCAGTACTGAGGGAGTGCCGCACTGTCGGAGGGGCAGTACTGAGGGAGCGCCGCACTGTCGGAGGGGCAGTATTGAGGGAGCGCTGCACTGTCGGAGGGGCAGTACTGAGGGAGCACCGCACTGTCGGAGGGGCAGTACTGAGGGAACGCTGCACTGTCGGAGGGACAGTACTAAGGGAGTGCTGCACTGTCGAAGAGGCAGTAAGAACATAAGAACATGCGAAATAGGACCAGGAGTAAGCCATACGGGCCCTCGAGCCTGCTCCGCCATTTAATATGATCATTGCTGATCTGATCATGGACTCAGCTCCACTTCCCCGCCCGCTCCCCATAACCCCTTATTCCCTTATCGTTTAAGAAACTGTCTATGTCTGTCTTAAATTTATTCAATGTCCCAGCTTCCACAGCTCTCTGAGGCAGCGAATTCCACAGATCCACAACCGTTTGGGAGAAGAAATTTCTCCTCATCTCAGTTTTAAATGGGCAGCCCCTTATTCTAAGACTATGCCCTCTAGTTCTAGTCTCCCCCATCAGTGGAAACATCCTCTCTGCATCCACCTTGTCAAGCCCCCTCATAATCTTATACGTTTCAATAAGATCACTTCTCAATCTTCTGAATTCCAATGAGTAGAGGCCCAACCTACTCAACCTTTCCTCATAAGTCAACCCTCTCATCCCCGGAATCAACCGAGTGAACCTTCTCTGAACTGCCTCCAAAGCAAGTATATCCTTTCATAAATATGGAAACCAAAACTGCATGCAGTATTCCAGGTGTGGCCTCACCAATACCGTGTATAACTGTAGCAAGACTTCCCTGCTTTTATACTCATCCCCTTTGCAATAAAGGCCAAGATTCCATTGGCCTTCCTGATCACTTGCTGTAGCTGCATACTAACCTTTTGTGTTTCATGCACAAGTACCCCCAGGTCCTGCTGTACTGCGGCACTTTATAATTTTTCTCCATTGAAATAATAACTTACTCTTCGATTTTTTTTCTGATAAAGTGCATGACCTCACACTTTCCAACATTATACACCATCTGCCAAATTTTTGCCCACTCACTTAGCCTGTCTTTGTCCTTTTGCAGATTTTTTGTGTCCTCCTCACACATTGCTTTTCCTCCCATCTTTGTATCATCAGCAAACTTGGCTACGTTACACTCAGTCCCTTCTTCCAAGTCGTTAATATAGATTGTAAATAGTTGGGGTCCCAGCACTGATCCCCACTGAGGGAGCGCCGCACTGTCAGCGCGCAGTACTGAGGGAGCATTGGGTTGTCTGAGGGGCAGTATTGAGGGAGCGCTGCACTGTCGGAGGGGACATTTTTCAGACCAAACATTAAACCAAGCCCTCTCTGCTCTCTCAGGTGGATGAATAAGATCCCATGGCACTATTTCGAAAAAGAGCAGTGTTAGCGTTAGTGTTTTCTCAGAAGAATCACTCAACACTCAGAGTCGGTTCCAATGCTGATGCGGCCTTTATTACGCTTAGCGGGGAGGAAATCACAAGACTGAGTCCAGGCTTCTCTCCACAGAACATAGGGTTACATTCACTTTTATATGTTTCACAACAGTTACAAACAGTTTACTACTGTTACACAGCCCATCACGGCTGGCCACAAGCCAATCACAACGATTATAGATTACATATAGGTTCTTTTAACCCAATAGAATTCCCCTTATGTCTCAGGAACCATGTGTTCGTCTCTTGTCAGCTTGGGCTGATTGATATAGGTTCTCTCACTAGTTCTTTCTTCTTGGAGAAATAATTAGTTTATAACCTTGTTTACAGGAGATGGGTTCTCTTATCTCTTTCTTCCTGGGGAATTAATTGGTTTATGGCCTTGAATACGGGAGATGGGTTCTCTCCTCATTATTCTTATCCTGCATCCAAGGCATTCCTATAGTGGGCCTCACAGGGTTATTGCTCGGTCATTGAACATTCAACAGTTCACAGCTTGACTACCTGATTTCCCATCATGCCTGGGCAGCCATTTTATGTGTGGCCACTTTAAACTTAAATGCGTTTAGATATATCTAGCAGGTGCCTAATGCCTAGTATTCTGGTATATTCTAAAGGTGCCTACCTCCTACAACAAGCAGGGCCAACATTTAACCCTCAACTAACATCACTGAAGCAGATTATCTGGTCATTGTCACATTGCTGTGTGTGGGAGTTTGCTGTGCACAAATTGGCTGCCGCGTTTCCCACATTACATGGCAGATGAAGTATAATGTGGATAAATGTGAGGTTATCCACTTTGGTGGTAAAAACAGAGAGACAGACTATTATCTGAATGGTGACAGATTAGGAAAAGGGGAGGTGCAAAGAGACCTGGGTGTCATGGTACATCAGTCATTGAAGGTTGGCATGCAGGTACAGCAGGCGGTTAAGAAAGCAAATGGCATGTTGGCCTTCATAGCGAGGGGATTTGAGTACAGGGGCAGGGAGGTGTTGCTACAGTTGTACAGGGCCTTGGTGAGGCCACACCTGGAGTATTGTGTACAGTTTTGGTCTCCTAACTTGAGGAAGGACATTCTTGCTATTGAGGGAGTGCAGCGAAGGTTCACCAGACTGATTCCCGGGATGGCGGGACTGACATATCAAGAAAGACTGGATCAACTGGGCTTGTATTCACTGGAGTTCAGAAGAATGAGAGGGGACCTCAGAGAAACGTTTAAAATTCGGACGGGTTTAGACAGATTAGATGCAGGAAGAATGTTCCCAATGTTGGGGAAGTCCAGAACCAGGGGTCACAGTCGAAGGATAAGGGGTAAGCCATTTAGGACCGAGATGAGGAGGAACTTCTTCGCCCAGAGAGTGGTGAACCTGTGGAATTCTCTACCACAGAAAGTTGTTGAGGCCAATTCACTAAATATATTCAAAAAGTAGTTAGATGAAGTCCTTACTACTAGGGGGATCAAGGGGTATGGCGAGAAAGCAGGAATGGGGTACTGAAGTTGCATGATCAGCCATGAACTCATTGAATGGTGGTGCAGGCTAGAAGGGCCGAATGGCCTACTCCTGCACCTATTTTCTATGTTTCTATGTTTCTATTACAACAGTGACTACCCTACAAACGTATTTCACTAGCTGCAAAGCGCTTTGCGCTGTCTGGTGGTCGTGAAAGGTGCTATAGAAATGCAAGTCTTTCTTTTTTTACATGGGTATGGCGTATTCTCTCCCGTACGTTCCTGGGATGTAGGCGTCACTGGCAAGGCCGGCATTTATTGCCCATCCCTAATTGCCCCTTGAGAAGGTGGTGGTGAGCCGCCTTCTTGAACCGCTGCAGTCCGTGTGGTGAAGGTGCTCCCACAGTGCTGTTAGGGAGGGAGTTCCAGGATTGTGACCCAGCGACGATGAAGGAACGGCCGATATATTTCCCAGTCAGGATGGTGTGTGACTGGGAGGGGAACTTGCATAGAATTTTTACATAGAATTCTTTAGAATGTACAACACAGAAACAGGCCATTCGGCCCCACACTCCGTGCCGGGGTTTATGCTCCACACCAGCCCCCTCCCACCCCCTCTCCATCTCACCCCATCACCATATCTCTCTATTCCTTTCCCTCTCATGTATTTATCCAGCTTCCCCTTAAATGCATCGATACTATTCGCCTCAACCCCTCCCTGTGGCAGCGAGTTCCACATTCTCACCCCTCTCTGGGTAAAGAAGTTTCTCCTGAATTCCCCATTGGATTTATTAGTGATGATCTTATATTTACATTTGTTTGTTTTGCTCTCAGCGAAAAGTAGAAACAACTTCTCTACGTTTACCCTATCAAACCCCTTCACAATTCTAAGGACCTCTATCAGGTCACCCCTCAGCAACGAGCCCCTGCCTGTTCAGTCTTTCCTGAGACGTGTAACGTCAATATGAGATGGTGGTATTCTCATTCCATGTGTCTGTGGGCTAAAACAAGTTTCCTCCCAGTTCTAGTCTTGTTTGAAATGTATCAATTATTCATTTGTGTGCACAGTTGCCTTAATTCGTGAATATGTAAAGAAAATCCTCACGGATAGAAAATGAGAAAAATAGAAGCAGGGAGCCTTAGCTAATGTATGACCTTGGGACAAGTAGAATAAGGAGAAAAGATACAAAAATGTTCAACGCCACTCTGGTTAAAGCAGGGATAAAAACCCAAAGAGCCCAGCAGGTCAGGCAGTACCTGTGGAGTTAGAAACAGAATTAGTGTTTCAGCTCGATAATGGAAAAGTTCGAGGTGTAACAGGGTTTTAAGCAAGTGTCAGGGCAGGGAAATGGGAGAGGGAAGGGCAGAACAAAAGGGAAGGTCTGTGATTGGGTGGAGGCTGGAGAGATTTAATGACAAAAGGGATGATGGTGTGAGGCAGAAGGAGACAGTAATGGGACAAGTAAAGGAACAAAAGATGGGTCTAGAGAGGGTGTAATGGGACTGGCAGAGTCATCTACAGCTGCAGTCCGATAAAATGGGGGCCAAGGTTCTGGTCTGAAATTGTTGAACTGGATGTTGAGTCCAGGAGGCTGTAAAGTGCCCAATCGAAAGATGAGGGGCTGTTCCTCGAGCTTGCGTTGAGCTTCATTGAACAGTGTAGGAGGCCGAGGACGCAGAGGTCAGAGTGGCAGTGGAGTGGAGAATGAAAGTGACAGGTGACCTTGAACCCGGGGTCACGCTTACGGATTGAACAGACGCTGGATGAGCTGCTGAGTATTTCCAGCATTTTCTCTTTGTGTTTCTGGTTAAAGCCAAGGTTGTTCCCCCGCCCCCCAAACCACCCACCACCTTGATGGCTCGTATAGAATCTTATAGCGTCTTAAAGCACAGAAGGAGGCCATTCGACCATCGACAGAGCTATCCAATTTAGTCCCACTTGCTCAGGGCAGAAAAGGAGAGGTTGTTGATGTGACCTAGATAGATGCATTACCTGGCAATACTACGTTCCGTTTGGGAGCTGTGCAGTTTTATGCCTTTAGGGCGCTTGACAATCGGGAACCAAGCAAAAATGTAATTAACCTCAGCCACAACTGTGCAGACGTTATATACTGGCGGTGAGTCCCTCTGTTGCTCACCACATTAGTAGTGCAAACTCACCCCTGCTCCCTGTCACATCGATTGGATTTTTCTCGCTTTTGCTGAATATCCGAGCTCATTACGGTGAAAAATGTCAGCGCTGGAAATGGAATAATTTTACATTTTCTTTGGCCATCAGTGCCTGTGTAGATCAGGCAGTCTCGGGCCAAATGTGGCATGACTCAGCTCTCCCCTAATGAGCTGCAATCAGGTCACGTGTTAATAACAAAGGATTTAAATATTTTTAATGGCATTAACACCATTTGTAACAATAGCAGGCAGGTATTCCATCTAAAATATTGCGCAGCGCGATTTCTACTCCTGGAGCTCCTTCGAGGCTCGCTCCGATCTCAGACAGACGTCTCGCGATGGCCCCAAGGTACCTCTTCCATCTCCTGCCCCGGCTATTCACATTTATTGGGGTTGTCGAGTGAGATTGCTTCATCTAGTGCCAATTATTGTTGCATTGTGGACAGTTCCTGCACTGTGCGCCTCTTTTCTTTATTATTTAATCATTCCTGGGATGTGGGCGTCGCTGGCAAGGCTGGCATTTATTGCTCATCCCTAATTGCCCCTTGAGAAGGTGGTGGTGAGCCGCCTTCTTGAACCGCTGCAGTCCGTGTGGTGAAGGTGCTCCCACAGTGCTGTTAGGGAGGGAGTTCCAGGATTGTGACCCAGCGACGATGAAGGAACGGCCGATATATTTCCCAGTCAGGATGGTGTGTGGCTGGGAGGGGAACGTGGAGGTGGTGGTGTTCCCATGCGCCTGCTGCCCTTGTCCTTCTAGGCGGTAGAGGTTGCGGGTTTGGGAGGTGCTGCTGAAGAAGCCTTGGCGAGTTGCCGCAGTACACCTTGTAGTTCGGCGCTACCTCACACTCATCTCAGGCGCCGGCAGAGAGAGAGAGCAGGAAACCTGAACCTCATCAGCTTGAAGCCAAGGGTCCAGAGGTGAAAGGTCAAGGGGCTAATTCACAAACCATCATTGTTTCACCTTTTCTTAGTGCTTCAACCGCTGTTTCTCAGTGTGACCAGATAACCTCCTTTTGTTAATGGAGTAACTATTTGTACTAAGTCTCCCAACGCATGCGCAGAAGGGAGAGTTAGGACAAATATCACCGACTACTCCCCCGCCCCCCCGCAAAATTCCCACTAACCCTTTTCTACGTCTGCGTCCAACACCATGATACCTCCACTGAGCAGCCGCCAAGCCCCAAGGCTCCCACAGCCCCGGGGAGCACGAGGGGCAGGTGGGGAGAGAGAGCTTGGCGAGGGGAGAGAGAGAGCTTGGGGAGTGGGGGAGAGAGCTTTCGGGGAGAGAGCTTGGGGTGGGGAGAGAGCTTGGGGGGGGCGGCCTTTTGGCTAAGATCTGCATAACTAACCTGACCAGCCACCATGACGTCCGGGTGGTTTCTCCCTGGTCAGGAAGGTATATGCTTACATTTTTGTAAACAGGAGGTGGGTGGGATTGGTGACCCATCCACCTCCACGGAGGTGTGTGGGGGACCTGACCCATCCACCTCCATGGCACGAACCTGGTATTGCAGTACTTCCAGGAACGGTGCAGTGGCTCTAGGCCTTTTGGCTAAGAGCATTGGCGCAGAGTGATCCTTGACTGGTGCAGGGTGACCTCTGGCGTTTGACAAAGAATTGTAACGATTGGATAATGATTGGACATGAATTTAAAAAAAAAAAAAAATAATAAATGTCGGCCTTTTGGCTAAGATCAAGTGTAGTACCGTTTCTGACCAGCCACCATGACCTCCGGGTGGTTTCTCCCTGGTCAGGAAGGTATATGCTTGCATTTTTGGAAACAGGAGGTGGGTGGGGAGGTTTGACCCATCCACCTCCACGGAGGTGTGTGGGGGACCTGACCCATCCACCTCCATGGCACGAACCTGGTATTGCAGTACTTCCAGGAACGGTGCAGTGGCTCTCGGCCTTTTGGCTAAGAGCATTGGCGCAGAGTGATCCTTGGCATGTGCAAGGTGACCTCTGGCGTTTGTGATTTGACAAAGAATTGGAACGATTGGCTACGAATTTCAAAAAAAAAAAAAATAAATAAATAAATAAATAAATGCCGGTCTTGCCTTTTGGCTAAGATCATGCGTAACTGACCTGACCAGCCACCATGACCTCCGGGTGGTTCTCCCTGGATCAGGAAGGTATATGCTTGCTTTTTTGGAAACAGGAGGTGGGTGGGGTGGCTTGACCCATCCACCTCCACGGAGGTGTGTGGGGGACCTGACCCATCCACCTCCATGGCACGAACCTGGTATTGCAGTACTTCCAGGAACGGTGCAGTGGCTCTAGGCCTTTTGGCTAAGAGCATTGGCGCAGAGTGATCCTTGGCGTGTGCAAGGTGACCTCTGGCGTTTGTGATTTGACAAAGAATTGGAACGATTGGCTACGAATTTCAAAAAAAAAAAAAAAAAAATGCCGGTCTTGCCAGCGATGTCCACATCCCGAGAACGATCAAGGAAAAAGAGTGATGAAGAAGCAGCCAAGCCTGATTGGCTGCAGTTGCGTAGATTTATAGGATGATACAGCCCGGGGGGGGGGGGGGGGGCATTCGGCCCATCGAGCCTGTGCCGGCTCTTTGCAAGAGCGAGCCAATTAGTCCCGCTCCCCCGCTCTTTCCCTACAGCCCTGCTAATGTTTCCACTTCACGTATTCATCCAACTCCCTGCTGAAAGTCACTATTGAATCTGCTTCCAGCACCCTTTCAGGCAGCGCGTTCCCGGTCACAGCAACTCGCTGCATAAAATATTATTTTCCTCATCTCCCCCTGGTTCTTTTGTCAATCACTTTAACTCTGTGAATCCGATTACCGACCTTCCTGCCACAGTTTCTCCTGGTTTACTCTAACAAAACCCCCCATGATGTTGAACATCATGTCAATGTCTCCCAACCAGTTCTGCGGCCCCTGGCAAACGCCTCTGGCCCTGATGGTGAGGACCTGCCTACGAAGGGTTGGGGCCGGCAGAGAGGCAGGCTTGGAGCTGTGACGTCTGTCGCAGGGACACGTGCAGCCACCATGGGAGTGCGGCAGTGTCGTGCTTATGTTACAGGGCTAGTAATCCAGGCTGATGATTCCACCATGGCAGCTGGGGAATTTAAAGTCAATTACTTAAATAAATCTGGAATAAAAGGTAATAGTAATTATGAAAGTATGGGCAAGAAACCCGTCTGGTTCACTAATGCCCTTTAGGGACTATATGTGACTCCAGACCCACAGCAAGATGGTTGACTCTTAACTGCCCCCTCACCCACCCAGTTGCATTCAAGAAGGCGGTTCACCACCACCTTCTCAAGGGCGATTAGGGATGGGTGACAAATGTTGGCCTTATGGGCAATATTCACATCCCATGAATGAGTTTTACAAAGTGTGCAGTATATGGTTGGTACATGTGGTGGTGGGAGTGTGCTCAAACATCTCCTCAGCTTCTCACCTGCTTGCGGGCAACCGTGGACCAAAGGACAACCCCTTCGATAGGGTTACCAACTCTGGTCGGACATGTTCCTGGAGGTCTCATCACGTGATCTCCTGCCTCCCACTGCCCTGCCATTGGTTGCCCGACATGTCCATCGTCATGGTGCCTGCCGCCCCACAGCCAATCGGGAAGCAAACAGGCTCTTTGCCACCCGATTGGATGATTCTTCACTGTCAGTCACACGGCCCTTTCTCCTCACATCCAACAAATCTATAACTGATAAACCAATCGAGCAAAATCAGCCACAGAGAAAATGTCTCCACTTGTGGGGGAGACCAGAACTGGGGGCCATCGATATCAGACCGTCACTAACAAATCCAATGGGGAATTCAGGAGAAACTTCTTTACCCAGAGAGGGGTGAGAATGTGGAACTCGCTGCCACAGGGAAGGGTTGAGGCGAATAGTATCGATGCATTTAAGGGGAAGCTGGATAAACACATGAGGGAGAAAGGGATAGAAGGATATGGTGATGGGGTGAGATAGAGAGGGGTGGGAGGGGGCTGGTGTGGAGAATAAACCCCGGCACGGACCCGATGGGCCGAATGGCCTGTCTCGATGTAATGCCATGTAAAAGTATTCAAATACACATTTTGTTTATTGCCCCAGTGATTTTTCTTGCAGGTTGTTTGCAGCAGTGCCCAGGAGATTAATCTTCAATGCCTGGAGCCCCCAGGACAATCCTGGAGAGTTGGAAATGCTACCTTCAAACCACTTCAACATCAGCATCTTCCAGGGTCAGGGGTGAAGTTTTCAGACTCACGCCGAGACCTTCGGTTCCCTGGCCCTGCTTAGTGTTCTCGTCCCTTCAGTGTTGGCAAAGATTCACTCATGTGTGAAACTCGCCAAAGGCTGAAAGAATTTCTGTCCATCTATTGTGACACTCCCCTTTTATTGGACCCATCCCTTTAAATTTCACTTACCTGAAAGCTGCTCCTGATGTGCTGCAGAGTTCTGAAGTCTGCGCTGGGACTTGTGAATAATTACGTAAATAGGATTACACTGGGAAATTGAGCATGATGAACACGTGCCCAATCGGACAGAATTCGAACCAGTTCTGAACGTTTAGAGCAATTATTCATAAGGGGGTAGCAGTTATGCTGCAGCTGTACAAAGCCCTGGTTAGCCCACACCTGGAGCACTGTGAGCAGTTCCGGGCACCACTCCTGAGGGAGGGTATATTGGTCTTGGAGGGAGTGCAGCGTGGGTTTACCAGAACGATACCCGGACTCCAAGGGTTAAGTTACGAGGGGAGATTACACAAACTAGGGTTGTATTCCCTGGAATTTAGACGGTTAAAGGGTGATTTGATCGAAGTTTTCAGGATATTAAGGGGAACGGATAGGGTAGATAGAGAGACTATTCCCGCTGGTTGGGGAGTCTGGGACTAGGGTACAGTCTATAAATTAGAGCCAGACCTTACAGGAGTGAAATTAGGAAACACTTCAACACACAAAGGATGTTAGAAGTTTGGAACTCTCTTCTGCAAACGGCAATTGTTAATTTTAAATCTGAAACTTGATAGCTTTCTATTAACAAAGGTATTAAGGGATATGGGCCAAAGGCGGGTGGATCAGCCGTGATCTCATTGAATAGCGGAGCAGGCTCGAGGGGCTGAATGGCCTTCCTCCTGTTCCTGTGTTGCTAGTACTCAGATCTGTGAACAGAAATCTATGCCAGATATCTTCATGTACACATTTCAAACAGCGTGAGCAGTTCAAGGCCGATTTGATGGAGCAGGAGACGATTGCCAGCGTGTGCTTCACACTCCAACACTGAATGAGCTGTACCTGATCACAGGCTCGGCATTCAGCTCCTTGTGCAGTCACCTGACACTTCACAACCTCCAAATGACCCCGACGCGCAGGCACCCTGCCTGGGCCTTGAATTTCACCGCTTCCACTGTCACACCGAATGACACACAATGTACATACAGAATCAGGCCATTCAGCCCCTCCGTGCCGGGGTTTATGCTCCACACCAGCCCCCTCCCACCCCTCTCCATCTCACCCCATCACCATATCCCTCTATTCCTTTCCCCCTCATGTGTTTATCCAGCCTCCCCTTAAATACATCGATACTATTCGCCTCAACCTCTCCCTGTGGCAGCGAGTTCCACATTCTCACCACTCTCTGGGTAAAGTGTCAGCTATGGATCAGTACATCAGTGGCTGTAAAACGCTTTGAGACATCCGGTGGTCATGCAAGGCACTATATAAATCCAAGTCTTACTTTCTTTTAAAGAAGTTTCTGAATTCCCTATTGGACTGTCTTATATTGATCGCCCCTAGTTCTGGTCTCCCCCACAAGTGGAAACATCTTCTCTACGTCTAACCTTAAGAAATACTTTCACAATTTCAAAGACCTCTATTGGGTCTGCAAAACCGAGTCAGGCCCCGATAACAGCGGGTGCACTGGCAGTACTTTTAGTACAATGTTGTCGGTCCTGATAGTGATGTACCGACCCTGTGCATGGCTCTTTAATCCCGCTGAAAACTCCCTGTGCGCAACACGACAGAAGATCAACTCATCCTAGGTAGCGGGATGGAAGATGTTTGGAGGATTGACCAGTGAGGGCTGGTTATATGCGATCATTGTTTGCAGTGTGCTAGCTAATGTAAGGGCGAGTGTTGTCCACATCGGCGGGGTGATAACGGCTGTTGCTGTTTCCGTCTCTTTGCTCTCTCCCCTCGGGGAACAGAGTGAGGCAGTGGGAGGATTGGTGGCTTGAACACCCCTTCCATTGGGCCGTGACCATCTCAGCCAAGGGGGGAGTTAGTCCTGTACAGTGGGAGGGGTTTGTAGACTCCCACATGTCATACAATGGGGTGGGGGGGGGGGGGGAATTGGTCACCCAGCGGATGCAAGGATCCCACTTAATGTCAACCCCGAATTCTGAGCCTGAGCTCCGGTGTCAACTTGCTGGGACTCTCTGGTTTGAAACCTCCACCATCGGCTTCGGAGGCGGGAATGCTACCAAAGGCTGGCTCCAGTGTCAGACGGTGTCTACACACTGAGTGGTTGAAGTTTGGAACTCTCTTCTGCCAGTGGCAATTGATACTGGGTCAATTGTTCATTTTAAAATGGGCGAGTGATAGCTTTCTGTTAACCAAAGGTATTAAGGAGTGTGGGGCAAAGGCGGGTATATGGAGTTAGGTCACAGATCAGCCACGATCGCATTGAATGGCGGAACAGGCTCGAGGGGCTGAATGGCCTCCTCCTCTTCCCTAATTTCCTGTATCAATGTTCATGCTGTGTTCTGGGTGAGCTGCCATCATCCCATTTTGATAGGTTCTTGTCATGTATTTATGCTTGGGTTTACTAGCCACCAGGTGGTGCCACTGTTGGAGGTCATTGTGAACGTGTGTGCAGCCCAGGTATAACATCTTGTAATGTGATCACTTCGGGCCCTAATAAAATAGAGCCTGGTTTGTACATGTTCGGAGTTTACAGTATTCAGTCTTTGAGTTATTGCATACACAACAGTTCTCCTTCCCCAAACTTCTCTTGAAAGCTTTA
This sequence comes from Pristiophorus japonicus, assembly GCF_044704955.1. Taxonomy (NCBI): domain Eukaryota; kingdom Metazoa; phylum Chordata; class Chondrichthyes; family Pristiophoridae; genus Pristiophorus; species Pristiophorus japonicus. The sequence goes on along the minus strand of NC_091988.1, from coordinate 203,168,543 downwards.
ATAAAATCAGAGTCTCTGGACCTCCACACTCAAATAATTCTGTTTGTATCAGCAACTTGTGTTATGATTTAAATTTTACACTTGGCCCCTCGAGGCTGATTGGTGAAGGTTTGTAGTCTACAAATACAAAATGTTCGGACACTCTTGTGCTCGGATACTGGGAATGATTGATTGGACAATCACAGCACAACTCTGTAGAACAAATCTGCTTGCTGTGATGGAAAGAAGTGTTCATGTCTGTGAATGGAGATGTACAGAATTAGAAATTTTCCATCATCCCCAGCGCTGGCTCATTACTCTGGTCCCTGTCACTTATCATATCTTAGATTTTACTGTGTAATGAATTTGGGATGGCTCCAACAATACAAGAGAGTTAATGCAAGACAGAGGTTATACATTTAAACCTTAGCTGGTGAAATCCATCAAGGTTCAGGTGAATCATTAGAAACACCAATCAGACCAGCATATGTAAAACAACAAATTATTATCCAAACTCGCACCGAGTCCCACTCACCCATCACCCCCTGTGCTCGCTGCCCCGTGTCCTAACTCGCACCGAGTCCCGCTCACCCATCACCCCCTGTGCTCGCTGCCCCGTGTCCTAACTCGCACCGAGTCCCGCTCACCCATCACCCCCTGTGCTCGCTGCCCCGTGTCCTAACTCACACCAAGTCCCACTCACCCATCACCCCCTGTGCTCGCTGCCCCATGTCCTAACTCACACCGAGTCCCGCTCACCCATCACCCCCTGTGCTCACTGCCCCGTGTCCTAACTCGCACCGAGTCCCGCTCACCCATCACCCCCTGTGCTCACTGCCCCGTGTCCTAACTGGCACCGAGTCCCGCTCACCCATCACCCCCTGTGCTCGCTGCCCCGTGTCCTAACTCACACCAAGTCCCACTCACCCATCACCCCCTGTGCTCGCTGCCCCGTGTCCTAACTCGCACCGAGTCCCACTCACCCATCACCCCCTGTGCTCGCTGCCCCGTGTCCTAACTCGCACCGAGTCCCATTCACCCATCACCCCCTGTGCTCACTGCCCCGTGTCCTAACTCACACCGAGTCCCACTCACCCATCACCCCCTGTGCTCGCTGCCCCGTGTCCTAACTCACACCCAGTCCCGCTCACCCATCACCCCCTGTGCTCACTGACCCGTGTCCTAACTCGCACCGAGTCCCACTCACCCATCACCCCCTGTGCTCGCTGCCCCGTGTCCTAACTCGCACCGAGTCCCGCTCACCCATCACCCCCTGTGCTCGCTGCCCCGTGTCCTAACTCGCACCAAGTCCCACTCACCCATCACCCCCTGTGCTCGCTGCCCCATGTCCTAACTCACACCCAGTCCCGCTCACCCATCACCCCCTGTGCTCGCTGCCCCGTGTCCTAACTCGCACCGAGTCCCACTCACCCATCACCCCTGTGCTCGCTGCCCCGTGTCCTAACTCGCACCGAGTCCCGCTCACCCATCACCCCCTGTGCTCGCTGCCCCGTGTCCTAACTCACACCAAGTCCCACTCACCCATCACCCCCTGTGCTCGCTGCCCCATGTCCTAACTCACACCGAGTCCCGCTCACCCATCACCCCCTGTGCTCACTGCCCCGTGTCCTAACTCGCACCGAGTCCCGCTCACCCATCACCCCCTGTGCTCACTGCCCCGTGTCCTAACTGGCACCGAGTCCCGCTCACCCATCACCCCCTGTGCTCGCTGCCCCGTGTCCTAACTCACACCAAGTCCCACTCACCCATCACCCCCTGTGCTCGCTGCCCCGTGTCCTAACTCGCACCGAGTCCCACTCACCCATCACCCCCTGTGCTCACTGCCCCGTGTCCTAACTCGCACCGAGTCCCATTCACCCATCACCCCCTGTGCTCACTGCCCCGTGTCCTAACTCACACCGAGTCCCACTCACCCATCACCCCCTGTGCTCGCTGCCCCGTGTCCTAACTCACACCCAGTCCCGCTCACCCATCACCCCCTGTGCTCACTGACCCGTGTCCTAACTCACACCGAGTCCCGCTCACCCATCACCCCCTGTGCTCACTGCCCCGTGTCCTAACTCGCACCGAGTCCCGCTCACCCATCACCCCCTGTGCTCACTGCCCCGTGTCCTAACTGGCACCGAGTCCCGCTCACCCATCACCCCCTGTGCTCGCTGCCCCGTGTCCTAACTCACACCAAGTCCCACTCACCCATCACCCCCTGTGCTCGCTGCCCCGTGTCCTAACTCGCACCGAGTCCCACTCACCCATCACCCCCTGTGCTCGCTGCCCCGTGTCCTAACTCGCACCGAGTCCCATTCACCCATCACCCCCTGTGCTCACTGCCCCGTGTCCTAACTCACACCGAGTCCCACTCACCCATCACCCCCTGTGCTCGCTGCCCCGTGTCCTAACTCACACCCAGTCCCGCTCACCCATCACCCCCTGTGCTCACTGACCCGTGTCCTAACTCGCACCGAGTCCCACTCACCCATCACCCCCTGTGCTCGCTGCCCCGTGTCCTAACTCGCACCGAGTCCCGCTCACCCATCACCCCCTGTGCTCGCTGCCCCGTGTCCTAACTCGCACCAAGTCCCACTCACCCATCACCCCCTGTGCTCGCTGCCCCATGTCCTAACTCACACCCAGTCCCGCTCACCCATCACCCCCTGTGCTCGCTGCCCCGTGTCCTAACTCGCACCGAGTCCCACTCACCCATCACCCCTGTGCTCGCTGCCCCGTGTCCTAACTCGCACCGAGTCCCGCTCACCCATCACCCCCTGTGCTCGCTGCCCCGTGTCCTAACTCACACCAAGTCCCACTCACCCATCACCCCCTGTGCTCGCTGCCCCATGTCCTAACTCACACCGAGTCCCGCTCACCCATCACCCCCTGTGCTCACTGCCCCGTGTCCTAACTCGCACCGAGTCCCGCTCACCCATCACCCCCTGTGCTCACTGCCCCGTGTCCTAACTGGCACCGAGTCCCGCTCACCCATCACCCCCTGTGCTCGCTGCCCCGTGTCCTAACTCACACCAAGTCCCACTCACCCATCACCCCCTGTGCTCGCTGCCCCGTGTCCTAACTCGCACCGAGTCCCACTCACCCATCACCCCCTGTGCTCACTGCCCCGTGTCCTAACTCGCACCGAGTCCCATTCACCCATCACCCCCTGTGCTCACTGCCCCGTGTCCTAACTCACACCGAGTCCCACTCACCCATCACCCCCTGTGCTCGCTGCCCCGTGTCCTAACTCACACCCAGTCCCGCTCACCCATCACCCCCTGTGCTCACTGACCCGTGTCCTAACTCGCACCGAGTCCCATTCACCCATCACCCCCTGTGCTCACTGCCCCGTGTCCTAACTCACACCGAGTCCCACTCACCCATCACCCCCTGTGCTCACTGCCCCGTGTCTTAACTCACACCGAGTCCCGCTCACCCATCACCCCCTGTGCTCACTGCCCCGTGTCCTAACTCACACCCAGTCCCACTCACCCATCACCCTCTGTGCCCCGTGTCCTAACTCACACCGAGTCCCACTCACCCATCACCCCCTGTGCTCACTGCCCCGTGCCCTAACTCGCACCGAGTCCCACTCACCCATCACCCCCTGTGCTCGCTGCCCCGTGTCCTAACTCGCACCGAGTCCCATTCACCCATCACCCCCTGTGCTCACTGCCCCGTGTCCTAACTCACACCGAGTCCCACTCACCCATCACCCCCTGTGCTCGCTGCCCCGTGTCCTAACTCACACCCAGTCCCGCTCACCCATCACCCCCTGTGCTCACTGACCCGTGTCCTAACTCGCACCGAGTCCCACTCACCCATCACCCCCTGTGCTCGCTGCCCCGTGTCCTAACTCGCACCGAGTCCCGCTCACCCATCACCCCCTGTGCTCGCTGCCCCGTGTCCTAACTCGCACCGAGTCCCGCTCACCCATCACCCCCTGTGCTCGCTGCCCCGTGTCCTAACTCACACCAAGTCCCACTCACCCATCACCCCCTGTGCTCGCTGCCCCATGTCCTAACTCACACCGAGTCCCGCTCACCCATCACCCCCTGTGCTCACTGCCCCGTGTCCTAACTCGCACCGAGTCCCGCTCACCCATCACCCCCTGTGCTCACTGCCCCGTGTCCTAACTGGCACCGAGTCCCGCTCACCCATCACCCCCTGTGCTCGCTGCCCCGTGTCCTAACTCACACCAAGTCCCACTCACCCATCACCCCCTGTGCTCGCTGCCCCATGTCCTAACTCGCACCGAGTCCCACTCACCCATCACCCCCTGTGCTCACTGCCCCGTGTCCTAACTCGCACCGAGTCCCATTCACCCATCACCCCCTGTGCTCACTGCCCCGTGTCCTAACTCACACCGAGTCCCACTCACCCATCACCCCCTGTGCTCGCTGCCCCGTGTCCTAACTCACACCCAGTCCCGCTCACCCATCACCCCCTGTGCTCACTGACCCGTGTCCTAACTCGCACCGAGTCCCATTCACCCATCACCCCCTGTGCTCACTGCCCCGTGTCCTAACTCACACCGAGTCCCACTCACCCATCACCCCCTGTGCTCACTGCCCCGTGTCTTAACTCACACCGAGTCCCGCTCACCCATCACCCCCTGTGCTCACTGCCCCGTGTCCTAACTCACACCCAGTCCCACTCACCCATCACCCTCTGTGCCCCGTGTCCTAACTCACACCGAGTCCCACTCACCCATCACCCCCTGTGCTCACTGCCCCGTGCCGTAACTCACACCCAGTCCCACTCACCCATCACCCCCTGTGCTCACTGCCCCGTGTCCTAACTCGCACCGAGTCCCACTCACCCATCACCCCCTGTGCTCACTGCCCCGTGCCGTAACTCGCACCGAGTTCCACTCACCCATCACCCCCTGTGCTCACTGCCCTGTGTCCTAACTCACACCCAGTCTCGCTCACCCATCACCCCCTGTGCTCACTGCCCCATGCCGTAACTCACACCCAGTCCCACTCACCCATCACCCCCTATGCTCACTGCCCCGTGTCCTAACTCACACCCAGTCCCATTCACCCATCACCCCCTGTGCTCACTGACCCATGTCCTAACTCGCACCAAGTCCCGCTCACCCATCACCCCCTGTGCTCACTGCCCCGTGTCCTAACTCACACCCAGTCCCACTCACCCATCACCCCCTGTGCTCACTGTCCCGTGTCCTAACTCACACCCAGTCCCGCTCACCCATCACCCCCTGTGCTCACTGTCCCGTGTCCTAACTCACACCCAGTCCCACTCACCCATCACCCCCTGTGCTCACTGACCCATGTCCTAACTCACACCAAGTCCCGCTCACCCATCACCCCCTGTGCTCACTGCCCCGTGTCCTAACTCGCACCGAGTCCCACTCACCCATCACCCTCTGTGCTCACTGCCCCGTGTCCTAACTCGCACCGAGTCCCACTCACCCATCACCCCCTGTGCTCACTGCCCCGTGTCCTAACTCACACCCAGTCCCACCACCCATCACCCCCTGTGCTCACTGCCCCGTGTCCTAACTCACACCCAGTCCCGTTCACCCATCACCCCCTGTGCTCACTGCCCCATGTCCTAACTCGCACCGAGTCCCACTCACCCATCACCCCCTGTGCTCACTGCCCCATGTCCTAACTCGCACCGAGTCCCACTCACCCATCACCCCCTGTGCTCGCTGACCCATGTCCTAACTCACACCCAGTCCCGCTCACCCATCACCCCCTGTGCTCGCTGACACATGTCCTAACTCACACCCAGTCCCACTCACCCATCACCCTCTGTGCCCCGTGTCCTAACTCACACCGAGTCCCACTCACCCATCACCCTCTGTGCTCGCTGACCTACATTGACACTCGGTCCGGCAACACGTCGATTTTAAAATTCTCATCCTTGTTTTCAAATCCCTCCATGGCCCTCGCCCCTCCCTATCTCTGTAATCTCCCCCAGCCCCACAACCCTCCGAGATCTCTGCGCTCCTCCAATTCTGGCCTCTTGAGCATCCCTGATTTCCATCGCTCCACCATCGGTGGCCGTGCCTTCAGCTGCCTGGGCCCCAAGCTCTGGAATTCCCTCCCTAAACCTCTCTGGCTCTCCCTCCTCCCTCAAGATGCTCCTTAAAACTGACCTCTGTGACCAACCACTGCCCTAATAGCTCCTTATGTGGCTCGGTGTCAAATTTAGTTGATCATCACTCCTGTGAAATGGCTTGGGTCATTTTACTACGTTAAAGGCACTATATAAATGCAAGTTGTTGTTGTTAAGACGATAGTTTTTTTGCAGTATCTAATAGTTTCATACCATTATCTTGAATAAGAAGCATTCCCTGCGGGAGCCTTTAGGTAAAGCAGTAACAAGATGCCTGTATTATGAAATATTCAAACAAAAGTGAAGATATAACAGTGCTGTGTCAGTATTGCAACATGATGAAACAGTTGATGGACATGTAGATACAAACACTGCTGCTCCTTGTCCCGGGAGATGAATGTGCATGGAATTAGCCAGCAGTTTCCATTATCCATAAGGAATAATCCTTCACTCCTGCCTTCCCGGGTAGCTCAGTGATTAGTTAAGCCTTAGAGACTGGTAGGCCTGTGTTTCGATCCCCAGCCTGTCCTTTAGGAGTACAGGTACTACACTCTCCCTCAGCATCCTTAAAAGAAAGATTCTGCATTTCTATAGCGCCTTTCCCCATCTCAGGATGTCCCAAAGCGCCCAACAGCCAATCAAGTACTTTTTGAAGTGCAGTCACAGTTGTAATGTAGGAAACGTGGCAGACAATTTATTCCCAGCAAGCTCCACAAGCAGCACTGTGATAAATGACCAGATAAGCTGTTTTAGTGAGGTCGGTTGAGGGATAAATATTGGAGAACACCACAGCTCTTCTTCGAAATAGTGCCATGTGCACATTCATCTCCCAGGACAGGGAGCAACAACGTTTGTATCTACATGTCCACAAGAGAGAGCAGACGGGGCCTCAGTTTAACGTCTGATCCAAAAGATGGCATCTCTGATAGTGCAGCGTTCCCTCAGTACTGCCCCTCCGACAGTGCAGCACTCCCTCGGTACTGCCTCTCCGACAGTGCGGCACTCCCTCAGTACTGCCCCTCCGACAATGCAGTGCTCCCTCAGTACTGCCCCTCCGACAGTGCAGCACTCCCTCGGTACTGCCTCTCCGACAGTGCGGCACTCCCTCAGTACTGCCCCTCCGACAATGCAGTGCTCCCTCAGTACTGCCCCTCCGACAGTGCAGCACTCCCTCAGTACTGCCCCTCCGACAGTGCAGCACTCCCTCAGTACTGCCCCTCCGACAGTGCGGCACTCCCTCAGCACTGCCCCTCCGACAGTGCAGCGCTCCCTCAGTACTGCCCCTCCGACAGTGCGGCACTACCTCAGCACTGCCCCTCCGACAGTGCAGCGCTCCCTCAGCACTGCCCCTCCGACAGTGCAGCGCTCCCTCAGTACTGCCCCTCCGACAGTGCGGCACTTCCTCAGCACTGCCCCTCCGACAGTGCGGCACTCCCTCAGTACTGCCCCTCAGACAGTGCGGCGCTCCCTCAGTACTGCCCCTCCGACAGTGCGGCGCTCCCTCAGTACTGCCCCTCAGACAGTGCGGCGCTCCCTCAGTACTGCCCCTCCGACAGTGCGGCACTCCCTCAGCACTGCCCCTCCGACAGTGCGGCACTCCCTCAGCACTGTCCCTCCGACAGTGCGGCACTCCCTCAGTACTGCCCCTCCGACAGTGCGGCACTCCCTCAGTACTGCCCCTCCGACAGTGCGGCTCTCCCTCAGTACTGCCTCTCCGACAGTGCGGCACTCCCTCAGTACTGCCCCTCCGACAGTGCGGCGCTCCCTCAGCACTGCCCCTCCGACAGTGCGGCACTTCCTCAGCACTGCCCTTCCAACAGTGCAGCGCTCCCTCAGTACTGCCCCTCCGACAGTGCGGCACTCCCTCAGCACTGCTCCTTCGACAGTGCGGCACTCCCTCAGCACTGTCCCTCCGACAGTGCGACACTCCCTCAGTACTGCCCCTCCGACAGTGCGGCACTCCCTCAGTACTGCCCCTCCGACAGTGCGGCTCTCCCTCAGTACTGCCTCTCCGACAGTGCGGCACTCCCTCAGTACTGCCCTCCGACAGTGCGGCGCTCCCTCAGCACTGCCCCTCCGACAGTGCGGCACTTCCTCAGCACTGCCCCTCCGACAGTGCAGCACTCCCTCAGTACTGCCCCTCCGACAGTGCGGCACTCCCTCAGTACTGCCCCTCCGAAAATGCAGCACTCCCTCAGTACTGCCCCTCCGACAGTGCGGCACTCCCTCAGTACTGCCTCTCCGACAGTGCGGCACTCCCTCAGTACTGTCCCTCCGACAGTGCGGCACTCCCTCAGTACTGCCCCTCCGACAGTGCGGCACTCCCTCAGTACTGCCCCTCCGACAGTGCGGCGCTCCCTCAGCACTGCCCCTCCGACAGTGCGGCACTTCCTCAGCACTGCCCCTCCGACAGTGCAGCACTCCCTCAGTACTGCCCCTCCGACAGTGCGGCACTCCCTCAGTACTGCCCCTCCGACAATGCAGCACTCCCTCAGTACTGCCCCTCCGACAGTGCAGCACTCCCTCAGTACTACCTCTCCGACAGTGCGGCACTCCCTCAGTACTGCCCCTCCGACAGTGCGGCACTCCCTCAGTACTGCCCATCCGACAGTGCAGGATTCCCTCAGTACTGCCCCTCTGACAGTGCGGTGGTGCGAGCATTTAGATTATGTGCTCAAGTACCTGGAGTGGGGCTTGAACCCATGACCTTCTGACTTAGGGCACTACTGTCGATGTATCCAGGGTGTTACAGTCGGCGGCACATAAATGCATAAGGCAGGTAGGGCACTGATGGCTTGTGTGCCAGGGCCGACAATTATGCAATAAGAATAGCCAGAATGAGCGAGCACTGGATTGGCCTCTCTGGCTGGGGTTGCCCAAGGTACAGGTACGTATCGGGCACTAGGATTGGCCTCTCTGGCTGGGGTTGCCCAAGGTACAGGTACGTATCGGGCACTAGGATTGGCCTCTCTGGCTGGGGTTGCCCAAGGTACAGGTACGTATCGGGCACTAGGATTGGCCTCTCTGGCTGAGGTTGCCCAATGTTCAGGTATATATCATGCACTGGCTGAGGGGGGAGCAACGTGTGAGATGTGGGAGCGCTTTGAGTGGAGTTCCCACTTCCATGTCACCTTTCGCCATCATCCCTCTCCTGGGCCAGTGTCATGTCACACCTACCACTCTACTGGGGAGCAGCTTGGTGATGATCAGTGACACATTGTAAGGCCACCGATACGGTCTCTGTCATCCTGTTTAAGGCAGCAGACAAGTTGGCATCCAACGTCTGCACGGTCGTGATCATGGCCTGCGTACATTCGATTGAGAATTGTGATTGAAATTCCATAGAAGCAGCCTCTCTCTCCATGGTTGACATTCTTGTGATTCCCTGCACGAGGGATTGAGTTAGACTCCTCCATCCTCTCCGCTATTGTGGAGTGAGTGCGTGTCACGACTGTCAGTGCCCGGTTATGCTGCTGATGTGCGACTAGTATTCTCCTTCTCAATGATAGCCCCTGGTTCCAGCATCTGTGTCCAGCTGAGCCGTGCTTGGGATGGATTCCATCTCCCAGCACGGGCACTCCACGGCTGTCCCTGCCACCAGTGCCTGCTCGTGCTCACTTGTGAAGTGTGAGTCACCAGGAGAAAGCCCAACCAACTCTCTAACTGGACCCACCGAAATGCGAGTATCTGCGCTGGTGCATGGCCATAGGTCCTCTGACGGTGCACCCTCAGAAAGAATGAGTGCCTCTGAGGAATCGTCCTCATGGATAGAAACATAGAAACATAGAAAATAGGTGCAGGAGTAGGCCATTCAGCCCTTCTAGCCTGCACCGCCATTCAATGAGTTCATGGCTGAACATGAAACTTCAGTACCCCCTTCCTGCTTTCTCGCCATACCCCTTGATCCCCCTAGTAGTAAGGACTTCATCTAACTCCCTTTTGAATATATTTAGTGAATTGGCCTCAACTACTTTCTGTGGTAGAGAATTCCACAGGTTCACCACTCTCTGGGTGAAGAAGTTTCTCCTCATCTCGGTCTTAAATGGCTTATCCCTTATCCTTAGACTGTGACCCCTGGTTCTGGACTTCCCCAACATTGGGAACATTCTTCCTGCATCTAACCTGTCTAAACCCGTCAGAATTTTAAACGTTTCTATGAGATCCCCTCTCATTCTTCTGAACTCCAGTGAATACAAGCCCAGTTGATCCAGTCTTTCTTGATAGGTCAGTCCCACCATCCCGAGAATCAGTCTGGTGAACCTTCGCTGCACTCCCTCAATAGCAAGAATGTCCTTCCTCAAGTTAAGAGACCAAAACTGTACACAATACTCCAGGTGTGGCCTCACCAAGGCCCTGTACAACTGTAGCAACACCTCCCTGCCCCTGTACTCAAATCCCCTCGCTATGAAGGCCAACATGCCATTTACTTTCTTAACCGCCTGCTGTACCTGCATGCCAACCTTCAATGACTGATGTACCATGACACCCAGGTCTCGTTGCACCTCCCCTTTTCCTAATCTGTGACCATTCAGATAATAGTCTGTCTCTCTGTTTTTACCACCAAAGTGGATAACCTCACATTTATCCACATTATACTTCATCTGCCATGCATTTGCCCACTCACCTAACCTATCCAAGTCACTCTGCAGCCTCATAGCATCCTCCTCGCAGCTCACATTGCCACCCAACTTAGTGTCATCCGCAAATTTGGAGATACTACATTTAATCCCCTCGTCTAAATCATTAATGTACAATGTAAACAGCTGGGGCCCCAGCACAGAACCTTGCGGTACCCCACTAGTCACTGCCTGCCATTCTGAAAAGTACCCATTTACTCCTACTCTTTGCTTCCTGTCTGACAACCAGTTCTCAATCCACGTCAGCACACTACCCCCAATCCCATGTGCTTTAACTTTGCACATTAATCTCTTGTGTGGGACCTTGTCGAAAGCCTTCTGAAAGTCCAAATATACCACATCAACTGGTTCTCCTTTGTCCACTTTACTGGAAACATCCTCAAAAAATTCCAGAAGATTTGTCAAGCATGATTTCCCTTTCACAAATCCATGCTGACTTGGACCTATCATGTCACCATTTTCCAAATGCACTGCTATGACATCCTTAATAATTGATTCCATCATTTTACCCACTACTGAGGTCAGGCTGACCGGTCGATAATTCCCTGTTTTCTCTCTCCTTCCTTTTTTAAAAAGTGGGGTTACATTGGCTACCCTCCACTCGATAGGAACTGATCCAGAGTCAATGGAATGTTGGAAAATGACTGTCAATGCATCCGCTATTTCCAAGGCCACCTCCTTAAGTACTCTGGGATGCAGTCCATCAGGCCCTGGGGATTTATCGGCCTTCAATCCCATCAATTTCCCCAACACAATTTCCTGACTAATAAAGATTTCCCTCAGTTCCTCCTCCTTACTAGACCCTCTGACCCCTTTTATATCTGGAAGGTTGTTTGTGTCCTCCTTAGTGAATACCGAACCAAAGTACTTGTTCAATTGGTCTGCCATTTCTTTGTTCCCAGTTATGACTTCCCCTGATTCTGACTGCAGGGGACCTACGTTTGTCTTTACTAACCTTTTTCTCTTTACATACCTATAGAAACTTTTGCAATCCGTCTTAATTTTCCCTGCAAGCTTCTTCTCGTACTCCATTTTCCCTGCCCTAATCAAACCCTTTGTCCTCCTCTGCTGAGTTCTAAATTTCTCCCAGTCCCCGGGTTTGCTGCTATTTCTGGCCAATTTGTATGCCACTTCCTTGGCTTTAATACTATCCCTGATTTCCCTAGATAGCCACGGTTGAGCCACCTTCCCTTTTTTATTTTTACGCCAGACAGGAATGTACAATTGTTGTAATTCATCCATGCGGTCTCTAAATGTCTGCCATTGCCCATCCACAGTCAACCCCTTAAGTATCATTCGCCAATCTATCCTAGCCAATTCACGCCTCATACCTTCAAAGTTACCCTTCTTTAAGTTCTGGACCATGGTCTCTGAATTAACTGTTTCATTCTCCATCCTAATGCAGAATTCCACCATATTATGGTCACTCTTTCCCAAGGGGCCTCGCACAATGAGATTGCTAATTAATCCTCTCTCATTACACAACACCCAGTCTAAGATGGCCTCCCCCCTAGTTGATTCCTCAACATATTGGTCTAGAAAACCATCCCTTATGCACCCCAGGAAATCCTCCTCCACCGTATTGCTTCCAGTTTGGTTAACCCAATCTATGTGCATATTAAAGTCACCCATTATAACTGCTGCACCTTTATTGCATGCACCCCTAATTTCCTGTTTGATGCCCTCCCCAACATCACTACTACTGTTTGGAGGTCTGTACACAACTCCCACTAATGTTTTTTGCCCTTTGGTGTTCTGCAGCTCTATCCATATAGATTCCACATCATCCAAGCTAATGTCCTTCCTAACTATTGCATTAATCTCCTCTTTAACCAGCAATGCCACCCGACCTCCTTTTCCTTTTATTCTATCCTTCCTGAATGATGTCCTGTGACACTTGATGTACATGTGAAAGCCCTGGAAGACAAAAGTAAGGGATATGATTTAGTTGTGGCAAAGTCACCATCTTGACAATCACTGCACTCAATCTTCTCATCGTTCAGTCATTGATGAAATGAATTCAGCATATGTGTGTTGGAGATATTTATAATTCTGTCACCAGCTGTCTGCCAGCTCCCTGTCTCTCCATCTCCGACTGAAAGGGATGCAAATGTGACAGTTATCTCCAGAGTACCCTCCCCTGTGAGCTGTACTATATTTTTTTATGGAATGTGGACGTCGCTGGCAAGGCCGGCATTTATTGGCCATCCCTAATTGCCCCTTGAGAAGGTGGTGGTGCTGCAGTCCGTGTGGAGAAGGTGCTCCCACAGTGCTGTTAGGGAGGGAGTGCCAGGATTGTGACCCAGCGATGGCAAAGGAACGGCCGATATATTTCCAAGTCAGGATGGTGTGTGACTGGGAGGGGAACGTGGAGGTGGTGGTGTTCCCATGCGCCTGCTGCCCTGGTCCTTCTAGGTGGTAGAGGTCGCGGGTTTGGGAGTTGCTGCCGAAGAAGCCTTGGCGAGTTGCTGCAGTGCATCTTGTAGATGGTACACACTGCAGCCAGGGGGCGCCGGTGGTGGAGGGAGTGAGTGTTGAAGGTGGGGGATGGGGTGTTGATCAAACGGCTGCTTTGTCCTGGATGGTGTCGAGCTTCTTGAGTGTTGTTGGAGCTGCACTCATCCAGGCAAGTGCAGAGTGTTCCATCACACGCCTGACTTGTGCCTTGCAGATGGTGGAAAGGCTTTGGGGAGTCAGGAGGTGAGACACTTAATGCAGAATACCCAGCCTCTGACCTGCTCTTGTAGCCACAGTGTTTATGTGGCTGGTCCGGTTAAGTTTCTGGTCAATGGTGACCCCCAGGATGTTGATGGTGGGGGATTCGGTGATGGTAATGCCTTTGAATGTCAAGGGGCGGTGATTAGACTCTCGCTTGTTGGAGATTGTCATTGCCTGTCACTTGTGTGTGCGAATATTACTTATCAGCCCAAGCCTGAATGGTGACCTGCCCCCAGCCCTGTCCTCCTTTGCATTTTGTGCTCTCCTCCTTCTGCAAGGGGTGAATAAACAGACCTGTGCGGGAGTAGTGGCGAAGTGTTCACCTGATGGATGCTGTGCATTCGATGACACCATGAGATAAATGCACCATAACGCCTGAGGAGTGGCAATGGTGGATGGATAAATGGGGGGGTGATGAAGTGCAGAGGAAGTGAAGGATGGGTACTGCTGAGCGTTGAGTGGGTGTGAGGAGCGGTGTGATGGAGAACACTTACCCAGGCAGAGTGAGAGAGGCGGGGATTGGGCGGGGGTGGGGGGCAGCTTGAAGCACAGGTGTAGTTGAATCAGCAAATCTACTCACTTTACATGACCTGGTGAGGTCATTAAACTGCTTTCTACATTGCATCCATGATCTGGGCACAAAGCTCCTGCTGCTCACCTCCTCAGCTCCCTCCAACCACGCCTTCTTGCTGACAGCAGCAGGTTTCTTTCTCCCATTGCTGGGGGAAAGTATGTCCCTCCTCCCTCTGACTGTACCCAGCAGTGATTCCAGTGAGGCATTATTGTTCTATGTCCACCATCCATCCATTACATTGTGCACTGTCCCTTTAAATACAGCTGAAATTGTGCCATGCGGGTGGGCATCACAACCATTGTGCAGCTTAGAGATGCGAAACCCAGAAGTAAAGTTAATTGGTACAGTTGAGTTGAGATCGCAGATTCCAAGCCGCTCAGTTGACTTCCAGGTTTCCCCCACGCAATTCCACCCCGTGTGGGGTGGATTAAGATTAATATTGTGCCCATGTTCTCTGGATTATTGGTCCTGACCCCTGGATAAACATTCTAGTAACATAGACACGACACTAAGTGCAGCCGAGGGTAAGCGATTAAAGCTCGACTTCTGACTTGCCATCAAGGTGATCCAGACGTGTATAGATCCACAGACCAGGGGGTTTTAATTAATTTTCAGCACATTTAACGAGTTCATAGACTGCTCTTATGTATTATAAATCATGCTGTCACTTTCAGCCGAGAGTTCTTGTGACAAAGTGACAGCTTAGAGAGGAGTCAGAAGGTTGGAAATATATTCTCAATCATTGATGACATGGTCATTAACATTTTATACGACGCAGCAATAAGCAATGAGCTCCTTCCAGAATGTCATTGGCTGAACGACCTTAACATCCTGGTCATCCCACCTTAAAACAAGGAAATATTTTTAGCTTTCGACAGAATTGCTGTGTTGTTATTCATTGCCTAAAAATAGCAATTCCCGTGATTCTCTCCGCTGATTTTGTGAACTCTTCCAATCGTCCCATACTGGCAGGGACGGATTAACCATTACCCACAGGGCGGATTACTCACGGGGCAGGTTACCCACGGGGCGGACTAACCAAGGGGCACATTACCCACGGGGCGGACTAACCAAGGGGCACATTACCCACGGGCGGATTACCCACGGAGCACATTACCCACGGGGCGGATTACCCACGGAGCACATTACCCACGGGGCGGGTTACCCACGGGGCACATTACCCACGGGGCGGATTACCCACGGGGCGGGTTACCCACGGGGCGGACTAACCAAGGGGCACATTACCCACGGGGCGGACTAACCAAGGGGCACATTACCCACGGGGCGGGTTACCCACGGAGCACATTACCCACGGGGCGGATTACCCACGGCGCACATTACCCACGGGGCGGATTACCCACGGGGCACATTACCCACGGGGCGGTCTAACCAAGGGGCACATTAACCAAGGGGCACATTAACCACGGGGCGGATTAACCACAGGACACATTAACCAAGGGGCACATTAACCAAGGGGCACATTAACCACGGGGCAGATTAACCACAGGACACATTAACCAAGGGGCACATTAACCAAGGGGCACATTATCCACGGGCGGATTAACCACAGGACACATTAACCACAGGACACATTAACCAAGGGGCACATTAACCAAGGGGCGGATTAACCGCGGGGCGGATTAACCGCGGGGCGGATGGGGTTGCAACCCCAGGCCCACCAAATAAATGTAGGAAAAGAAATATAAGGCCTCCCAAATATGCGGCATAGAATAGACACTAAGAGAGGAAAAACAAGACCGAGGAAGATAGATTCACTTGTTTATACCTATATACAGAAGAACCTATATGCACTAATGTATCTATATACTGAAGAACCTATATATGCTCATGTACCTAAACACAGAACAGAATATGTACTAGCCTATTTATTTCACATTGAGAGAAATTTATATATATGTGTAGGAATCTAGTATTGCAATACTACCTGACCAGAATATATACTTTCATTGTTGAATATACTGACCTATGTTGTCATACTCAGAATCAGAATCATATACGTAATGTAATGAACATGATCAAACATAACTATCGGCCCATTTGGATCCATTTGCCCCAGGCCCATCAGGCCCTGAATTCGGCCCTGCATACTGACCACACCTGGCCTCCTGTAGGGCACCTCACTGCCCGTCCCTTGTGCCAGAGGATAATCAGGGACTGCCCGACTATGGCGGGGTACAGATCTCAGCCTGACTCCAGCCTCATTCAATGACCCAACACTTGCCCTTCTCAGCAGGGGTCACTGAGGGGTCACGAACATCAACCAGGAGCGTCATGTCCAGCTGATTCCTCCTTGCCTTAGCTTGGGCCAATGGCAAACAGCAGCACCTCTACTTCAGAGTAGGTGGATGGAGAGGCAGCCTGATAGAGGTTTATAAAATAATGATAGGGTTGCATTGCGTTCCGAGTGAGAGAGAAAGAGAGATCTGCATTTATATAATACCATTCACCGGGAATCCCAAAGCACTTTACAACCAATTAAGTATGTTGCATTGTAATGTAGGAAACGTGGCAGCCAATTTGCGCACAGCAAGCTCCCACAAACAGCAACGTGATAATGACCGGATAATCTGTTTTAGTGATGTTGGTTGAGGGTTAAATATTAACCCCAGAACACCGGGGAGAACTCTCCTCCTCCTCTTCCAAATTGTGCCATGGGATCTTTTACATTGACCTGAGGGGGCAGATGGGGCATCGTTTTAACGTCTCATCTGAAAGACAGCACCTTCGACACCTTCTCCCTCAGTACTGCCCCGACAGTGCAGTGCTCCCTCAGTACTGCCCCCTGACAGTGCAGTTCTCCCTCAGTACTGCCCCTCCAACAGTGCAGCACTCCCTCAGTACTGCCCCTCTGACAGTGCGGCACTCCCTCAGTACTGCCCCTCCGACAGTGCAGCACTCCCTCAGTACTGCCCCCTGACAGTGTAGCACTCCCTCAGTACTGTACTGGGAGAGTCAGCCTGGATTTTTATGTTCAAGTTTCTGGAGTGGGGGCTTGAAAGCATGACCTTCTGACTCAGAAGCGAGAGTGCTACCCACTGAGCCACGGATGACACATTCTTTGACTGATTGTGGAGGAGGACATGAATTTAAACAGGACTAGGCTAGGTGCTGAGTGTTTCTTCATTTCACCGAGAGCATTGAGCCTCTGGCTGGTGCAGTGTGTGCTGACTCTCTACCCACCTTCCAGAGGGAGGAGGTCCTGTTCCTGTTCCTGACTCGTCAGGGCTTAAGAAAGAAAACAAAGAAAGACTTGCAATTATAGATCACCTTTCACAATCTCTCAGCCAATCTCCCAGACTCCTCCATCACCATCCCTGGGTATGTCCTGTCCCACCGACAGGACAGATCCACCAGGGGTGGTGGCACAGTGGTATAGTCGGGAGGGTGTGACCCTGGGAGTCCTCAACATTGACTCCAGACCCCATGAAGTCTCACGGCTTCAGGTCAAGCACGGGCAAGGAAACCTCCTGCTGATAACCACCTACCGCCCTCTCTCAGTTGATGACTCAGTACTCCTCCATGTTGAACACCACTTGAAAGAAGCACTGAGGGTAGCAAGGGCACAGAATATACTTCAATGTCCATCCCTAGAGTGGCTCGGTAACACCACTACTGACCAAGCTGGCCGAGTCCTGAAGGACACAGCTGCCAGACTGGGCCTGTGGCCGGTGGTGAGAACACTAACACGAGGGAAAAACCCAACTTGACCTCGTCCTCACCAATCGACCTGTCGCAGATGCATTTGTCCATGGCCGCATTGGTAGCAGTAACCACCGCACAGTCATTGTGGAGACGAAGTCCCCTCTTCACACTGAAGACACGCTGCATCATGTTATGTGGAACTACCACCGTGCTAAATGGGATAGATTCAGAACAGATCTCGAAGCTCAAGACTGGGCATTGATGAGACGCTGTGAGCCGTCAGCAGCAGCAGAATTGTATTCCACCACAATCTATAACCTCATGGCCTGGCCTATCCCTTACTCTACCATTACCATCAAGCCAGGGGGCCAACCCTGGTTCAATGAGGAGTGTAGAAGAGCATGCCAGGAGCAGCACCAGGTGCACCTAAAGGTGAGGTGCCAGCCTGGGGAAGTTGCAACACAGGACTACATGCATGCTAAACAGTGCAAGCAGCAAGCTATAAATAGAGCTAAGCAATCCCACAATCAACGGATCAGATTAAAGCTCTGCAGTCCTGCCACGTCCAGTCGTGAACACTGGTGGACAATTAAACAACTAGCGGGAGGAAGTAGCTCCAGGAATATCACCATCCTCAATGATGGCAGAGCCCAGCATGAGTTCAAATGACAAGGCTGAAGCGTTTGCAACCATCTTCAGCCAGAAGTGACGAATGGATGATCTAACTTGGCCTCCTCCCAAGGTCCCCACCAGCACAGAAGCCAGTCTTCAGCCAATTCGATTCACTCCACGTGATGTCAAGAAACGGCTGAGCGCACTGGATACAGCAAAGGCTATGGACCCCGACAACATCCCAGCTGTCGTGCTGAAGACTGGTGCTCCAGAACTAGCCGCGCCTCTAGCTAAGCTGTTCCAGTACAGCTACAACACTGGCATCTACCAGACAATGTGGAAAACTGCCCAGATATCTTGTAGAATCATAGAATCGTAGAAGGGTTACAGCACGGAAGGAGGCCATTCGGCCCGTCGAGCCCATACCGGCTCTCTGCAAGAGCCCCTCAGCCAGTCCCACTCTCCTACCCTTCCCCCGTAACCCTGCAAATTTATTTCCTTCAACTCCCTTTTGAAAGCCACGATTGAGTCTGCCTCCACCACCCTCTCGGGCCGTGCATTCCAGATCCTAACCACTTGCTGCATAAAAAGTTTTTTCTCATGTCGCCTTTGGTTCTTCTGTGTCCTCATTTTCTTGACCTTCTGCCAATGGGAACAATTTCTCTCTAACTATACTGTCTACACCCCTCATGATCTTGATTACCGCCCCATCAGTCTACTCTCAATCACCAGCAAAGTGATGGAAGGTGTCGTCGACAGAGCTACCGTGCAGCACTTACTCACCAATAACCTGCTCAGTTTGGGTTCTGCCAAGACCACTTGGCTCCAGAACTCATTACAGCCTTGAATCAGGGGGAAAACTCTCCACTGGCTGGAGTCATACGGAGCACAAAGGAAGATGGTTGTGGTTGTTGGAGGTCAATTATCTCAGCCCCTGGACATCTCTGCAGGAGTTCCTCAGAGCAGTGCCCTCGGCCCAACCATCTTCAACTACTTCATCAATGACCTTCCCTCCATCATAAGGTCAGAAGTGGGGATGTTCGCTGATGACTGCACAGTGTTCAGTTCCATTCACAACTCCTCAGATAATGGAGCAGTCCGTGCCCACATACAGCAAGACCTGGACAACATTCAGGCTTGGGCTGATAAGTGGCAAGTAACATTCGTGCCACACAAGTGCCAGGCAATGACCATCTCCAACAAGCGAGAGTCTAACCACCTCCCCTTGACATTCAACGGCATTACCATCACCGAATCTCCCATCATCAACATCCTGGGGGTCACCATTGACCAGAAACTTAACTGGACCAGCCACAGAAATACAGTGGCAACAAGAGCAGGTCAGAGGCTGGGTATTCTGCGGTGAGTGTCTCACCTCCTGACTCCCCAAAGCCTTTCCACCATCTACAAGGGACAAGTCAGGAGTGTGATGGAACACTCTCCACTTACCTGGATGAGTGCAGCTCCAACAACACTCGAGAAGCTCGACACCATCCAGGACAAAGCAGCCCGCTTAATCGACATCCCATCCACCACCTTCAACATTCACTCCCTCCACCACCGGCGCACCGTGGCTGCAGTGTGTACCATCTACAAGATGCACTGCAGCAACTCGCCAAGGCTTCTTCGGCAGCACCTCCCAAACCAGCGACCTCTACCACTAGAAGGATAAGGGCAGCAGGCTGTAATGAGTTCTGGAGCCAAGTTGTCCTGGCGGAACCCAAACTGAGCAGGTTATTGGTGAGTAAGTGCCGCTTGGTAGCACTGTTCTGCTCCAAGTCACACACCACCCTGACTTGGAAATATATCGGCCGTTCCTTCATCGTCGCTGGGTCACAATCCTGGAACTCCCTCCCTAACAGCACTGTGGGAGCACCTTCACCACACGGACTGCAGCGGTTCAAGAAGGCGGCTCACCACCACCTTCTCAAGGGGCAATTAGGGATGGGCAATAAATGCCGGCCTTGCCAGCGACACCATTCCCGGGAGCGAATAAAAAAAAATCTCAGGACACTTTACAGCCAATGAAGTACGTTTTGAAGTGTAGTCACTGTTTTAATGTCAGAAACGTGGCAGCCAATTTACACACAGCATTATGATAGTGACCAGAGCATCAGTTTTTAATTGGTTGCACGACAAATATTGGTCAGGACACGGGGGAGAATTCCTTGCTTTCTCTATTTCGGATAGTGCCTCGGGATCTTTTGCGTCCACCTGAGAAGGCAGACTTCGATTGGGCCCCAAAAAGTTGATGGGGCCAAAATTTACCGTTGCCTGAGACGGGTTGCATCTTCCGCTCCTGACATGTTTTCTCCGCCGCTCCAGATGAGGTGGCTCTTTCGATAAATTCAGCTCTTTGTCGGTTTTTTGGTAGCGGAGCAGAAGTCGGGTTGAATGGGGCCGGGAGTGGGAGGTGAGCACTATTGAGGGGTGGGAGTGGGGCAGTGAGCACTGTCGAGGGGTGGAGGTGGGGAGGTGAGCACTGTCGAGGGACGGGAGTGGGAGGTGAGCACTGTCGAGGGGTGGGAGTGGGAGGTGAGCACTGTCGAGGGGTGGGAGTGGGGAGGTGAGCACTGTCGAGGGACGGGAGTGGGAGGTGAGCACTGTCGAGGGGTGGGAGTGGGAGGTGAGCACTGTCGAGGGGTGGGAGTGGGAGGTGAGCACTGTCGAGGGGCGGGAGTGGGGAGGTGAGCACTGTCGAGGGACGGAGGTGGGGAGGTGAGCACTGTCGAGGGGTGGAGGTGGGGAGGTGAGCACTGTCGAGGGACGGAGGTGGGGAGGTGAGCACTGTTGAGGGGTGGGAGTGGGAGGTGAGCACTGTCGAGGGGTGGGAGTGGGAGGTGAGCACTGTCGAGGGGTGGGAGTGGGAGGTGAGCACTGTCGAGGGGTGGGAGTGGGGAGGTGAGCACTGTCGAGGGGCGGGAGTGGGAGGTGAGCACTGTCGAGGGACGGAGGTGGGGAGGTGAGCACTGTCGAGGGACGGAGGTGGGGCAGTGAGCACTGTCGAGGGACGGAGGTGGGGCAGTGAGCACTGTCGAGGGGTGGGAGTGGGGCAGTGAGCACTGTCGAGGGACGGAGGTGGGGAGGTGAGCACTGTCGAGGGGCGGAGGTGGGGAGGTGAGCACTGTCGAGGGACGGAGGTGGGGAGGTGAGCACTGTCGAGGGACGGAGGTGGAGAGGTGAGCACTGTCGAGGGACGGAGGTGGGGAGGTGAGCACTGTCGAGGGACGGAGGTGGGAGGTGAGCACTGTCGAGGGGTGGGAGTGGGAGGTGAGCACTGTCGAGGGGTGGGAGTGGGGCAGTGAGCACTGTCGAGGGACGGAGGTGGGGCAGTGAGCACTGTCGAGGGACGGAGGTGGGGAGGTGAGCACTGTCGAGGGACGGAGGTGGGAGGTGAGCACTGTCGAGGGGTGGGAGTGGGAGGTGAGCACTGTCGAGGGACGGAGGTGGGGAGGTGAGCACTGTCGAGGGGTGGGAGTGGGGCAGTGAGCACTGTCGAGGGGCGGGAGTGGGGCAGTGAGCACTGTCGAGGGGTGGGAGTGGGAGGTGAGCACTGTCGAGGGGTGGGAGTGGGGAGGTGAGCACTGTCGAGGGGTGGGAGTGGGGCAGTGAGCACTGTCGAGGGGCGGAGGTGGGGAGGTGAGCACTGTCGAGGGGTGGGAGTGGGGCAGTGAGCACTGTCGAGGGGTGGGAGTGGGGCAGTGAGCACTGTCGAGGGGTGGGAGTGGGGCAGTGAGCACTGTCGAGGGGTGGGAGTGGGGCAGTGAGCACTGTCGAGGGGCGGAGGTGGGGAGGTGAGCACTGTCGAGGGGTGGGAGTGGGAGGTGAGCACTGTCGAGGGGCGGGAGTGGGAGGTGAGCACTGTCGAGGGGTGGGAGTGGGAGGTGAGCACTGTCGAGGGACGGAGGTGGGGAGGTGAGCACTGTCGAGGGGTGGGAGTGGGGCAGTGAGCACTGTCGAGGGGTGGGAGTGGGGCAGGACAGAATCTCCGTCACTGTCAGCCAGCAGCGGAGTAGAGATGATGTCAGGGTGCAGAGTCACCACACTCTCTCCTTCACATAAAGGGGAGAGCCTTCGGCACTTAGAAACTTCGGTCCACTGGGCCACCAGGGAGGGTCTCGGCCGGGCCAGCGGCCTGGTACCCACGAGGGGATACCCACGAGGGGATACCCACGAGGGGATACCCACGAGGGGATACCCACGAGGGGATACCCACGAGGGGATGCCAGGCTGCCTGTTGGCGGCCCGGCCGAACCCGGGGGAATAATTGTCGGCCCGACCTGGCAGCCGGCTGACAAAATGAAAGCATGGTGGGCGCGGTAGTGTGCCCGCCCCGTGTCGGGCCCCCGTGCTGCCGAGGCTCACTCAGTGAAAGCAAGGTGCACCGCCGGTAAAAGCTGACAGTCGGGAGCACTGCGCGGTGGGTTGTAGATTTTTGGAGCTAAATTTGGCGGGAGGTGCGATGGAGTTGCGGGAGATCGACGGAGCGCCCTTTGATGACATGCTTCGGATGGTCGGCAGCAACGGGGCGGAAGTGGGTACCGCCAGAAAACCCGCGAGCTGAATTTCGCCGGCGGCGGGCATTGGACCGGAAATCGGCGACTGCTCAACTCTGTCGCTGGCCGCTGCTTTCTGGCGGGAAGCGGCTTCTTTGGGGTACTGACTTTCGGCCCCAATAGCTCTTAATGTGAAATTATGTGTAGGACCGTGTCGAAATCCATGACTTGAATAATAGTGCCACTGTCACACTAACAGGCCTCCAAACTTTAGTTTTGAATAGTTTCTACCAGTTCCTGAGACTGAGAATATTTTCAAAGTTCATAGAATTTTGTTGGTTGATTTGAGGCCACTGCCTGACAATATAATAGCTGGAACTAGAGAGAGCGGCAGCAATTTACTGGTCCAGTAATGTTGGTTTTGGTGGTAATATGTTGCACAGAAATACAATCTTTTATTCTCTGCCGCAGTGTGGGATTCCAGACTAAAGCCTGATCCCATCAGCCTTCAATACCTTGATATTACAGAGACGTGCTGAACTTTCACTGCGTGCAACTTGTAATATTCCATCAGTCAAGAAAGTGAGTTAACGTTTCTAAACTCAATAAAAACCAAAGTGGGGACAAGGGTTTTGGATTCTATTCAATAGAATCATAGAATGATTCAGCACAAGAGGCCATTCGGCCCATCATGCCAGTGCTGGCCCTTTGGTAGAGCTATCCCATTAGTCCCATTCCCCCCGCTCTTTCCCCACGGTCCTGGAATTTTTTCCCTTTTCAAGTATTTATCCAATTCCCATTTGAAAGTTACTATTGAGTCTGCTCCCACCGCCCTTTCAGGCAGCGTGTTCCCGATCACAACAACTCGCTGCGTTAAAACATCTTTTTTCCCTCGTGTCACCTCTGGTTCTTTTGCCAATTAGCTTACATCTGTGTCTTCTGGTTACCGGCCCTTCTGCTACTAGAAACAGTTTCTCCTTATTAACCCCTCATGGTTTTGAACACCTCCATCAAATCTCCCCTTACCCTTCCCTGCTCTAATTCGAACAATCCCAGCTTCTCCAGTCTCTCCATGTAACTCAAGTCCCACATCCCAATCCAAGGCCTGGACATCCTTCCTAAAGTATGGTGCCCAGAATTGGACACAGTTCTCCCGCTGAGGCCTTAGTAATGTTATATAAAGGTTTAGCA
This sequence comes from Pristiophorus japonicus, assembly GCF_044704955.1. Lineage (NCBI taxonomy): Eukaryota > Metazoa > Chordata > Chondrichthyes > Pristiophoridae > Pristiophorus > Pristiophorus japonicus. Next base: position 203,144,574 of record NC_091988.1, on the reverse strand, counting down.
TAACTTCCTTGCTTTTGTACTTTATGCCTCTATTTATAAAGCCAATACTATTTCCAAATCCAGTGAGCATTGGAAGGCTCATCATTATCATAGGCAGTCCCTCGGAATTGAGGAAGACTTGCTTCCATTCTAACAATGAGTCCTTTGGTGGCTGCACAGTCCAATACGAGAACCACAGACTCTGTCACAGGTGGGACAGACAGTGGTTGAGGGAAGGGGTGGGTGGGACAGGTTTGCCGCACGCTCCTTCCGTTGCCTGCGCTTTGTTTCTGCATGCTCTCGGCGATGAGACTCGAGGAGTTCAGCGCCCTCCCGGATTCACTTCCTCCACTTAGGGCGGTCTTTGGCCAGGGACTCCCAGGTGTCAGTGGGGATGTTGCACTTTATTAGGGAGGCTTTGAGGATGTCCTTGTAATGCCCACCTTTGACTTGTTTGCCGTGAAGGAGTTCCGAGTAGAGCGCTTGCTTTGGGAGCCTCGTGTCTGGCATGTGAACAATGTGGCCCGCCCAGCAGAGCTGATCAAGTGTGATCAGTGCTTCAATGCTGGAGATGTTGGCCTGGTCGAGGACGTTAATGTTGGTGTGTCTGTCCTCCCAGGAGATTTGTAGGATCTTGCGGAGACATCATTGGTGGTGTTTCTCCAGCGACTTGAAAGCTACATGCAATGCAATGTCAATTTTCTTCACCTACTGCTCCCAATTCCCTTGATTGGAGAACACGTGAACCTGAAACCCTGTCAGACTTTAAGTTTGTTACTTTATCTTCCCAATTATTTCTGTATCTACTGCCACTAGCAAGCGCCTCCCCTTCTGTAAAGTCCTGTCCCTGCAGTACAGACTCACACGAGGCACATGCTGAAGTCAAGGTCACTCAGGACCTCGAATGCCACACTTGCCTGAGACCTGTCCTTATATACCTGTCTGGGACAGATATCCAGTGTCTCCTGCAAGTGCACCCCTGGTGATAAGATATGCTTGTGGTTACAGGTCATATCTTGTTACAGTCATGTATAGCATGGTAAGATACAGTGATGTACAGTAGTGTGAGATACATGACATCACCCTCTCCTAAGGTCTTATTGTCTTTATAGGTTCAGTCTCTCAGGTGGTCTACGCTCTCACGTGGAGCATCTTAGTTGTAGTTCAGTTGTTTGCCTTGGTGCCTGTTTTTCTTTTGGTGTGATTGCTGGTATCTCGCCTGGGCTGTCTGTTTCGTTCAGTATGATTGTTGGTGTCTCGCCTGGGCTGTCTGTTTTGATTGGTGTGATTGTTGGTGTCTCGCCTGGGCTGTCTGTTTTGATTGGTGTGATTGTTGGTGTCTCACCTGGGCTGTCTGTTTTGATTGGTGTGATTGTTGTTGACTCGCCTGGGCTGTCTGTTGGGATTGCCCTTTCCTCAGGTTGTTCCCTCTGTCTGCCCACCAGGTGTGGTGTGAGTTCCACATTGTAGTCTGCCTCTGGTTCAGCAGTGTTGTTGGTGAATCTACATTTGACTTGGTCTACATGCCTCCGGTAGGTTTGGCCATTGTCCATTTGTACAACCAGTAACCTGTTTCCTTCCTTGCCTGTTACTGTCCCTGCAAGTCATTTGGGACCCCTGCCATAGTTTAGCACAAACACTTTGTCCCCTATCTCATTCCACCTCCCCCTCAAATTTCGGTCATGGTACTCAGTTAGCTTACGGCGCTTTGCCTCAACGATTTCATGCATGTCTGGGAGGATTAATGAGAGCCTTGTCTTTGTCCGTTTCATCAATAGTTGCGTGAGGGGAACGCCAGTCAATGAATGCGGACGAGATCTGTATGCCAGCAGCAGTCGCGACAGGTGGTCCTGCAGCGTGGGACCTTGGATTTTAAGCATGCCTTGTTTAATGATTTGCACTGCTCGCTCTGCCTGGCCATTGGAGGCCGGCTTGAACGGTGTTGTCTCAACGTGATTTATGCCGTGGTCAACTATAAAATCTTGGAATTCTGCGCTGGTGAAGCACGGACCATTGTCACTGACCAATATGTCAGGAATTCCATGCGTTGCAAACATGGTTCCAAGGCTCTCCACAGTGGTGGAGGTTGTGCTCGAGTTTAAAATGGTACATTCGATCCACTTTGAAAATGCATCTACAACTACGAGGAACATTTTGCCATGAATGGGCCCGCATAGTCTACGTGCACCCGCGACCACGGTTTGGTGGGCCAGGGCCAGGGGCTCAGGGGGGCCTCCCTGGGGGAATTACTGAGTTGGGCACAAGTGGAGCACCGTCGGACGCAGAGCTCCAAGTCCGCGTCAATGCCAGGCCACCAGACGTGGGATCTGTCTATGGCCTTCATGAGAATGATCCCCGGTTGCTCACGGTGGAGCTCCCGAACAAATGCCTCTCTGCCTCGCAGAGGCATGACTACTCGGCTGCCCCACATCAGGCAGTCTGCTTATAGTGATAGCTCATGCATGCGCCTATGGAAAGGTTTGATCTCCTCGGGGCAGGCATCGCGAGCCTCTGCCCAGTCATCGGTTAGGACACATCTTTTTACTAAGGATAACGTGGGGTCGCTGGCCGTACAGGCTCTGATTTGGCGAGCCGTCATGGGCGAACCTGTGGACTCAAAGGCATTGATTGCCATGACTATCTCACAGTCCTGTTCGTCAGACCCTTCCGTGGTCGCCAGGGGTAGCCTGCTAAGCACATCGGCACAGTTGTCTGTGCCTGATCTGTGCCTTATGGTCTAGTCGTAGGACGCCAGCATGAGTGCCCACCGTTGAATTCGCGCCGAAGCGTTGCCGTTTATTGCCTTGCTCTCGGATAGTTGGGACGTGAGGGGCTTGTGGTCGATTTCTAACACGAACTTGGCCCCGAAAAGTTATTGGTGCATCTTTTTGACGCCGTACACTCACGCGAGCGCCTCCTTCTCTACCATTCCGTACCCGCGCTCCGCCTGTGAAAGTGACTCGGAGGCATAAGCTATGGGTTGTAATTTGCCCGCACTATTGACATGTTGTAAAACGCACCCGACCCCATACACTGACGCATCGCATGTGAGAACTAGCTTTTTACCTGGATCATTATAAGCCAAAAACACTGTTGGAACATAGAAGGTTGCGTGCCTTATTGAATGCGCGTTCCTGGGCGTATCCCCAAAACCAATTGTACCCCTTTCTGAGTAGCACGTGGAGAGGCTCCAGCAGCGTGCTTAAGTTCTGCATAAAGTTCCCAAAGTAATTGAGTAGCCCGAGAAAGGCGTGCAGTTCTGAGATATTCCGGGGCCTGGGTGCCAGGCGAATTGCTTCTGTTTTGGACTCTGTTGGGCAGATTCCATCAGCGGCAATCCTTCTGCCCAAAAATTCAACCTCGGGCGTGAGAAACAGACACTTGGATTTCTTAACACTTATGCCTACCCGATCCAACCGCTTTAGTACTTCCTCCAAATTACGGAGATGAGAGTCGGTGTCCCTGCCCGTGATAAGTATGTCATCTTGAAATACAACCGTCCCCGGGATGGACTTGAGCAGACTCTCAATGTTGCGTTGGAATATAGCAGCTGTCGACCTGATGCTGAATGGGCATCGATTGTACATAAAAAGGCCTCGATGTGTGTTGATGGTGGTGAGTAGCTTGGACTCTTCGGTCAGTTCTTGCGTCATATACGCAGATGTGAGATCTAGTTTCGAGAAAAGTTTTCCTCCAGTCAATATGGCAAATAGGTCCTCCGCTCTGGGCAGCGAGTATTGGTCCTGTAGGGAGACTCTGTTTATGGTAGATTTGTAATCCCCACAGATTCGTATGGATCCATCAGGCTTCATGACTGGGACGATGGGACTTGCCCAGTCGCTAAATTCCACGGGTGAGATAATGCCTTCCCACAGAAGCCTGTCCAGTTCGTGTTCAATCTTTTCCCTCACCACATAGGGTACAGCTCTAGCCTTGTGATGGACCGGTCTGGCATCCTGTGTGATGTAGATTTTGACTTTAGCCCCTTTGAAGGTGCCCACACCTGGCTGAAAAAGATGTTCAAATCGACTTAGAACTGTTGAGCAGGAGGTCCGTTCCTTTGAAGACATGGCATGAACATCATCCCATTTCCAATTTAGTTTTGCCAGCCATCTCCCCAGCAATGCTGGGAGATCTCCGGGAACAATCCACAGGGGAAGTCGGTTCACTGTCCCTTTGTGTGTGACAGAGAGCATGGCGCTGCCAAGGACTGGTACGATTTCTTTGGTATAGGTCCTTAGTTTGGTGTCGACCCTTGTGAGTTTTGGTCTGTCGCTTTTGTGCGGCCACAGTTGTTCAAATTGTTGAGCGCCCATGAGAGATTGACTCGCTCCCGTATCCAGCTCCATGTTAACGGTATCCTGTTGAGTAGGACCCTCATCATTATTGGAGGCGTCCTGTTGTAAGAGCAGCGGCTATTGATCGTGTTGACCCGCTGTACCTCAGTGTCCCGGGTACTTTCCCCACCGTCTTCTGGTCCGCTTTCCGACCCTTCCGATTCGTATACCAGCCGAGCTGCCGTTTTTCTGCACATGCGGACCAGATGCCCTGTATAGTTGCAGTTTCTGCAAACGGCATGCTGAAATTGACACCCCCTTGATGAGTGTCTTCCCCCACATCTCCAGCACAGACCGCTTCCATTGTTTCCGAAGGATGAGCTGCGTCTGGCTGATCTCTCTTGAGCTTCTCTCAGTCTATAGTTGATTGCTTGCATTGTGGGTTGATGAGGTGTGAACGGCCGTTCATGTGGCCCTTGATGGCTTCTGGCACCACTGCCTGCTGTTGAAGGCCTGCTCTCCTGCCTTTGTCTGTGTGTGGGGGTAGTGGCTTGTTTCGCACTGTGAACCCCTTGTTCCGATGTTTCATTAGTTGTCGTACCCGCAGTATAGATCAACCTCGTTTCTTCTTCTCCTGCCAAGAATGTCTGTGCAACCAGAGCTGCTGCCTCTAGGGTCAAGTTCTTGGTCTCTATGAGCTTTCAGAATATGCTAGCGTGGCCTATTCCTTCAATAAAAAAGTCTCTCAGTACTTTTCTCCTTAGTTCATCGGAGAACTCACATAAGCTAGCCAACTTCCGAAGTTCCGCCACGAAGTCGGGTATGCTCTGGCCCACACAGCGTCTGTAGTTGTAGAACCTGTGTCTGGCCATTTGTAGGCTGCTCGCTGGCTTCAGGTGGTCTCTTACCAGTGTGCTCAATTCTTCAAACGACTTACTTGCTGGTTTCTCGGGTGCCAACAGATCCTTCATTAAAGCGTATGTTTTCGAGCCACAGCTGGTCAAGAGATGGGCTCTTCTCTTGTCTGCCTTATCGTTGCCTAACCATAAAGCTTTGGTTACAAAGCTTTGCTGGAGCCTTTCTATAAAGTCCTCCCAATTATCTCCAGCATTGTATTTTTCATCTGAGCCGTTGGTCACCATTCTGTGGATTCTGTAATCCCGTAACTCGTCGCCACTGTAAAGTCCTGTCCCTGCAGTACAGACTCACACGAGGCACATACTGAAGTCAAGGTCACTCAGGACCTGCACCTTTATTACACAGCTCTTGAATGCCACACTTGCCTGAGACCTGTCTTTATACATCTATGTGGAACAGGCATCCAGTGTCTCCTGCAAGTGCACCCCTGATGGTAAGGTATACTTGTGGTTACAGGTCATATCTTGTTACAGTCATGTACAGCATGGTAAGATACAGTTATGTACAGTAGTGTGAGATACATGACACCTTCATTAATCGTGGGTCCTACCTGTGGCTCTGGTATCCTATGGGCATCGTGCAATGGGAGTCTAAATGAATCTGTAAATGCAGACAGTGTCTTATTTCAACATGTCACCTGGGGAGCAGAACATCCCTCGGTGCTGTTATAGAGCATCATTTACATGTCACTTGCAACGTGAATGCCACTGACTGAGCCAAGCTGCCTTTTGACTCAACATGACCCCCGAGAATCACCAGCCTCCGTATAATGAGACATGATTGATGTCTTGTTCCCCACTAAGCCCGTAAGCAGCAAACTGCTGTTTGTAATTTTATTATTTGAGGCAAAATCTTTGTTTGAGTTGCAAGATTTTGTTCCTCTCCCCTCGGACGGCAAAGTTTTGGCCAGAGACAGAAATGAATCATCAGATTTTACTACTTTTCTAAAGAAAGCAGAAAATCTTGCAAGGTTTTAAATTACCTTACGAGATTTGGAACTGCTGGATGAGTGCCAGGACAGGAGGTCAGGGAAGCGTGCTGAGTACCAGGCCTTGCAAACATCTGCCAAGAGAGCCTGAGGCAAGTGTAGACATCGGAACAGCACGCGATAAAACCTGAGCTGTTCATCTGATAGATTGAGCTGTCCACTGACAACGCCATCCGTTACCAACATCTCAATCACCTACCTCGCAACCCAGAACTGTCTCCGGAGAAAGTACTGAGCAGAAAGATAATTTTATCAAGTCTGTGTAGAAATTTGTTACTGTTGAAGGAGGGAAAGGAAGTTATATTTTAGAGTAACTATCTTAACTCTGCTGCCCTGTGCCCTAACTCACACCCAGTCCCGCTCACCCATCACTCCCTGTACCCCATGTCCTAACTCACACCGAGTCCCGCTCACCCATCACCCCCTGTGCTCGCTGCCCCGTGTCTTAACTCACACCCAGTACCGCTCACCCATCATCCCCTGTGCTCGCTGCCCCGTGTCCTAACTCACACCCAGTCCCGCTCACCCATCACCTCCTGTGCTCGCTGCCCCGTGTCTTAACTCACACCCAGTACCGCTCACCCATCATCCCCTGTGCTCGCTGCCCCGTGTCCTAACTCACACCCAGTCCCGCTCACCCATCACCCCCTGTGCTCGCTGCCCCGTGTCCTAACTTACACCCAGTCCCGCTCACCCATCACTCCCTGTGCCCCGTGTCCTAACTCGCACCGAGTCCTACTCACCCATCACCCCCTGTGCTCACTGACCTACATTGGCTCCCAGTCCACCAACACCTTGATTTTAAAATTCTCATCCTTGTTTTCAAATCCCTCCATGGCCCTCGCCCCTCCCTATCTTCTGTAATCTCCTCCAGCCCCACAACCCCCCAAGATCTCCACGCTCCTCCAATTCTGGCCTCTTGCCCTTCCTCGATTTCCTTCTCCCCACCATTGGTGGCCGTGCCATCAGCTGCCTGGGCCCCAAGCTCTGGAACTCCCTCCCTAAACCTCTCCACCTCTCTCTCCTCCTTTAAGATGCTCCTTTAAACCGAACTCTTTGACCAATCACCTCTCTTCACCTTTGGCTCGGTATCAATTTTTGTCTGATAACGCACCTGTGAAGGACCTTGGGACATTTTACTACATTTAAGGCGCTAGATAAAGGCAAGTAGGGTTAATGGAATGGCTCACATGGATCAGAATGGAGGTTACATCTCAATTCTAATGTTAAGTTCAGCTTAAACTTTTCAAAAATACCAAGAAAATTAATTCAGGTAATTGATCATAAATGGCCAACACTGCAAATATCAGACAATGTGAGCTGAAAATGAAAGGCAGCTGAGATAGCCTTGTTCTCACACTATAGGTCAGGAGGGTAAAGATTGTTGAAGATGGCATATGAATGATTAATGTAATATGCTTTCCCGTGCGTGCTATTTATCCCCATCATCGGCGGTCCCTCGAACGAGGATGACTTGTATCCACATGAGTTCAATGAAGGACCCGATGTTCCAGGTCCTGAACTCCAGTTGAGGGGGTGGAAGATGCCTGTGCGTGGATTTTTTTAATGTGTGGTGACCACGGGCTTGACAGAGCTAGGCCTTTATCCAGTGGCAAGGGTTAACCAGGACAACTGGAGACCTGCTCTGCTGTGCTATTTATAGACAGGCATTAACTCACTTATGTGATATGGCGTAAAGTGTGTTTGCAAACAGCACACCGAGGGATGTAGCCAGGGTGAGTCAGGTCATCATACACTTCGCCAATCAGAATTTCTCCAGTGTAGAACTTGGAAATAAGTTATCAGCAAAAGCTATTGAAGGAGCACGTAAACGTAGTTCTGGAACATAGAAACAGGAGAAGGCCATTTAGCCTCTCGAGCATGTTCCACCATTCAATTAGGTCATGACTGATCTGTCCCTTCACTCCACTAGCCCTCCTTTGTTCCACATTGCTGTCTTGAAAGGTTCAATTGACCACCAGCCTTTTGGGGGAGAGAGTTACAGATCTCTACCCCACTTTGTGTGGAAAAACTCCTTCTTGACATCTCCCCTCAATGCCCTATCTCTAAAATTAAGATTATAGCCGCTTGTTCCGGACTCGCCCACCAGAGGAAAGAGCTCTCTCTATACAGAGGAAGCAGTTGGTTTCAGTGTTTGCTATAAATTCACAGTGAAGCAAATGAAAGAAACATTCGTCAAATGCAGCTCGACCAGCAGGCATGCAACATTCAGAGCAGATCACCATCGATGACTGAAAAACCTGCAGACACAGTTCAATATCTTCTTCCTGATGGTTTCAAGACACAATTTCTTAAACTGATAGAGTCACTGAGAGAACCCAAAGCATAGCTGCACCAGTAAATTGAAACATCTTGTACTTGTGCAATATGTCAATATAAGGCACATTGTTGAGGTAGTGTAGAGTAAGCTTTACTCTGTATCTAACCCCGTGCTGTACCTGCCCTGGGAGTGTTTGATGGGACAGTGTAGAGGGAGCTTTACTCTGTATCTAACCCCGTGCTGTACCTGCCCTGGGAGTGTTTGATGGGACAGTGTAGAGGGAGCTTTACTCTGTATCTAACCCCCTGTACCTGCCCTGGGAGTGTTTGATGGGGACAGTGTAGAGGGAGCTTTACTCTGTATCTAACCCCATGCTGTACCTGCCCTGGGAGTGCTTGATGGGACAGTGTAGAGGGAGCTTTACTCTGTATCTAACCCCGTGCTGTACCTGCCCTGGGAGTGTTTGATGGGACAATGTAGAGGGAGCTTTACTCTGTATCTAACCCTGTGCTGTATCTGCCCTGGGAGTGTTTGATGGAACAGTGTAGAGGGAGCGTTATTCTGTATCTAACCCCCTGCTGTACCTGCCTGTGAGTGTTTGATGGGACAGTGTAGCGGGAGCTTTACTCTGTATCCAACCCGTGCTGTACCTGCCCTGGGAGTGTTTGATGAGATAGTGTAGAGGGAGCTTTACTCTGTGTCTAACCCCGTGCTGTACCTGCCCTGGGAGTGTTTGATGGGACAATGTAGAGGGAGCTTTACTCTGTATCTAACCCTGTGCTGTATCTGCCCTGGGAGTGTTTTATGGGACAGTGCAGAGGGAGCTTTACACTGCATCTAACCCATGCTGTACCTGCCCTGGGAGTGTATGATGGGACAGTGTAGAGGGAGCTTTACTCTGTATCTAACCCGTGCTGTACCTGCCCTGGGAGTGTTTGATGGGACAGTGTAGAGGCAGCTTTACTCTGTATCTAACCCGTGCTGTACCTGCCCTGGGAGTGTTTGATGGGACAGTGTAGAGGGAGCTTTACTCTGTATCTAACCCCGTGCTGTACCTGCCCTGGGAGTGTTTGATGGGGCAGTGTAGAGGCAGCTTTACTCTGTATATAACCCCGTGCTGTACCTGCCCTGGGGGTGTTGATGGGACAGTGTAAAGCGAGCTTTACTCTGTATCTAATCTGTGCTGTACCTGTCTTGGGAGCGTTTGCATGGGATAGTGTAGAGGCAGCTTTACTCTGTATCTAACCCGTGCTGTACCTGCCCTGGGAGTGTTTGATGGGATAGTGTAGAGGCAGCTTTACTCTGTATCTAACCCGTGCTGTACCTGCCCTGGGAGTGTTTGATGGGACAGTGTAGAGGGAGCTTTACTTTGTATCTAACCCGTGCTGTACCTGTCCTGGGAGTGTTTGATGGGACAGTGTAGATGGAGCCTTACTCTGTATCTAACTCGTGCTGTACCTGCCCTGGGAATGTTTGATGGGACAATGTAGAGGGAGCTTTACTCTGTATCTAACCCTGTGCTGTATCTGCCCTGGGAGTGTTTGATGGGACAGAATAGAGGGAGCTTTACTCTGTATCTAACCCCGTGCTGTATCTGCCCTGGGAGTGTTTGATGGGACGATGTAGAGGGAGCTTTACTCTGTATCTAACCCCGTGCTGTACCTACCCTGGGAGTGTTTGATGGGACATTGTAGAGGGAGCTTTACTCTGTATCTAACCCCGTGCTGTACCTGCCCTGGGAGTGTTTGATGAGACAGTGTAGAGGGAGCTTTACTCTGTATCTAACCCCGTGCTGTACCTGCCCTGGGAGTGTTTGATGGGACATTGTAGAGGGAGCTTTACTCTGTGTCTAACCCCCTGCTGTACCTGCCCTGGGAGTGTTTGATGGGACAGTGTAGAGGGAGCTTTACTCTGTATCCAACCCGTGCTGTATCTGCCCTGGGAATGTTTGATGGGACAGTGTAGATAGAGATTTACTCTGTATCTAACCCGTGCTGTACCTGCCCTGGGAGTGTTTGATGGGACAGTGTAGATGGAGCCTTACTCTGTATCTAACCCCCTGTACCTGCCCTGGGAGTGTTTGATGGGACAATGTAGAGGGAGCTTTACACTGCATCTAACCCATGCTGTACTTGCCCTGGGAGTATTTGATGGGACAGTGTAGAGGGAGCTTTATTCTGTATCTAACCTCCTGTACGTGCCCTGGGAGTGTATGATGGGACAGTGTAGAGGGAGCTTTACTCTGTATCTAACCCGTGCTGTACCTGTTCTGGGAGTGTTTGATGTGACAGTGTGGAGGGAGCTTTATTCTGTATCTAACCCCCTGTACCTGCCCTGAGAGTGTTTGATGTGACAGTGTGGAGGGAGCTTTATTCTGTATCTAACCCATACTGTACCTTTTTAAATCCCTAGCACTAACATCTTTCACGCAGAATAACACAAAACGAAAGAGAACAGTAGTGAGAATGAGTCCCACATACTGCAGATCACTGCAGTGCCCGGAGTGTGTGTTTTGTCATTTCCCACCGGGAACTCAAACTTATTTCCACTGCAGTGCTTAATAATTTAACAATAGATCAGAGAATCACAGCACATACGCTGGCCCATTCTCTCACAAATCTTTATTTCCCCTGTCTCGGAATCCTGCTGCAATGCCACAATGGATAGGTCATGTTGGATAACCCGAAAAAATTATCAAAATTTACGGCATGGACTGAGGCCATTCGGCCCATCGTGTCCGCACCGGCGACCATGAGCTATCCCGCCTAATCCCACTTTCCAGCTCTCGGTCTGTAGCCCTGCAGGTTACGGCACTTTGTGCACATCCAAGTACTTTTTAAATGAGGTGAGGGTTTCTGCCTCTACCACCCTTTCAGGCCGTGAGTTCCAGACCCCCACCACCCTCTGGGTGAAGACATTTCCCCTCAAATCCCCTCTGAACCTCCCCCCAATTACTTTAAATCTATGCCCCCTGGTTGTTGACCCCTCTGCCATAGGGAAATAGGTCCGTCCTATCCACTCTATCCAGGCCCCTCATAATTTTATACACCTCAATAAGGTCTCCCCTCAGCCTCCTCTGTTCCAAACAAAACAACACCGGCCTATCCAATCTTTCCTCATCGCTAAAATTCTCCATTCCTGGCAACATCCTCGTAAATCTGCTCTGTACCCTCTCCAGTGCAATCACATATTTAAATATTTGTCACCATTCATTGTGCTGAGTGACTCTCGGTAGTTTAGAGAGTTAGGTCCACAATATAAGGCCATGAAAGATCAGCTCCAGCAACAACAAAAAGTACAATCATCCTGGCTTTGAAATGGTGCTGAAAAATAATGCAACTTACAAATCTTTACAGTGGCACAGAATGAAACACGTGGACCAGAGGCCAGCAGTTCGAACCCCCAATCGCCGTGGGTTCTGGGGCCTCACCGTGGGGTCTGGGGCCTCACCACGGGGTCTTGGGCCTCACCACGGGGTCTGGGGCCTCACCACGGGGTCTGGGGGCTCACCGTGGGGTCTGGGGCCTCACCGTGGGGTCTGGGGCCTCACCGCGGGGTCTGGGGCCTCGCCGCGGGGTCTGGGGCCTCACCACGGTGTCTGGGGTCTCACCGCGGGGTCTGGGCCTCACCGCGGGGTCTGGGGGCTCACCGCGGGGTCTGGGGCCTCACCGCGGGGTCTGGGGGCTCACCGCGGGATCTGGGGGCTCACCGCGGGGTCTGGGGCCTCACCGCGGGGTCTGGGGGCTCACCGCGGGGTCTGGGGGCTCACCGCGGGGTCTGGGGCCTCACCGCGGAGTCTGGGGCCTCACCGCGGGGTCTGGGGGCTCACCGCGGGGTCTGGGGGCTCACCGCGGGGTCTGGGGGCTCACCGCGGGGTCTGGGGGCTCACCGCGGGGTTTGGGGCCTCACCGCGGGGTCTGGGGGCTCACCGCGTGGTCTGGAGCCTCACCGCTGGGTCTGGGAGTTCACCGCGGGGTCTGGGGTCTCACCGCGGGGTCTGGGCCTCACCTCCGGGTCCGGGGGCTCTCCGCGGGGTCTGGAGCCTCACCGCGGGGTCTGGGCCTCACCCCTGGCTCTGGGGGCTCTCCGCGGGGTTTGGCAGTTCACCGCGGGGTCTGGGGTCTCTCCGCTGGGTCTGGGGCCTCACCCCTGGGTCTGGGGGCTCTCTGCGGGGTCTGGAGCCTCACCGCGTGGTCTGGGCCTCACCGTGGGGTCTGGGGGCTCACCGCGGGGTTTGGCAGTTCACCGCGGGGTCTGGGGTCTCTCCGCTGGGTCTGGGGCCTCACCCCTGGGTCTGGGGGGGCCTCACCCCTGGGTCTGGGGGCTCTCTGCGGGGTCTGGAGCCTCACCGCGTGGTCTGGGCCTCACCGTGGGGTCTGGGGGCTCACCGCGGGGTTTGGCAGTTCACCGCGGGGTCTGGGGTCTCTCCGCGGGGTCTGGAGCCTCACCGCGGGGTCTGGGGGCTCACCGCTGGGTCTGGCGGCTCTCCGCGGGGTCTGGGGCCTCACCACGGGGTCTGGAGCCTCACCGCAGGGTCTGGGGGCTCTCCGCTGGGTCTGGGGCCTCGCTGCCGGGTCTGGCGGTTCAGGGCGGGGTCTGGGGGCTCACCGTGGGGTCTGAGGGGCTCACCGCCGGGTGTCAGGGCTCACTGTGGTTCTGGGGTCTCGCTGTGGGGTCTGGGGGCTCATCGCAGGGTGTCAGAGCTCACCGCGGGGTCTGGAGTCTCACCGCGGGGTCAAGGGGCTCACCGCGGGGTCTGGGGGCTCACTGCGGGGTCTGGGGGCTCACCGCGGGGTCTGGGGGCTCACCGTGGGGTCTGGGGGCTCACCGTGGGGTCTGGGGGCTCACCGTGGGGTCTGGGGGCTCACCGTGGGGTCTGGGGGCTCACCGTGGGGTCAAGGGGCTCACCGCGGGGTCTGGGGGCTCACCGTGGGGTCTGGGGGCTCACCGTGGGGTCTGGGGGCTCACTGCGAGGTCTCTGGCCTCGCCCCCTGGAGCCGGTGAATGGCGGGCACCTACCAGGTGTCTCGATGCCGTTGGCGGGGATTGTGGGGGGTTGAAACGTGAAGTTGTGGGAACAATGGTCATGGATGCGGACCTCGGGCACTGGGGCCCACCTGACGAGGAAGCTTTGCTGCCTGCCGCTGTTAGAGAAGGTGATGTACTCCCAGTGCCCTCCAGCTCCCTGGCCCACTGTTTTATATTGGCCGTGAGTATATTGACCAAGCCCCTGTAGACAGGCCAGCCTGTGTCTGCAAGGACCTGCTCCTGTCATTGGAGACAGTTCCAGGAGCAATAACCTGCTGGGTGTGCCTCTGAACTATCAACGTGTTGGCAAACAGTTGGCTGAATTTGGCCAGATAGGATCCAGCTGATATTTGAAACAATGAATACAATGGGATGTATAATCTTTACCGAACCTCGTGTTGCCAGCCTTTGACTCAGTGGTCGCTGGGGTCAACTGTTGGTCGACCTCCTTCCTCCTCTGGTTCACAACGACAGGCTTCGAGTCAGCACGGGACACTTGCTGCTGGTGTATATGGAACAGACATTATTCATATACATCATGGGCGCTCAGACTAACTGTACACAGAACGCAGCTTTCGAGCTCTCCAAATAAGGGCTAAAAAAACTTTTTCCTTTATACACCTCAGTGTCCCTGCATCAAAGGTCAGAGATAGACCTCCTGATATATCTGTTCCCCAATCCTTCAAAACCGTCTCTTTGCATAAACAGTTGCCGTTGTATATTTCAAAGATTCTTCTCTCAAACAAGACTTCCTGACTTAATCGTTCTCAAGTCCTTCGATAGTTTTATTAACCACGCATCTTCCTGTTCTGTAGCTAATGGATCTCTCAGTCTGCCTATTACACTAGGGGAGGTTAATAAATTATTAAACACGGGGAAGGAAGGAGAACTTTGCTCGATGACCTCTCGCCTGCGGCCCTGACTGATACAGAGGCGGTGGGGAGACATTACTCCCAGGATCCGAGACTTTAATCACTCGCGGTTGATGATGTTCCAGTCACCTGTTTCCCTGCACAAGTATTTCTTGTAGATAACACCCAGACCTTGAAAGCAGACGACAAGCCGAGCTTTCGTCCCACGGCACCCCACTGCTGCCCTCTTTATCTTGGGAAGCCTGTTGTTCCAAAATACAAGGAAGTCCGAGAATCAACCCTTAACTCGGCAGGATGCCCAGCATCCCGGCTCCGAGTCAGAAGGTGGAGGGTTCGAACCCCACTCCGTACAGTGCCAGCTCTCCATTCTGGTTCAACAACATCCCCCACCTCACCGTATGGGTTGTGGGAGCCCATAAACCCCCACTCACCCCATATCGGATTTACCCCGTCAGCTGGTGTGAAGATGGTTAATGTTGTGTATGCATGCCTGTTCACTGTGTGATGTCTGTAACACTGTTGTGCCACACTGAATGTACCCTTACACTGTACACACCTTGCCTGTACACCAGAGGGTGCTGCTGCTGGAGACCTAAGGGTTGCCTGCACACGGCAGGTAACCCAGTATAAAAACGAGCTCACAGCTTGTTGTCCTCACTCAGGAGCTGCAAATAAAGGACTACAGGTCCACACAGTTTAAGTATCACACCCTGCCTCGTGGAGTCATTACTAAAGGTGCCTACTTACACTACAACTGGCGACGGAAATACGAGGTCACGAATCACACGCTCAGCATGTCGAATCTCAGCATCTTTCAGCAATTTACCAATGGGGAAGATTGGGATGCTTTTGTAGAAAGATTGGAACACTTAAGGAGACTGACTGCACCGGGCGACTTTGGCGACCGCCTAAATGAAGCACTAAGGGACTCTAAACCGACGAGAACAGTACACCGCATTGATACTTCTAAGGGCAGAAACGCTGCCCCGAATCCCACAACCCTGAGTCCTCCACATGGGGCAAACCGGCTAGCCCCGTGCTGGCGCTGTGGAGGAAACCACAGGGCCCACCAGTGCCGCTACAAAGACTACGCATGCAAAGAGAAAAGGCACCTTCAAAGGATGTGCAGCAAAAGCTGTACTCACTGCGTCTCTGATGAGTTGGCTGATCACCGGGGCTCCGACACAGATGAAGGTGAAGTTGCTCAACCCCTGGAAGAAGAAGATGGAACTCATACCTGCTCCACCGAAAGTTCTCCGTGGACGATGAAAGTAGACGTCGACGGGGTCCCAGTTTTATGGGAGCCAGTCCGTGATGAGCCAAAAGACCTATGAAAAAATTTGGACAAATCCTGCCAATTGACCAAAACTGTCTCCTGTCCAGGCGAGGCTGCTCACCTATACCAAAGGTAAAATCCAAAATGGTTGGCAGCTTAGACATCCAGGTCTCCCAGGGCGGCGTGTTGAACAAACTCCCCCTGTGGATTGTAGCCGGCGACGGTCCCACGTTGCTGGGCAGGAATTGGATGAACCGGGTCCACATCAGGCGAAGTGGCCCTGTGGAAGACAAGACCACCACAGCCCACCTGCAGGAAATGGCTGCAGCACCACGAGGAGAAAAACATGTAATCAAAGTGGCCGCCGCCATGCCACGAGTAAGCATGGAGGAGCATCACGTGACACCGAGTGGCCAATCGGATTTGAAGGTTCCCTTAAAGGAGACCGGTAACCAAAAAAATTTAAAGGGGAGGTTTCAAATATTTGAGTACACGGACTTTAAAGCTAAAGATGCGATTAAAGGGTGCAGGTATGAAAATGTATGCGATGTAACCATGAATTGTGATGCTGGTTTAACTAATGTGACTAATGAGATGAATGCAGGTGTCAGTAAGGTTAAGAACAAGTTTATTATGTTTAACAATAATGATAGAGAATGTGAAATGCCTAATGTAACCATGTCTGTTGAAACCAGGACACCCAAAAGTGATGCACCTGCTAGAATGTATAATGCAGGCTTGACTATGTGTGATCAGAGCCAAGGTGTCATGTATACCGGTAAGATACTGCCAAAGGACATTGGGTCCTACAGGGACCATTCTGATGCCGATGGAATCCCCCTGTGGGAGACCCCCAGGTCCAGCAGGCTACCTGACCATGTAGCCTGGACCTTTGGAACGAATGTGATGCCCCTTGCAGGACACACACACAGCCAGTGAGAGCAGACCCACTACAGGGATAGTGGTCAATGGGCAGCCCAGCCACCACCAATGGCAACCGGCACCAGACCAGCCCTACAGCCCCTGGCCACCAGGGCCAACACCAGGAGCATGAGGCCAATACCCTCCAGCTTCTCTGGCAAACCCTGGGATGACCTGACCCTCATCCCAATTGGAGGATAAGGAGCCCACCCAGTCTTGTGGCCCTGCCCACCACCCCACAACTACCCACATAACAGTGTATACACACCACCCACTGCTGCCGTGGCTACCTCCCCGAGGGATCCCACAACAGTGACACCCACTTGGTCTGTGTGTGAGGGAGGGGAAACGTACGAGGCCAGCCTCAAGCACAGGGGTCACACCTGGCAACCACACACCCCTCACCACAACCTCCCATAGCCCACCACTGATCACCTCCCCTGGGCAGGACAACTAGGATATGAAAAATGCTCAGGGGGGAGTATTGTTGTGTATGCATGCCTGTTTACTATGTGATGTCTGTAACACTGTTACGCCACACTGAATGTACCCTTATACTGTACACACCTTACCTGTACACCAGAGGGTGCTGCTGCTGGGGACCTAGGGGTTACCTGCACACGGCAGGTAACCCAGTATAAAAGGGAACTCACAGCTTGTTGTCCTCACTCAGGAGCTGCAAATAAAGGACTACAGGTCTACACAGTTTAGATATCATACCCTGCCTCCTGGAGTCATCACTAAAGGTGCCTACTTACACTACAGTTAAGGTCCATGGAAGGAGCCCGGCAATCAGCTTGCGAACCCTTCCTCTACTCCGTTCTGTTCGCCAAGGGATTGAGCAAAGATACGGAAACAACAAATGAGCATCTTTCATTTGCTCCCCTCGATTTGTTTAATTCAGTGGACACGCTGTGCGTTTGTGTGTGTGTATATGCATGTATGTGTGCATGTGCGTGTGTATGTGTGTGCGTGTATGTGTGTGCATGTTTATACAGCAGACACCTCAAAATGCTGGAGATGTACCACCAGCGCTGTCTCCACAAGATCCTACAAATCCCCTGGGAGGACAGACACACCAACATTAGCGTCCTCGTCCAGGCCAACATCCCCAGCATTGAAGCACTGACCACACTCGACCAGCTCTGTTGGGCGGGCCACATAGTCCGCATGCCAGACACGAGACTCCCAAAGCAAGTGCTCTACTTGGAACTCCTACACGGCAGGCGAGCCCAAGGTGGGCAGAGGAAACGTTACAAGAACACCCTCAAAGCCTCCTTGATAAAATGCAACATCCCCACCGACACCTGGGAGTCCCTGGCCAAAGACCGCCCTAAGTGGAGGAAGTGCATCCGGGAGGGCGCTGAGCACCTCGAGCCTCATCGCCGAGAGCATGCAGAAACCAAGCGCAGGCAGCAGAAGGAGCGTGCGGCAAACCAATCCCACCCTCCCCTTCCCTCAACGACTGTATGTCCCACCTATGACAGGAACTGTGGTTTTCGTATTGGACTGTTTAGTCACCTAAGAACTCATTTTTGGAGTGGAAGCAAGTCTTCCTCGATTCCGAGGGACTGCCTGTGATGATGTGTGCATGTGCCCGTAAGTGTGTATGCCTTTGTGTGGAGGTGAGAATTCTGACATTATGTAGTTTGAGGCGGTCTTGCCAATTGAACAGATTGCAGGGAAACGGAAATATAAGAGCTTTCATGAGTTCCTATGGCTCGTTTAAATGCTGAGTATGTCCCTGTGACCCTCAGTGATATTCGTCTGTTCAGGTTAGCTAGGTGTCACTTGATTAATTGACATGTAGCTGTGTAAGAATAACTGCCAGCCTTGTGACTACAGCTATATATAGATCCTGTGTTGCCTGGAGCCAATTAAGACACAGCTCTACAAAACACTAATGGAATAATCGGGCATTGAAGTGTAGTGTTGCACTTTAAAAGGCTTTTTTTTAACCAATTATTCTATTTCTCGGGGGAGGTGTAATATGGAAATGCAAGACATAATAGTCTATCAGAAATTAAAGCACTGAGTGATGTCGGGTTTGTCAGGCTGTTACATTGGCACATGGGCATTGCTCGATGAGAAAAGACCAAGGGGGAGAAATTTATTATAGGCCAGGAACGGGTGGTAACTTTAGAAAAGTTTGAGATTTCGTGCCAGGCACCAATGAATCGTGCTGCATGCTAAATGAAGTCTCATTGCTGAAAGTAAAGATGGGGGCGCTAAATCAAATGCTAATGGCCTAGCTCAGTGGTGTTACACTCAAAGCGTTAAACAATATCAGTAATAGTCTAATCACAAGTCATCATTGCCACAGGCTCTTTCCGGTTCTTAAAGGGGAGGTTCATTGATGCTGCAGAACCTCATTCTAGTGCAGCACTTTGATATGTTGTGTAAATAAAAATGGCACTAATTTTCAGTTGCCGCAACACTCCGGAGGCTAAGAAATCTTTAAATGACTGAATTCAACTGCTGCACAATGTCAAACTGACAAGGAAGCAGTGAAACATCGCTAACGTGACAGAAGCGACTCATTGTTTGTGATCTCTTTAGGTAACGCCCCCTGGAGCAGGCAGCCACCTGCTTGATGCCGCCTCTCCCTGTCGCTGTCGGGGCGAGGGGAGAAGGCAAGAGGCGACGATGGGTTTAGCAGATCAGGCTCCCTGTGATCGTTGCATGCTCACCTACGTTAGGATGTGCCTGGTGCTGAAGTTCCCACCGCTAATTCGTATCGGCAGCGATACGGGTGGGGAGGGCAGACGGATTTGGCGTGCGTTGCTGGATTTACCTTGTCACAGCGCTACTGCCTCAGTGACCTGTTAGTGACACCCGCTAGATGGTAACTGGAGCCGCTAAGGTACCGAATTGTTACCCCCAGGGTCCCTCTAGTTCTCCACCTACCACCTTGGGAGTCCCACGATCCAACGATAATGGAGTTGTTGACCAATCACAGCGATCAATCTCTATCACTGAGTCTATAACAGGCCCAGACAAGGGGTGAGGAAAACCCCCAGTCGGGGAGAGCTCTGGGGAGCACAGGTCCACAGTCACCTGTTCCCCCCTCCCCCTCGAGCTCGCTACACTCACCCCACGGCACGGCCCACATTACCCACAGACTGGAGCCCAAAATGTTATTTCATCTTATCTAATTTGCCTATGAATGAATCAACACTAACGGATCCCACTGTCTCCCTAGGGAGCCTGTTCTACAGATTGACCACTTGCACACTGAAATCTTGTTTCCACAGATGGGCTTTGAATCCCTTCGAGCGCAGGCCGTGACCTTTGGGTCTACTGTTCTGGACACGGTGAGACAGCTGGTCTGGGTCGACATTATCCCATCCCTTTAGAATCAGCAATCACATCCCCTCCCAACCTTCTCTTTCCCAGTGAGAACATCTCCCTCCAAACTGAGCTGGCCACCCAACAATCGCTCCTCATAATCCAATGCTCTATCCCCTCGATCGTTCTGCATCCTCTCAGTAGCTGTAATATTACTTTGTCGCTGCGGTGACCAGAACTGTTCCAACCCACTCTCACCGCCATTGGTCGATTGGAGAGTCCATCCTCCATCCCCCCACCTTCCCACAGCCAATGGCAAAGTGGACAGACTCTTGAATCCCCGATGAGATGATTCTTGACTCTCAGTCCCACAGCCTTTTTCCCACCTTCGATTCAAGTCATTTTTTAAAAAACGCCCCCGATGATTTCTCTTTCTCTCCTGGGTGTTGCCTGCAGCAGTGACATGCAGATTACTCTTCAATTCCTAGAGACCCCAGGGCAATGCTGGAGGGTTGGTGACCCTAACTCTGCCCCTATTCTAACCCCCAGCCTGCCCCTGTTCCCGTCGAGTGCCGGGGGGGGGGAGTGGGGGAAGTAAGCGGGGGACAACATCGACAATGTGGTCCTGAGACATCAACGTACAACGGAGACCATAAGAGTAGAATTCCCGATATTCTACCAATCTCCCGTCGGTGGCAAATTCGGTGGCAGACAGTAAATGGCTAATAACGCTGTCTCTCTCTCTCTCTCTGGAATTTCCTTCAATTGCCGCCAACAGTAGGTAGCGGATCAGGAGATTGCCCCTTGCAGAATTTGCAAGCGTCTAAGTTCCTGCTTGAGTGGTGTTGATGGCGGGGAAATGCATCACCAGCTCTCTCGATGTAAAAGCAACTTCGGCCCATGTGGGGCCGGTTTGTAGATCATCTGACTGTTCCAAGGATTTGTTGGTAAGAACATAGAAAATAGGAGCAGGAGTCGGCCATTCGGCCCCTCGAGCCTGCTCCTCCATTCAATCAGATCATGGCTGATCTTCGACCTCAACTCCACTTTCCCACCCAATCCCCATCTTCTCGATTCCCCAGGAGTCCAGAAATCTATCGATCTCGGCCTTGAGTATATTCAGAAACTTAGCATCCGCAGTGCTCTGGGGCAGAGAATTGCAAAGCTATTTTATCACTTGCTCAGAGTTATTTTCACATCAGCATTTCCCCTTTCTGACCTGAATCCACCTGTGCTAAGCCTCGATTTCATCTCCATCCATCCTCAACTCAGGAATTCAACATTTGACCCGATGCTGGGCCCCTCTCTTCAGGGCCCCTGTTGTGCAATCTCTCTCTTGCCGAGTCAGCTCCGAATTGCCAATCCAATACTTCCCCTTCACAACCCATTTCTTCCCTTCTGCACCTTGAGCCTTTAGACTTCCCTCCGCCTTTCTACTGAGAATGGTCATCCCAATATTTCATGTCTGTGTGTCTCTCCTCTTACTGACCCTCAGTGGGCAGCACTCCCACCTCGGAGACAGAGACTTGAGCACACGATTCATTGCAGATGTCGAATCCGATGATATTTTTCGTCTTAAATATAATTAATGAGTTAATAAAAAGAATATTCACAGCATCGCATCTTCCTTTAGGAATTGGCTGTGGAGCTGGATTATCCACAGATGCCACCAATAGTGAGACAGATTAATATTACTGCATTTTCCGATGGCACCTTGCACCCAGTATTAATCCTTGGTGGCTGTCAGACTAAGATGAATGTGAGGCAAGCTGCAAAGTCCCCTGAACAAGTACCAGTAAATATTTGTATAATACATTTCAGAAAATCAATCAGAGAGCTTTATAACCAATACCGTAGTCTTACAACGAATTGTTTACACAGCAGTAAAACACCCAGAGCGCTTCACAGGAGTGCTATAAGACAACAATTTGACACTGAGCCACACAAGAAGATATTCGGACAGGTGACTAAAAGCTTGGTCAAAGAGGTAGGTTTTAAGGAGTAGAATCATAGAAACATAGAAAGTAGGTGCAGGAGTAGGCCATTCGGCCCTTCGAGCCTGCACCACCATTCAATATGATCATGGCTGATCATTCACCTCAGTACCCCATTCCTGCTTTCTCTCCATACCCCTTGATCCCTTTAGCCATAAGGGCCACATCTATCTCCCTTTTGAATATACCTAACAAACTGGCCTCAACAACTTTCTGTGGTAGAGAATTCCACAGGTTCACAGTTCTCTGAGTGAAGAAGTTTTTCCTCATCTCGGTCCTAAATGGCTTACCCCTTATCCTTAGACTGTGACCCCTGGTTCTGGACTTCCCCAACATCGGGAACATTCTTCCTGCATCTAACCTGTCCAATCCTGTCAGAATTTTAGATGTTTCTATGAGATCCCCTCTCATCCTTCTGAACTCCAGTATATAAAGGCCCAGTTGAACCAATCTTTCTTCATATGTCAGTCCTGCCGTCCCAGGAATCAGTCTGGTGAACCTTCGCTGCACTCCCTCAATAGTAAGAAGGTCCTTCCTCAGATTAGGAGACCAAAACTGTACACAATATTCCAGGTGTGGCCTCACCAAGGCCCTGTGTCTTATAGGAGGAGATAGAGGTAGGTTTTAGAGAGGGAATTCCAGAGTTAAGGGCCCAGGCAGCAGAAGGCACGGCTGCCGATGGTTGAGCGGGGTTATGGGCTCCCACAACATGTACGATGAGGGTAGAGGGGTTACCCACACCCACTGGACCCGAGGACCCCGCTGGAAGTCCACCTGGAATTTGGAGCCAGAACTCTACCTTTGGCCAAATGCTTGCCCCAGTTACAATGGTGCCGGGTCATACCAGTAATGAATGTGTTCAACTTTATTGCCCTTCTTTCTTATTTAAATGACTTCATTAATCTATTTTAGATTAACGAGTTTGTTACTAATTTCGCACAGCCCCTAACAACTAGCAATACGCAGACAGAAAGAAAGACTGTCATTTATAAAGCGCTTTTCATGACCTCTGGATGTTCCAAAGCGCTTTACAGCCAATGAAGTATAATCACATGAAGTGTATTCACAACCTATCGAGACTCATCTTTTGTTTCCTAACTTGTCTCATTTTTGCCCATCCTCCCCTTTGTCTCCAATCTCTCCTGTCTTCCACCCTATCACAGGCCTTCCTTCGTTCTCTCCTCCCCTCCCCCTTTCACTGTCCCTGCACTCTCTTAAGAATCTGTTGCATCTCAAACTTTTCCAGTTCTGACGAAGGGTCATCGACCCGAAACATTAACTCTGTTTCTATCCACAGACGCTGCCTGACACGTTAAGATTTTCAGCATTTTTTGCTTTTATTTCAGATTCCAGTATCTGCAATATTTTGCTTTTGTAGAAGGGCAGTCACGGTTGCAATAAAGGGGAGTTTTGCTTAGCTTGATCCGGTGAGATTCTAATCTGTCTTTTTCCCTATAAAGCCAGCAATTTTTCTTCCGATCTTCGCTGGACAGTACTGAGGCTACAATCCCAGGCAACAACATTGATGTGTGCCTCAGTCAATGTGTCTCTCCAACAAACCTGACGCATGGATGGTGGGGAGACAGCGAGTAACATACACAATACGTTCAAAACTCTCAACGGAAAGTGATTCAAGCTGGAATGTAATGACGATAATTAACTTTGTTCATGTGTCTTGGTTATGGATTTGTCAAGTTGTCAATCAAGAAAGTTGTGGGTTCAAGCGCAACTCCAGAGACCAGACCTGAGGGAGTGCCGCACTGTCGGAGGGGCAGTGCTGAGGGAGTGCCGCACTGTCGGAGGGGCAGTACTGAGGGAGTGCTGCACTGTCGGAGGGGGCAGTACTGAGGGAGTGCCACACTGTCGGAGGGGCAGTACTGAGGGAGCGCCGCACTGTCGGAGGGGCAGTGCTGAGGGAGTGCCGCACTGTCGGAGGGGCAGTACTGAGGGAGTGCCGCACTGTCGGAGGGGCAGTACTGAGGGAGCGCCGCACTGTCGGAGGGGCAGTACTGAGGGAGCGCCACACTGTCGGAGGGGCAGTACTGAGGGAGTGCTGCATTGTCGGAGGGGCAGTACTGAGGGAATGCTGCACTGTTGGAGGGGTAGTACTGAGGGAGCGCCGCACTGTCGGAGGAGCAGTACTGAGGGAGTAAGTAAGGTGACCAAAACTGCATGCAGTACTCCAGGTGCGGCCTCACCAATACCCTGTACAGTTGCAGCAGGATCTCCCTGCTTTTGTACTCCATCCCTCTCGCAATGAAGGCCCAACATTCCATTTGCCTTCCTGATTACCTGCTGCACCTGCAAACTAACTTTTTGGGATTCATGCACAAGGACGCCAGGGCGATGTCTGCTCGCCTTGGTGCCGTGCTGGACCACATGATCCACCCCGACCAGTCATACACGGTCCCGGGCCGGACAATCCACGATAACATCCATCTGGTCCGGGACCTCATCCATTGTTCCCAGGAGGCTGGTCTGTCGGTCGCCTTCCTATCCCTCGACCAAGAGAAGGCGTTCGACAGGGTGGATCACGACTATCTGCTCGGAACTCTGCGCGCTTTCGGGTTCGGGACGCATTTCGTCGCCCGGATCCGACTTTTGTACGCCGCCGCGGAGTGTCTGATTAAGGTTAACAGGTCCTTGACGGCGCCCCTTCGCTTTAGGAGAGGGGTGCGCCAGGGATGCCCCATGTCCGGCCAGTTATACGCCGTTTGCGTGGAGCCTTTCCTGCGCCTCTTGCGGACGAGGTTGACGGGACTGGCTCTGCAAGGGCCGGGCGTGGAGGTCGTCCTCTCGGCTTACGCCGATGACGTGCTCCTCGCGGTAGAGGATCCCGCTGACCTGCGGAGGATGCGTGAGTGCCAGGAGATTTACTCGGCCGCGTCCTCTGCCAGGATCAACTGGGAGAAATGTTCCGGACTCCTGGTGGGTCAGTGGCGGGTGGACTCCCTGCCGGAGGAGCTCAGGCCTTTTGCCTGGAGCACGACCCATCTCCTCTATCTGGGAGTCTACCTTAGCCCCGACGAGGGAGCCTGGCCGGCGAACTGGCAGGAGCTGGAGGCCAAGGTCGCCGCTCGCCTAGGGCGCTGGACAGGACTGCTCCGAGTGCTGTCCTACAGGGGTCGAGCGCTAGTCATAAACCAGCTGGTGGCCGCAATGCTGTGGTACTGGCTGGTCACTTTGACCCCTCCCCCTGCGTTTGTCGCCAAGATACAGAAGAAGCTGGTGGACTTCTTCTGGAACAACAGGAAGCACTGGGTCTCTGCCGCGGTCTTGAGTCTCCCGCTTGAGGAGGGCGGTCAGTCGTTGGTGTGCGTCAGCGCCCAGCTCGCGACTTTCCGCCTTCAGACCCTGCAGAGATACCTTTACGTCGAGCCCCCTCCTAGGTGGTGCGCTCTGGCGAGGTATTTCTTCCGCCAGCAGCTCGACCTCAATTATGACACGCAGCTCCTGTTTGTGAACTTGGGGGGTGCCAGGACCGCCCTCCGGGAGCTGCCTGTCTTTTACAGGGAACTCATCAGGGTCTGGAACAAAGTCTCCACCAAGCGCAGCTCTCCGCCGGCTGGAGTGGCGGCCGTCCTGCAGGAACCGCTGCTCGGGAATCCGTACCTCCACGGCCGAGGCTTCATGTGGCGGTCGGAAGAGAGGGCTGTGGCTGGTGAGGTGACCAGGGTCAGGGACCTGCTCGATGGCGGAGGAGCGGGCTGGATGGCGCCAGACACGCTGGCGCGGCGCCTAAATTCTGCCAACGTCCGCCACGCGGCCGATGCCATCGAGTCGCTAAAAACAGCTCTGGGCCCTGACTCCGTTAGGTGTATCGAGGAGGCTCAAGCACGTGGGGAGATCCCGTCCGAACTGACCCCCGTCCGGACGGAATTCCTCATCGGCGCCAAACCCCGGAACCTCCCTCGGGGACCGGCGCCTCACAACTTGAGCCGCCTCGGGGAAATCCCCTCCGTGCCTTTCAGTTCCGCGCGGAGGGGTTTCCTGTACGGGCTGCTCCTGCACACCCTCAACTTTGCCATCCTCGCTGGCCGTCCGGACACGCCATGGCGTACCATCTTGCCGTCCGGAGGAGGCGGGGGTCCCCGATGGAGGGCACTCTACGCAGGGGTCCTCCCACTATTCATCGGGGACTTGGCCTGGAGGGTGGTGCACGGAGCAGTGCCGTGCAACAAATTTTTAGGCCGGTTCACGGACTCCCAGGCCGCCTGCAATTTCTGCAGTCTGGAGGAGTCCGTGTTCCATGTTTTTATTGAGTGCACGAGGTTGCAGCCCCTGTTCCACTATTTGAAGGGGCTGCTCCTGAAATTCTGGCTGCACTTCAGTCCCACTCTCCTGATCTTTGGGCACCCTGTGCGGAGGGGAGCGGGTAGGTCCGAAGGCCTCCTCGTAGGACTGCTCCTGGGCACGGCCAAGGGTGCCATCAGCCGGTCCAGGCAGCGGGCGGTCGAGGGGGTCGTTCAACCTGACTGCCTGCCTCTCTTCCGCTCTTACATCCGGTCCAGGGTGTCCTTGGAGATGGAGCACGCGGTGTCCACCGGTACGCTCGCGGCCTTCTGCGAGAGGTGGGCACCGGAGGGACTGGAGTGCATCATCACGCCCGGCAACCAAATTTTAATTTGATTTTACATTTTAAAGTTTAATTTGTTTTAATTGCCGGTGCTTTTAGTGTCCCCTTCCCTTTTATAGGGGGCACCGGAGAAATTGTGATTTTAGTGCCCAAAAAAAAAACAAAAAAAAACACAAAAAAAAACCAAAAAAAGGAAAAAAGGGCCTTGTAAATGTCTGGTGTGTCACCCAGGTCGGGTGGCACAGTTTAATATTTATGTTTTGCAGGTAGACTCTAAAAGAGTTTCATGCACAAGGACCCCCAGGTCCCTCTGCACCGCAGCATGTTGTAATTTCTCCCCATTCAAATAATATTCCCTTTTAATGTTTTTTTCCCAAGGTGGATGACCTCACACTTTCCGACATTGTATTCCATCTGCCAAACCTTAGCCCATTCGCTTAACCTATGCAAATCTCCTTGCTGCCTCTCTGAGTCCTCTACACAACCCGCTTTCCCACTAATCTTAGTGGCATCTGCAAATTTTGTTGCACTACACTTTGTCCCCTCTTCTAGGTCATCTATGTATATTGTAAACAGTTGTGGTCCCAGTACTGATCCCTGTGGCACACCACTAACCACTGATTTCCAACCGGAAAAGGACCCATTTATCCCGACTCTCTGCTTTCTGTTCGCCAGCCAATTCTCTATCCATGCTAATACATTTCCTCTGACTCCGCGTACCTTTATCTTCTGCAGTAACCTTTTGTGTGGCACCTTATCGAATGCCTTTTGGAAATCTAAATACACCACATCCATCGGTACACCTCTATCCACCATGCTCGTTATATCCTCAAAGAATTCCAGTAAATTAGTTAAACATGATTTCCCCTTCATGAATCCATGCTGCGTCTGCTTGATTGCACTATTCCTATCCAGATGTCCCGCTATTTCTTCCTTAATGATAGTTTCAAGCATTTTCCCCACTACAGATGTTAAACTAACCGGCCTATAGTTACCTGCCTTTTGTCTGCCCCCTTTTTTAAACAGAGGCGTTACATTAGCTGCTTTCCAATCCGATGGTACCTCCCCAGAGTCCAGAGAATTTTGGTAGATTATAACAAATGCAACAAATAGATATGAGTTCTTTCACATCTGGTTTCTGATCAGCAGAAGGCATGCGAGAGCTCGTCCGTAAACTTAAGAAGAAAAAAGCAATTTTGTTATTTTTAGCAGAACCGAAATCAATGACTTTTCGAGCTTTCCTGCTCGAGCCCCTGACTGGGTCGTGGAAGGTTAAGTGAGGAGGCTGATCGATTGTGGTTTCAGCAGACGAATCGTGCTACCTGTAAACGATTCAGTAAAAGCCGTTCTTGTCCTCACCGCTTTGCAATTCACCCGATGTCAGGAGTGCTTGAGTCAGCGTCATCAGTCAGAGGACCTCTGAGAGCCTCAGCCAGCATTCTGTCAATCAGCTTCTGTTAGAGGCTCCAGAAAAGTATTACATCGGATTGTTGTTGAGGCCAATTCACTAAATATATTCAAAAAGGAGTTAGATGAAGTCCTTACTACTAGGGGGATCAAGGGGTATGGCGAGAAAGCAGGAATGGGGTACTGAAGTTGCATGTTCAGCCATGAACTCATTGAATGGCGGTGCAGGCTCGAAGGGCCGAATGGCCTACTCCTGCACCTATTTTATATGTTTCTATGTTTCTATGTACACAGGATATACGGCACAGAAACAGACCATTTTGGCCCAACCAGTCCATGCCGGCGTTTATGCTCCACTCGAGCCGCCTTCCGTCTTTCCTCATCTAAATCTATCAGCATAACCCTCTATCCCCTTCTCCCCCATACGCTTGTCCAGCCTCCCCTTAAATGCATCGATACTATTCGCCTCAACCCCTCCCTGTGGCAGCGAGTTCCACATTCTCACCACTCTGGGTAAAGAAGTTTCTCCTGAATTCCCCATTGGATGTCTGGGTGACTATCTTATATTGATGGCCTCTAGTTATGCTCTTCCCCACAAGTGGAAACATTCTCTCTGTATACACCCTAACAAAACCTTTCATCATTTAAAGACCTCTATTAGGTCACCCCTCAGCCTTCTTGTTTCACGAGATATGAAACCCAGCCTGTTCATCCTTCCTGATATGTATACCCTCACATTTCTAAAACAAGTTCCCCTCACCCACCCCACACCCGGTCAACACAAGAAATTCACCGTCAGAAACCGGAGACACTTTGGGGCGAAATTGCCGTGCGCCCCGATGGGGGGGCAGTAACCAGCTGGGTCCGGTACATTCTATGCCCGGCGCGGGCTGCACGAGGGTGGCCTGGACCACGCCGGGGTCACCACCCTGGAGCCGATCCGAGAGTCGGCAATCCGAACAAGATGGCGGCGGGGGGCGCTGAGGGTCTTCCCTTTACGTAGCGCCCCAAGAGCGGAGGTCGGCCAGCTGCTGGTGATCACATCTGATCACGCCAGCCTTGTGGCCCGTGGGGTGGTAAGGGGTCGGTGCGGGGTCAGTGAGGGGTCGGTGCGAGGTCGGTGCGGGGTCGGCGCGAGGTCAGTGCGAGGTCAGTGCGAGGTCGGTGCGGGTTCAGTGCGAGGTCCGTGCGAGGTCGGTGCGGGGTCAGTGCGAGGTCGGCGCGAGGTCGGTGCGAGGTCGGTGCGAGGTCGGTGCGGGTTCAGTGCGAGGTCGGTGCGAGGTCGGTGTGGGGTCGGCGCGAGGTCGGTGCGAGGTCGGTGCGGGGTCAGTGCGAGGTCGGCGCGAGGTCGGTGCGAGGTCGGTGCGGGGTCGGCGCGAGGTCGGTGCGGGGTCAGTGCGAGGTCGGCATGAGGTCGGCATGAGGTCGGTGCGAGGTCCGTGCGAGGTCGGTGCGGGGTCGGCGTGAGGTCGGTGCGAGGTCGGCATGAGGTCGGTGCGAGGTTGGTGCGGGGTCGGCGCGAGGTCGGTGCGAGGTCGGCATGAGGTCGGCATGAGGTCGGTGCGAGGTTGGTGCGGGGTCGGCGCGAGGTCGGTGCGAGGTCGGTGCGAGGTCGGTGCGAGGTCGGTGCGGGGTCGGTGCGAGGTCGGCATGAGGTCGGTGCGGGGTCGGTGCAGGGTCACCACGCACGGTGATGATGTCATCGCTGGTTGTGCTGCGGCCCGGGGTGCTAACCACGTGGCGTGGTGACCACAAACTCGTGGCCAATAGTGTGACCCCCCCCCCACCCCCCACCCAGGCGAAAAGTCTCCTCCACCTCTAAAAATGTGGCAATTTTGCCCCATTTGAATATACTCAGCGACTGAGTCTCCACAGCCCTCTGGGGCAGAGAATTCCAAAGATTCACCCCCCTCTGAGTGAAGAAATTCCTCCTCATCTCAGTCCTAAATGGCCGACCCCTTATCCTGAGACTGTGACCCCTGGTTCTAGACTCTCCAGCCCGGGGGGAAACAACCTCTCAGCATCTACCCTGTCAATCCCCCTCAGAATCTGATATGTTTCAATGAGATCACCTCTCATTCTTCTAAACTCCAGAGGATACAGGCTTAGTCTACTTCTGATTCGTAAATAAAAAATGATTAATAGGCAGCATTGCTCCCCGGGGTCAAGGAAGACTTGCTTCCACAGTAACATGAGTTCTCAGGTGACTGATGAGTCCAATGCAGGGCATCGTCAATACTCCTGGTGTGATTGTTAAACCTTTGTTAATAAACCAACTAGTTCTTAATAGCAATGTGTTGCTATGAATTCTTAAGCAAAGAACCCATGAAGCACATACATTACAGGTACAACAATGAGCACTGAACCCTCCCTTGAGTAAATAATTGGTTGGGCAGCAACCTTGCTCCCTGTGTGCAGTTTCCCGTAAATCCCCTCTCTAGGTTCCGTGAGGCAGATTCCCCCTGCTCCCACCCCTGTAAAACCCCCTCCAAGCTCAGACAGACACTCGCCTCTCTCTAAATCCCCCCACCCCCCCAGATTGAGACCTGCAGTCCCGCTCCCTGATGTTCATCCTCCTGATACTCCGACTACATTTCCCTAGGAGGTGTTCCCCTTCCTTGTTGTGTTGAGGGGCTCCCGCGCTCGACGGGGAGACCAGCAATGCCCACTCGCAGCGCATGCTTGGATCCCAGAAGGTAACAGCAGTCTCAGGTGGGCCTGTCAGGAGGGAGGGCATCAGTCAAAGCAGCGGGCCATCTCACAGCCACTCCTCCCCACCCCCGGGGCAGCAATCAGGCTGTACAAGCACAAAGTTGCTGGCGCTGTCTATGCTGTACTGGGATATTTAGACTGTAACACTCGGGGAAAGCTGTCCTGTTTCTGCTCCAGGGTATACTGGATTGCTTGAGTGCAACAAATAGAGGAATTACATAGTATTAAACAACAACAACTTGTAGTTATATAGCGCCTTTAACATAGTGAAACGTCCCAAGGTGCTTCACAGGAGCGTTATGAGACAGAACGTTTGACACTAAGCCACATAAGGAGAAATTAGGGCAGGTGACCAAAATCTGGGTCAAAGAGGTCGATTTTAAGGAGCGTCTTGAAGTAGGAAAGAGAGGTAGAGAGGTGGAGAGGTTTAGGAAGGGAGTTCCAGAGCTTAGGGCCCAGGCAACAGAAGGCACGGCCACCGATGGTGGAGTGATTATAATCGGTGATGCTCAGGAGGGCAGAATTAGAGGAGCGCAGACATCTCGGGGGTTTGTGGGGGTTGGAGGAGATTACAGAGATAGGGAGGGGCGAGGGCCATGGAGGGGTTTGAAAATAAGGATGAGAATTTTGAAATCGAGGGGTTGCTTAACCGGGAGCCAATATAGGTCAGCGAGCACAGGGAGTGATGAGTGAGTGGGACTTAGGGTGAGTTAGGACACGGGCAGCCGAGTTTTGGATCACCTCGAGTTTATGTAGAAAACAACACAGAAACAGGCCATTTGGCCCCACGTTCCGTGCCGGGGTTTATGCTCCACACCAGCCCCCTCCCACCCCTCTCCATCTCACCCCATCACCATATCCCTCTATTCCTTTCCCCCTCATGTGTTTATCCAGCCTGCCCTTAAATGCATCGATACTATTCGCCTCAACCCCTCCCTGTGGCAGCGAGTTCCACATTCTCACCCCTCTCTGGGTAAAGAAGTTTCTCCTGAATTCCCCATTGGATTTATTAGTGACTGTCTGATATTGATGGCCCCCAGTTCTGGTCTCCCCCACAAGTGGAAACATCATCTCTACGTCCACCCTATCGAACCCTTTCATCATTCTATCAGGCCCCAGCTTGGCCAGTCTTTCCTGATAGTCAGGAAAATCCAGTGAGAGAGACTGCAATACCGTACGATCAATTGTACTCTCATTTTAGACAGAAAGTGGGACAGGGCCCTTGCAAGCCTCCCAGTTCAACCTTGCCATATTCACGAGGCCCAGTTGATCCAATACACTCAGGAAAACCCTTCCCGTTCTGAATGAGATCGATAGCTTTCTGAACACAAAGAGAATCAATGGATCGGGTGATCGGGCGGGAAACTGTTGCAATTGAAGATCAGCCATGATCTTATTAAATGGCGGAGCAGGTTTGAGGGGCCGAATGGCCGACTCCTGCTCCTAATTCTTATGACTTGGGTGAGAATTTTAACTCCTCCCAGGTAACACGGACTCGCACCGCCCAAACCCATGACCTCTACCACCCAAAGACCAGGGCAGCAGGTCCATGGGAACACCACCACCTCCACGTTCCCCTCCCAGTCACACACCATCCCGACTGGGAAATATATCGGCCGTTCCTTCACTGTCGCTGGGTCAAAATCCTGGAGCTCCCTCGGGAAGACGGCTCACCACCACCTTCTCAAGGGTGATTAGGGATGGGCAATAAATGGCGGCTATGCCAGCGACGCCCCCATCAAGAGAATCTGTTTAAAATAAAAGACCCAGACGTTAGTGAGGGACTAAACTTCTCAAACAAAGTGGCGGAAAGTCGGTTGAGCCAGCGGATGTTCACGGGAGTGGTTGGAAGGGGGAGGGAGAGGGAAAGAGGGAGCGGAGGGGGAGGGGGAGGTAGAGGGGGGTGAGCGGAGGGGAGGGGGCGGGGGAGGGGTGAGGGTAATGGAGTGGCAGGGGTGGGGGCAGGAGGAGGGGGTGAGGGGGAGGGAGGGAGGGCAGGGGGAAGGGGTGAGGGGGAGGGAGGGGGCTGCAGGGGGAGCAGAGGGGTGCGAGGGTAGGGGAGAGGCAGGGGTGAGGGGGGCATGGGGAGGGGAGTGTATGAGGGGGAGGGGAGGGGGAGGGGTGCAGTTCTGGGGTGGTTACCATTTCTGGTCGGGGGGTGGGGGAGGTGAGTCCTCCTGGCCCCAGGACAGAGCTTGCTTCCTTCCATCATCTGTCCAATTTACGATGGTGCCATTGGTCTTATCGACTAATCATAGAATTATGGAAATTTCCAGCACAGAAGGAGGCCATTCGGCCCATCGTTTCCATGCCGGCCGACAGAGCTATCTAGCCTAATCCCACTTTCCCGCTCTCGGTCCATAGCCTGCAGGTTACGGCACTTTGTGCACATCCAGGTACTTTTTAAATGTGGTGAGGGTTTCTGCCTCTACCACCCTTTCAGGCCGTGAGTTCCAGACCCCCACCATCCTCTGGGTGAAGATATTTCCCCTCAATTCCCCTCTAAACTTCCTACCAATTACTTTAAATCTATGCCCCTGGTTATTGTCCTTTCTTCTAAGGAAAATAGGTCTGTCCTATCCACTCTATGCAGGCCCCTCATAATTTCATACACCTCAATTAAATCTCCCCTCAGCCTCCTCTGTCCCAAGGAAAACAAACCCCAGCCTATTCAATCTTTCCTCATCGCTAACATTCTCCAGTCCAGGCAACATCCTCGCAAATCTCCTCTGTACCCTCTCCAGTGCAATCACATCCTCCTGTAATGCGGTGACCAGAACTGCACGCAGTACTCCAGCTGTGGCCTAACCAGTGTTTTATACAGTTCAAGCATAACCTCCCTGCTCTTGTATTCTATGCCTCAGCTAATAAAGGCAAGTATTCCGTATGCCTTCTTAACCACCTTATCTACCGGTCCTGCTACCTTCAGGGATCTGTGGACCTGCACTCCCAGGTCCCTCTGTTCCTCTACACTTCTCAGTGTCCTACCATTTAATGTGTATTCCCTTTCCTTGTTAGCCCTCCCCAAAATGCATTACCTCACACTTCTACGGATTAAATTCCATTTGCCACTGTTCTGCCCACCTGACCAGTTCATTGATATCTTCCTGAAGTCCGCAGCTTTCTTCTTCATTATCAACCACACGGCCGATTTTTGTATCATCTGCAAACTTCTGAATCATACCCTCTATATTGAAGTCCAAATCGTTGATATATACCACAAAAAGCAAGGGACCCAGTACTGAGTAATAGGACCACGAAATGCATAAATGTACGAGACTTGTACAGACACCTGAAAAATCGGGGGCTTTAAAATTAGCAACCGATGGAGGGGAGGGAGCGAGTAACTTACCCGCCCCATTGAAACTGGCCCCACATGTATGGTTTCCACTGGACGGGGGGTATTAAAATCCCCCCCCCCACCAAGATGTTTATTCTGTTCCTGTATACACTGCTATAGCCTGCGTTTCTAGTTGCTGTGAAGGATTTACTGTGTTCACATTTTTCCCAGGTAGTTGAGCTTGCAATTCCTTCATTTTAATCCCATAAAGTAACTGAGCAGCTGACAGTTCTCAGACATGCATTGCCAATTCTGGCCGTTAACCCAATATTCACTCCAAGGCCCGAGCACCACAGGAGGCCTGTGCCTGAATGTGCTATCTTCAGTTCAGACGAGACATAAACCGAGGCCCCGTCTGCCCTCTCAGGTGGATGTAAAAGATCCCACGGTCACTATTTCGAAGAAGAGCAGGGGGAGTTGTCCAATATTTATCCCTCAACCAACATCACTAAAACACATTATCTGGTCATTACCACATTGCTGTTTGTGGGAGCTTGCTGTGCACAAATTGGCTGCCACATTTCCTACATTACAACAGTGACTACACTTCAAAAAGTACTTCATTGGCTGTGAAGCGCTTTGAGATGCCCGGCGGTGGAGAAAGGGGCTATAGAAATGCAGGTTCTTTTTTCCTGCGTCACGAAAGGCCCAAAAGCCCTGTTTCAGTCGCAAGGTTGGTGAAATAAACTCAACTGGTCAGATGGAGAGCAGGGGAGATGGACAGAGTGAGGAAGACACAGGGAGA
Organism: Pristiophorus japonicus; assembly: GCF_044704955.1. Classification (NCBI taxonomy): domain Eukaryota; kingdom Metazoa; phylum Chordata; class Chondrichthyes; family Pristiophoridae; genus Pristiophorus; species Pristiophorus japonicus. The sequence continues at coordinate 203,109,972 of NC_091988.1, read as the reverse complement.
AAAGACCCGAGGGAGAGGAAATGAGAGAAGGAAGGAATGAAAGGGAGATTGAAAGGAAGGAAAGGATAGCCAGAAAAGAAAGAGACTAAAAAAAAAGCAATGGAAGAGTGAAAGGAGAGAGAAAGGATGAGAGAGCGGAAAAGAGAGAGCTGGAGAAAGGGAAAGCCAGGTAAAGAAAGGAGAGAGAAAGAGAGCGAGATGATGAAAGAGAGATAAAGGGAAGCAGAAAGAAAGAGTGTGAAGCAAAGAGAGGAGAGAGAGAAAGACAGAGAGAGCAGGAGCGAGAAAGAGAGCGGAGAAGGTAGCAGGTTGCAAGTGCCTTCCATCACACGGGAATAAAGTGCCGTGTCTGGATTGGTTTGGGTATTCAAACAGTCGTCACACTCCCTTCTCGTCCCCTTGTGTATTGAAGAGTTTTACTTTGTGGAGACATCAGTTACAGTGTGAGGAGGCTGCTTACTCCAGCAGCCCTGATATTGATGGGCTATCGATCTGCTCCATTCAATGAAAGGTATAAATCTGCCGACGCAGTTTGGGTGAACGTTAATCATCCTTTAATACAAAACTTATTTATTAATGCTTGAAGAAGCTGGGCCCTGTTTGCAGCGCAGTGTGTCTCGAGCTCTGTATCCCAGTGGCCTGCTTTACGCAGTGGGCTGGAATTCAGTGACACAAAAACCGACAATGGTAAGCCTGTTCTACACCCAGCCGAGACTCCTTCCCACTGCCTTAACCAGACTGATTCCTGGGGTGAGAGGGTTGTACTGGGAACAGAGATTGAGTAGAATGGTCCTGTAATCTCTGGAGTTTAGAAGAACGAGAGGTGATTTGTTTTTTTTAAATGGTGAGAAACTATTAAATGTCGGTTTTCGGAGGGATTTGGGTTCCTTGTACACCAAACACAGAGTGTTACCATGCAGGTACAGCAAGCAATTAGAAAGGCAAATGGCTTGTTGTCCTTTATTGCAAGAGGGTTGGAGTATAAGAATAAGGAAGTCTTGCTACAACTGTACAGGGTCTTGGTGAGACCACACCTGGAGCACTGTGCACAGTTTTGATCTCTTTATAAGAACATAAGAAATAGGAGCAGGCGTAGGCCATACGGCCCCTCGAGCCTGCTCTGCCATTCAATACGATCATGGCTGATCCGATCATGGACTCAGCTCCACTTCCCCGCCCGCTCCCCATAACCCTTTATTCCCTTATCGGTTAAGAAACTGTCTATCTCTGACTTAAATTTATTCAATGTCCCAGCTTCCAATTATTGTCTGAGGAAGGATATACTTGTCTTAGAGGAGGTGCAACGAAGGTTGATTAGATTGATCCCTGGGGTGAGAGGGTTGTCCTATGAGGAGAGATTACATAGATTGGGCTGATACTTTCTGGAGTTTAGAAGAATGAGAGGTGATCTCATTGAAAAGTATAAAAATCTTAGAGGTTTGACAGGGTAGATGCTGAGAAACTGTTTCTCCTGGCTGGAGAGTCTAGAACTCGGGGGTCTGCCATTTAGGACTGAGATGAGGAGAAATTTCTTCACTCAGAGGGTGGTGAATCTCTGGAATTCTCTGCCCCAGAGGGCTGTGGAGGCTCAGTCGCTGAGTATATTCAAGGCTGAGATCAATAGATATTTGGACTCCAGGGGAATCGAGGGATATGGGGATCAGGCGGGAAAGTGGATTGAGGTCGAAGACCAGGCACAATCTTATTAAATGAAGCAGGCTCGAGGGGCTGAATGGCCGACTCCTGTTCCTAATTCTTATGATTTTAATAGAAAGGCAGGGTGTAAAACAGCTGACTCACCAGCACTCATTTCACACTGTTGTAAATTTCTACCCAGTCAGTTCTCAGGTACAATACAACAACTTGCATTTATATAGCACCTTTAACGTAGTAAAACGTCCCAAGGCGCAAGAAAGAAAGAAAGAAAGAAAGAAAGAAAGACTCACTTGCATTTCTATAGCGCCTTTCATGACCATTGGATGTCTCAAAGTGTTTTACAGCCAATGAAATATTTTTTGAAGAATAGTCACTGTTGTAATGTGGGAAACACGGCAGCCAATTTGCGCACAGCAAGCTCCCACAAACAGCAACGTGAAATGCTATCAGAAAAGAAATGAGTCAAAGAAGGAGACATTATGAGAAGTGGCCAAAAGCTTGGTCAAAGAGGTCGGTTTGAAGCAGCCTCTTAAAGGGACTTTAAAATGCTCATCCTTATTTTCAAATCCCTCCATGGCTCCTTTCTATTACAATCATTAGACTAAGACTGGAGACCCTGGGTGGGACATTAGTCTGTCCTGCCCTTTCCTTGCTCCTGTCACTATCTCCCACTATGGTCAGGTGACCAGCTCTGGCTGGGTACATTCCTGGAGGGTTCATCACATGACCCCTTCCCTCCAAACACCCCGCCCCCACTCTCCCGCCATTGGTCACCTGACACGCCCATCCTCGCGGCACCTCGCCCTCCCACAACCAATCAGAATGCCAACAGCCTCTTTATTACCCAGTTGGACGATTCTTGACTCTCAGTCAAACAGCCTGCCCCCCGCAAATCTCCAATCATTGTTTTAACTAATGAACAGAAATGTGTTGGGAAAATAAAAATATTGCTCCTGTGATTATTGTCCCGGGTGTTGCTCGCAATTGATCTGCAATTCCTGGAGACTCCAGGCCAATCCTGGAGGGCTGGTAACTCCTACACCACAGGCTCCCTGGGGATGGAGGTAAACGGGGCAGCTGGATGGGGAGGGGGGCTGGAAGGGAAGGCCATCCTGCTCCACTGATGGCACCTGGTACCTTGAAAAAAAAGGTACATATCTTCTTCCCCGTCATCTTGCTGCCTGCCCTTGGATGGGATGAAGGGCCCAGTGGTCCTAGGAACAGTTATAACCTTCCACCTGCATGGGCTAGCTTGCAAAATCAGGCAGTAGTCGCTGGTGTGCCCCTCCCAAGTCTTTTGCATAGGAACCCCCTCCCCCCAGCCACCAACCTCTGAAATCCCCAGATAAGCACAAAGGGAGCGGAGACCCAAGCTTCATCGAATCATGGTGCAATGTATGTCCCTGTCAGTATGTGCACAGGTTGGTGGAGCTGTTGATGAAGGGGCTGCTCCTCAAATTCTGGTTGCACTTCAGTCCCACACTCCTGATCTTTGGGCACCCTGTGCGGAGGGGAGCGGGTAGGTCTGAGGGCCTGGCCAAGGGGGCCATCAGCCGGTCCAGGCAGCGGGCGGTCGAGGGGGTCATTCAGCCCGACTGCTTGCCTCTCTTCCGCGGTTACATCCGCGCCAGGGTGTCCCTGGAGATGGAGCACGCGGTGTCCACCGGTACGCTTGCGGCCTTCCGCGAGAGGTGGGCGCCGGAGGGACTGGAGTGCGTCGTCACCCCCGGCAACCAAATTCTAATTTGATCAAGGGTTTCTGTAACAGTTTTAAATTGTTAATTTGTGGGTTCTAATGCCAAAAGGGGGCACTTGATTTAAAGTTTCCACCAAAATAGTTCCAGCTGAACCACATCATCCTGCTTCGAGACCGGGGTCTGTTGTGCTGTATCGAGCAGCAAGATACCATTCAAGTCTTTTCTACATCCAACAGCATAGTCATCCACAAAGACAACTTTATCCCGACTGGATAGTTGTAGAGCTGTTGAGTTGGGAGTGGCTTAGCCAGTCATATGATGGTCACAAGACTCAATAAAACCCCAGCCAGTTGGGTTTGGGGGATCCACGATGGGGCAGGTGGTTGTGAGCCCGGTGGATGAACTGGTAATGTGTAGTGTGATTGTTAAACCTTTGCTAATAAACCAACTAGTTCTTAATAGCAATGTGTTACTACGAATTCTTAAGCATAGAATACATGAAGCAAATACATTACAAATGGAATTATAGAATGGTCACACCACAGTAGGAGTGTGTTCCACCATTAGATCAGGGCTGACCTGCATCTGAACTCCATTTAACCACCTTGGTTCCATAACCCTTAATCTCCTTGCCGAACAAAAATCTATTAATCTCAGTTTTTAAGTTTCCAATTGACCCCCAGGTTCAACAGATTTCTTGGGGAGAGAGTTCCAGATTCCCAGCACCCTTTGTGTGAAGGAGTGCTTCCTGACATCACCCTGAACGGCCGGGCTCTCATGTTAAGGTTCTGCCCCTTGTTCTGGACTCCCCCACCAGCAATGTTCACTCTGAGCTGGGTGGTCACGTGGCCCCACAGTAATCTGTTCACCGGGTTTCCCAGTTTACAAACCGAACACGCGCAGATATGTAAATGTACCGCAGAGTAAGGGGCACAGGCCGTGCAGAACCAAAGGCAGCTCACAGGGAACATTGCCCACCACATAGCTACCCCGTTAACGCCTTTCATCATCTCAAACACCGCGATCACATCTCCCCATAATCATCTACAGTCAAGGGAATACTAGCCTCATCTGACTGACCTGCCCACATAACTTAACCCTTTATCATTCCGATTCCGAGACTCCACCTGCTCTCGGGAACTCAAAATTCTCTTCAATTCTCTCGCCTCTAAGTTACGAGGTTGTGGGTTCAAGTCCAGGAACTTGAGCACATGAATCTAGGCTGACACTCCAGTGCAGTACTGAGGGAGTGCCGCACTGTTGGAGGGACAGTACTGAGGGAGTGCTGCACTGTCGGAGGGGCAGTACTGAGGGAATGTCGCACTGTCGGAGGGGCAGTACTGAGAGAGCGTTGCACTGTCAGAGAGGCAGTATTGAGGGAGTGCCGCACTGTCGGAGGGGCAGTACTGAGGGAGCGCTGCACTGTCAGAGAGGCAGTATTGAGGGAGTGCCGCACTGTCGGAGGGGCAGTACTGAGGGAGAGCTGCACTGTCAGAGGATCAGTACTGAGGGAGTGCTGCACTGTCAGAGGGTCAGTACTGAGGGAGTGCTGCACTGTCAGAGGGGCAGTACTGAGGGAGTGCTGCGCTGTCAGAGGGGCAGTACTGAGGGAGTGCTGCACTGTCAGAGGGGCAGTACTGAGGGAGTGCTGCGCTGTCAGAGGGGCAGTACTGAGGGAGTGCTGCACTGTCGGAGGTGCCGTCTTTCGGGTGCGACGTTAAACCGAGGCCCTGTCTGCTCTCTCAGGTGGATGTAAAAGATACCATGGTGTTATTTTGAAGCTGTTTGTTCAAATTGGCTGCCGCATAAAGCCATTTCGGACCTCCTGTGGTTATGAAAGGCACTGTATAAATTCTTTCTCTGTACGGTGGTAAACAAGGGTGATGTCCCTTTGCAAGTTTCTGAGGGCTGGTTGAACAGTCGGATAATCCGTGCGTCATACTCCTTGCCCCTGAAGCTAGGTCAGACAGCGCAATAAAATCAGGCAAACCAGAGCAGTGTGGACGTCAATCACAGAATATATTGGTACAGTTTGGTTGGCAGTCGGAACACTTCAGTGCCTGTGACAGGGCAAGGTCCTCACATTAGATTCACTACAAATAGAGTTTGCCCTTGGACAGTTCAGCCAGTAGTTGAGCTGAACTTTCTCTGGACAGTTCCCCGAGTGGGGGAGGAATATCCTTACACCTTGAAACCTTCTGCATGGCTGCTGCTGACAGAGGAATTAGCGCTGGAACTAACCGCCGCACTCCAAAGGCCAACACTGCTGGAGGCTAATCTGCAGCAACACGCCTCGGCCGATTACTGCATCGTCACCATTTCCCTGCCAGGCGATATCCACCGGAACCGCCATCATTAAATAATCTCCTGCAAATCTTATTATTGTCTCTGGAAATGTAAAAAGTGTGTAGAACTCAGGAAGTTTGAAGCTCTCAACTTCTGAGATACCTTATTGCTCCTGAGTGAGGCAAGTGCCACAAATGATGAGACTGAGGTTCAGTTCTGCCCTCGCTCAAGTGAGTTTCTGATCTTGCCCATGCAACACTCACTCCCTCCACCACCGGCGCACCGTGGCTGCAGTGTGTACCATCTACAAGATGCACTGCAGCAACTCGCCAAGGCTTCTTCGGCAGCACCTCCCAAACCCGCGACCTTTACCACCCCGAAGGACAAGGGCAGCAGGCGCATGGGGACACCACCACCTCCACGTTCCCCTCCCAGTCACACACCGTCCTGACTGGGAAATATATCGGCCGTTCCTTCATTGTCGCTGGGTCACAATCCTGGAACTCCCTCCCTAACAGCACTGTGGGAGCACCTTCACCACACGGACTGCAGCGGTTCAAGAAGGCGGCTCACCACCACCTTCTCAAGGGGCAATTAGGGATGGGCAATAAATGCCGGCCTTGTCAGCGACACCCACATCCTGAGACGGAATGAAGTGGAACGCCGGTGGGGAGGTGTGGAACAAGAGGCAAAAAGGCGGAGAATCACAGAACAGTACAGCACAGAAGGAGGCCATTCGGCCCATCAAGTCTGCCCCGGGTCTTTCGAAGAGCTTTCCAGTCAGTCCCCCTCCCCCCGCTCTTTCCCCATATCCCGGCAATTTTTTCTCCTTCAACTATTTATCCAATGACCTTATGAAGGCTACTGTTGTATCTGTCTCCACCACCCAGCACCCTAAGAGGCAATGCATTCCAAATCCTAACCACTCCTTGCGTAAAAAAGTCGGCCATCAGGCACTCTTGGCCCAGTCATAATGGCTGAGTAAAGAGCAACTCAGCTGGAGGAGCAAGTCGCTAAGGTGGCCAGGGGAGAGATATGTCCCTGGGAATCCACACGGCGCAAAAATGGGGAGCGGGAGAAACAAGGGGTTTAATTGAAATAACCAATTACTGCTGCATATCGGTTTTGAAGGGAGACAAAATGTTCATTTATTTATTCGATGTGGGCGTCGCTGGCATTTATTGTCCATCCCTCGAGGAGGTGCTGGTGAGCCGCCACCTTGAACCGCTGTTCGTTGTGGCGGTTTGGTACAACGGAGTGTCTCGCTGGGCCATTTCAGGGGGCAGTTCAGAGTCAACCCCATTGCTGTGGGTCTGGAGTCACATATCGGCCAGACCGGGTAAGGGCGGCAGATTTCCTTCCCGAAAGGGGCATTGATGAATGGGTTTTTAATGACGATCCGGTAGTTTCATGGTCACCATTACTGGCTTTTTATTCCAGATTTATCTATTTGACTGAATTCCCATTCTCCAGCTGCCGTGGCAGGATCATTAACGCCGGCCTGGGGATCACGGCTGCAGCAAACGTCAGCACTATGCGGCCTTTGCCGGTACGCAGTATGAAGCATTAAGGATATTGTGCAGACGAGGGCAACTGATCAGGAGCATTGGGAGATCTTCCTTGGCTGAGGTGCTGAATGGGCTGAGCTCTGCAGCATTTCAGCAACTCCAGAGCTCAGCACATTTAAGGCCAATATTTCACAATTATGTAACACTCCTGGCATCGAGAGCTCCGTGAGGGGGGAAAGGATGACACCAAGCAATGGATTTAGACTGAGGAGATTGAAGGCACTCTCAACTCACGGCCCCTTTGAGGAAACTGCAGTGACACCGACTCACTCAGTCCTGTCCCGATTTGCCGACAGCTCAGTTGACGCTTACAGAGCGGCCCTGATCGTGGTCAATGCCGTTATCAAACCGCTCCCTCGCTCAAATCCACTTGTGCTCAGTTTCATATAAACAGAGCAGCCTTTTCATCTTCAGAGCCAGAAGATTGTGGGTTCAAGTCCCACTCCAGGGACTTCAGCACAAAAATCCCGGCTGACACTTCAGTGCAGTACTGAGGGAGTGCCGCACTGTCGTAGGGGCAGTATTGAGGGAGTGCCGCACTGTCGGAGGGGCAGTACTGGGGGAGTGCCGCACTGTTTGAAGGGCAGTACTGAGGGAGCGTTGTACTGTCGGAGGGGCAGTACTGGGGGAGCGCTACACTGTCGGAGGGGCAGTACTGAGGGAGCACTGCACTGTCAGAGGGGCAGTACTGAGGGAGCGCTGCACTGTTGGAGGGGCAGTACTGAGGGAGCGCTGCCTATCAGAGGGACAGTACTGAGGGAGCGCTGCACTGTTGGAGTGGCAGTACTGAGGGAGAGTTGCACTGTCGGAGGGGCAGTACTGAGGGAGTGCCACACTGTCGGAGGGGCAGTACTGAGGGAGCGCCGCACTGTCGGAGGGGCAGTACTGAGGGAGTGCCGCACTGTTCGAAGGGCAGTACTGAGAGAGTGTTGCACTGTCGGAGAGGCAGTACTGAGGGAGTGCCGCACTGTCGGATGGGCAGTACTGAGGGAGTGCCGCACTGTCGGAGGGGCAGTACTGAGGGAGCACTGCACTGTCAGAGGGCCAGTACTGAGGGAGCACTGCACTGTCAGAGGGCCAGTACTGAGGGAGCACCGCACTGTTGGAGGGGCAGTACTGAGGGAGTGCTGTACTGTCGGAGGGACAGTCTTTCGGATGAGACGTTAAACCAAGGCCCTGTCTGCTCTCTCTGGATGTAAAGATCCCATGGTACTATTCGAAGAAGAGCAGGGAGTTATCCGCGGTGTTCTTGGGCCATTGGCGGCCGTGCTTGCAGGGAACATTAAGACGGATTGCAAAAGTTTCTATAGATATGTAAAGAGAAAAAGGTTAGTAAAGACAAACGTAGGTCCCCTGCAGTCAGAATCAGGGGAAGTCATAACGGGGAACAAAGAAATGGCGGACCAATTGAACAAGTACTTTGGTTCAGTATTCACTGAGGAGGACACAAACAACCTTCCGGATATAAAAGGGGTCGGAGGGTCTAGTAAGGAGGAGGAACTGAGGGAAATCCTTATTAGTCGGGAAATTGTGTTGGGGAAATTGATGGGATTAAAGGCCGATAAATCCCCAGGGCCTGATGGACTGCATCCCAGAGTACTTAAGGAAGTGGCCTTGGAAATAGCGGATGCATTGACAGTCATTTTCCAACATTCCATTGACTCTGGATCAGTTCCTATGGAGTGGAGGGTAGCCAATGTAACCCCACTTTTTAAAAAAGGAGGGAGAGAGAAAACAGGGAATTACAGACCGGTCAGCCTGACATCGGTAGTGGGTAAAATGATGGAATCAATTATTAAGGATGTCATCGCAGTGCATTTGGAAAGAGGTAATATGATAGGTCCAAGTCAGCATGGATTTGTGAAAGGGAAATCATGCTTGACAAATCTTCTGGAATTTTTTGAGGATGTTTCCAGTAGAGTGGACAAGGGAGAACCAGTTGATGTGGTATATTTGGACTTTCAGAAGGCTTTCGACAAGGTCCCACACAAGAGATTAATGTGTAAAGTTAAAGCACATGGGATTGGGGGTAGTGTGCTGACATGGATTGAGAACTGGTTGTCAGACAGGAAGCAAAGAGTAGGAGTAAATGGGGACTTTTCAGAATGGCAGGCAGTGACTAGTGGGGTACCGCAAGGTTCTGTGCTGGGGCCCCAGCTGTTTACACTGTACATTAACGATTTAGACGAGGGGATTAAATGTAGTATCTCCAAATTTGCGGATGACACTAAGTTGGGTGGCAGTGTGAGCTGCAAGGAGGATTCTATGAGGCTGCAGAGCGACTTGGATAGGTTAGGTGAGTGGGCAAATGCATGGCAGATGAAGTATAATGTGGATAAATGTGAGGTTATCCACTTTGGTGGTAAAAACAGAGAGACAGACTATTATCTGAATGGTGACAGATTAGGAAAAGGAGAGGTGCAACGAGACCTGGGTGTCATGGTACATCAGTCATTGAAGGTTGGCATGCAGGTACAGCAGGCGGTTAAGAAAGCAAATGGCATGTTGGCCTTCATAGCGAGGGGATTTGAGTACAAGGGCAGGGAGGTGTTGCTACAATTGTACAGGGCCTTGGTGAGGCCACACCTGGAGTATTGTGTACAGTTTTGGTCTCCTAACCTGAGGAAGGACATTCTTGCTATTGAGGGAGTGCAGCGAAGGTTCACCAGACTGATTCCCGGGATGGCGGGACTGACCTATCAAGAAAGACTGGATCAACTGGGCTTGTATTCACTGGAGTTCAGAAGAATGAGAGGGGACCTCATAGAAACGTTTAAAATTCTGACGGCTTTAGACAGGTTAGATGCAGGAAGAATGTTCCCAATGTTGGGGAAGTCCAGAACCAGGGGACACAGTCTAAGGATAAGGGGGAAGCCATTTAGGACCGAGATGAGGAGGAATTTCTTCACCCAGAGAGTGGTGAACCTGTGGAATTCTCTACCACAGAAAGTTGTTGAGGCCAATTCACTAAATATATTCAAAAAGGAGTTAGATGAAGTCCTTACTACTAGGGGAATCAAGGGGTATGGTGAGAAAGCAGGAATGGGGTACTGAAGTTGCATGTTCAGCCATGAACTCATTGAATGGCGGTGCAGGCTAGAAGGGCCGAATGGCCTACTCCTGCACCTATTTTCTATGTTTCTATGTTTCTATGTGCCTTCAACTTCCTTGGGGGTTAAAATCCATCCCTTTGTTGTAGCCATGCTTTAATTTATTTTCAGTGCTGAACAAGTCTCACTCTGTTGGGTAACCCAATTTGCACCAAGTCCCGCTCACCCGTCACCCCCTGTGTTCACTGACCTACATTGGCCCCCAGTCTGGCAACGCCTCAGTTTAAAAATTCTCATCCTTGTGTTCAAATCCCTCCATGGCCTCACCCCTCCCTATCTCTGAAACCTCCTCCAGCCCCACAATCCCCCGAGAGCTCTGCGCTCCTCCAATTCTACCCTCTTGAGCATCCCTGATATTAATCGTTCCACCATTGGTGGCCGTGCCTTCAGATTCCTGGGCCCCCAAGCTCTGGAATTCCCTCCCTAAACTGCCTTGACTTTTTACCTCTCTTTATACTTTAAGGCTCTCACTAATGCTGGCCTCTTTTGTCCTTTTATCTCTTTATGTGGCTCGGTGTCAAACTTGTTTTATACAACTCCTGTGAAGCGCCTTGGGACATTTTACTACATTAAAGGTGCTATATAAACACAAGTTGTTGTTGTTGTTGTTGTGACTTCCACCAGATTGGAGACTATCCAGGGGCTGGGAACCTCCCTGTATTCATTCTGGGAAGAATGAAAGATCAAGCTGTATTTATTGTGTTATTAAACTGACCAAGGCCACCTCCCCTTGGCAGAGGAGGGCGTGTAACTGGCTCCTGGGTCTCTCGAGCGGTTCATCAGCTGCCACAGTGTAGGCGCAGCCTGAGGTGATGCCCCACGGGACAGCATTGAGGCAGCGATTGGCATCTGCCCAGGAAGGCAGATCCAAAACTGGAAGGTTGCTGCATGAGAAATAGTGGGAGGATTAGCAATCACCTCTCTGTGTCTCATAGAGCTCTCGGGCCTGAAATTCAGCCCCGCTGGAAAGCTGGTGCCCCCCATCCCCCCATCTTTTTGGGGCCATTGGCGCCAACATTTTTTTGTGGCTGGGCCGCCCCATATTCAGCTGAAAAAGTGAACAAATGGGTTCCAGCGCTAATGAACCCTTCCAAAGTGGATTTTTCAGCGGTGTGGCTGTCTTAATGTGAGTGTTATCACCACTGAGAAATTCAGCGTGTAGGTAAGGGTTTCTCATGAGCCAGCTGCCCCCCGGGCCTTTTTAAAGGGTTTGCAGCAAGGCCCTGAGGGGGGGAAGGAGTTTGGAAGGATGGCTGGTGTAGGAGGTGCAAGGAGAGCCAACAGGGTGACTGATACGGAGCTGGAGACGCTGATGGACGGTGTGGAGGACAGAAGAGGAGTCCTGTTTCCTGACGTGGGGAGACCTGGCAGACCGCCAGTACATGATGCACGGAGGGAGGTTGCAGGGGAGGTGTCAGGCACCTCCATATATGTGAGGACGCACCCTCCCAGGAGGGTGCTGGCCAGTCTGCACCCGGCCTTCCAGGCCCAGAGGTGTTCCAGGGAAGGACAGCTACAGGTCGCAGACAACAACCACAGCATCCTTGCTGGACCCACGATGCAGCCACCGGGGTGACAGTCAGGCGTCGTGTTCGGGTCATCACACACAGTGAGATGCTCAGGGGTAAAAAGTGATTACAGTATTATTACATTGTTCTTTATGTTCTGCTCTTGCAGTGATTTGGATAATTTGATAAATCTTTATTTTTGTCACATATATCTGGCCAGGTGTTTCATTTTGGGAGTGGGCACTTCTGCGTTAAGACAGCAGAGAGCGGGACTCGCAGCCAAAGCGGGAGGCCCGGAGGTCGGCCAAGAGCGGGAGGTCGGCGAGAAGCCAGAGGTCGGCGAGAAGCCAGAGGTCGGGGAGAAGCCAGAGGTCGGGGAGGAGCCAGAGGTCGGGGAGAAGCCGGAGGTCGGGGAGAAGCCGGAGGTCGGGGAGAAGCGGGAGGTCAGGGAGAAGCCGGAGGTCGGGGAGGAGCCAGAGGTCGGGGAGAAGCGGGAGGTCAGGGAGAAGCCGGAGGTCGGGGAGAAGCGGGAGGTCAGGGAGAAGCCGGAGGTCGGGGAGAAGCGGGAGGTCGGGGAGAAGCCGGAGGTCAGGGAGGAGCCAGAGGTCAGGGAGAAGCCGGAGGTCGGGGAGAAGCCGGAGGTCGGGGAGAAGCGGGAGGTCAGGGAGAAGCCGGAGGTCGGGGAGAAGCGGGAGGTCAGGGAGAAGCCGGAGGTCGGGGAGAAGCGGGAGGTCGGGGAGAAGCGGGAGGTCAGGGAGAAGCCGGAGGTCGGGGAGAAGCCGGAGGTCGGGGAGAAGCCGAAGGTCGGGGAGGAGCCAGAGGTCGTGGAGAAGCCGGAGGTCAGGGAGAAGCGGGAGGTCAGGGAGAAGCCGGATGTCGGGGAGAAGCCGGAGGTCGGGGAGGAGCCAGAGGTCGGGGAGAAGCGGGAGGTCAGGGAGAAGCCGGAGGTCGGGGAGGAGCCAGAGGTCGGGGAGAAGCCGGAGGTCGGGGAGAAGCCGGAGGTCAGGGAGAAGCGGGAGGTCAGGGAGAAGCCGGATGTCGGGGAGAAGCCGGAGGTCGGGGAGGAGCCAGAGGTCGGGGAGAAGCGGGAGGTCAGGGAGAAGCCGGAGGTCGGGGAGGAGCCAGAGGTCGGGGAGAAGCCGGAGGTCGGGCCGGAGGTCAGGGAGGAGCGGGAGGTCGGGGAGAAGCCGGAGGTCGGCCGGGAGCGGGATGATCAGCCCCGCCTGATTGAAAAGTATCTCACTTTCTCTGTTATAATTGATACGTTTAATTAGAGGGATGGCAGGGCAGCTCAGTCTTGTGGAGTGCATGACCTGCAGCATGTGGGAAGGCCTGGGCGCTTTGCACGGCCTAGACAACAGGAGGGAGAGACAAAAAATAAAAGAGTTGCAGTGGTGGGGGATTCAATAGTTAGCGGAACAGACTGGCGTTTCTGCGGCCGCAGACGTGACTCCAGGATGGTATGGTGCCCCCCTGATGCCAGGGTCAAGGATGGCACAGAGTGGACACAGGGCATTCTGGGGGGAGGGGGTGAACAGCCAGAGTTCGTGGTCCATATTGGGACCAATGACATAGGTAGAAAGAGGGATGAGGTCCTGCAGGCAGAATTTAGAGAGCTAAGTGAAAAATTAAAGAGTAGGACCTCAAAGGTAGTAATCTCCAGGTTACTACCGGTGCCACGTGCTAATGAGTACAGGAATAGAAGGATAGAGAGGATGAACGTGTGGCTGGAGAGTTGGTGTAGGAGGGAGGGCTTTAAATTCCTGAGGCATTGGGACCACTTCTGGGGGAGATGGGACCTGTACAAACCAGTATCCTCACGGGGAATTTTGCTAGTGCTGTTGGGAAGAGTTTAAACTAGCTTGGCAGGGGGATGGGAACCTGAGAACACATTCAATAGGGAAGGAAGTAAAGCAGAAATTGGAAAGCAAGAATGTAGAAAGTTAATTTGTAAGAGAGAGGAAACAAGGGTTAGTAAGTAGTGATCAAGGAGGTCTTCCTGTGCTGAATGCGATATACTTCAATGCACAGAGGCAGATGAGCTGAGAGCACAGGTAACCATTACAGAGACATGGCTGAAAGAGGGGCAGGTTTGGCAGCTCAATATTCCTGCTTACTGGATTTCTAGACTTGACAGAGGGGGGTAAAAAAGTGGGGAGGGGGTTGTGGTATTGATTACAGAAACTATTACAGCTGTGAGAAGGGATGATATGTTAGAGGGATCCTCAACTGAGGCCATGTGGGTCAAACTGAAAAACAAAAAAGGGGCGATCACACTGCTGGGCGTGTTTTATAGACCCCCAAACAGTGGGAGGGAGATAGAGGAGCAAATATGTCGGCAAATAGCTGTGAAGTCCAAAAACCATAGGGTACTAATAGTAGGGGATTTCAACTATCGCAATATTGATTGGAACAAATATAGTGTGAAGTGTATAGACGGTATGGAATCCCTAAAATACATGCAAGAGAACTATTTTAGTCAGTATGTAACAAGCCCAACACGAGAGGGGGTGGTTTTGGATTTAGTTTTGGGGAATGAAGCTGGGCAGGTGGAAGGGGTATCAGTGGGGGAGCACTTGGGTGCCAGTGACCATAATTCAGTCCAATTCAAGGTAGTTATGGATAAGGACAAGGATAGACCAGGAATAAAAGTTCCAAATTGGGGAAAAGCTAACTTTGCTAAGTTGAGGAGTGATTTGGCCATAGTGGACTGGAAACAGCTACTTGTGGGTAAATCAGTGTCGGAACAGTGGGAGGCATTCAAGGAGGAGATCCAGAAGGCTCAGGCCAAACATGTGCCCTTAAAGAAAAAGGCTGGGAAAAATAATTCTAGAGCCCCCTGGCTGTCTAGGGACTTACAGGGGAGGATAAAGAAAATAAGGGAATCTTATGTCATATAACAATGACTAAATACTATAGAATCTTTGGAGGAATATCGAAAGTTAAGAGGCAAAATTAAAAAGGAATTAGGAATGCCGAGAGAGAGCACGAGAAATTCTTGGCCAGTAAAATTAAGGAAAACCCTAAGATATTCTATAAATATATTAAGAGCAAGAGGATAACTAAAGAAAGGGTAGGGCCTATATCCAAGTCAGCATGGATTTATGAAAGGGAAATCATGCTTGACAAATCTTCTGGAATTTTTTGAGGATGTAACTAGTAGAATGGACAAGGGAGAACCAGTGGATGTGGTGTATTTGGACTTTCAAAAGGCTTTTGACAAGGTCCCACACAAGAGATTGGTGTGCAAAATCAAAGCACACGGTATTGGGGGTAATGTACTGACGTGGATAGAGAACTGGTTGGCAGACAGGAAGCAGAGAGTCGGGATAAACGGGTCCTTTTCAGAATGGCAGGCAGTGACTAGTGGGGTGCCGCAGGGCTCAGTGCTGGGACCCCAGGTCTTTACAATATACATTAATGGTTTAGATGAAGGAATTGAGTGTAATATCTCCAAGTTTGCTGATGACACTAAACTGGGTGGTGGTGTGAGCTGTGAGGAGGATGCTAAAAGGCTGCAGGGTGAGTGGGTAAATGCATGGCAGATGCAGTATAATGTGGATAAATGTGAAGTTATCCATTTTGGGGGCAAAAACACGAAGGCAGAATATTATCTGAATAGCGGCAGATTAGGAAAGGGGGAGGTGCAATGAGACCTGGGTGTCATGGTTCATCAGTCATTGAAAGTTGGCATGCAGGTACAGCATTCGATGAAGACGGCAAATGGCATGTTGGCCTTCATAGCTAGGGGATTTGAGTGTAGGAGCAGGGAGGTCTTACTGCAGTTGTACAGGACCTTGGTGAAGCCTCACCTGGAATATTGTGTTCAGTTTTGGTCTCCTAATCTGAGGAAGGACGTTCTTGCTATTGAGGGAGTGCAGCGAAGGTTCACCAGACTGATTCCCGGGATGGCAGGACTGACATATGAAAGGGATAGGCTGAGTAATTACAGGCCTGTCAGCCTAACCTCAGTGGTGGGAAAATTATTGGAAAAAATCCTGAAGGACAGGATAAATCTACATTTGGAAAGGCAAGGATTAATTCGGGATAGTCAGCACGGGTTTGTTAAGGGAAGATCATGTTTGACTAAACTGATTGAATTTTTTGAGGAGATAACCAGGAGGGTCGATGAGGGTAGTGCGTACGATATAGTGTATATGGACTTTAGCAAAGCTTTTGATAAGGTTCCACATGGTAGACTGGTCACGAAGGTAAAAGCTCATGGGATGCAGGGCAAAGTGGCAAGTTGGATCCAAAATTGGCTTGCAGACAAAGGGTAATGATTGATAGATGTTTTTGTGACTCGACAGATGTTTCCAGTGGGGTTCCGCAGGGCTTAGTACTGGGTCCCTTGCTTTTTGTGGTACGCAACAATGATCTAGATTTGAATATAGGGAGTATGATTAAAAAGTTTGCAGATGACACTAAAATTGGCTGTGTGGTTAATAATGAAGGAGAAAGTCATGGACTGCAGCAGGATACCAAGAAGAACATCACATAAGAACATAAGAAATAGGAGCAGGAGTCGGCCATCGAGTCTGCTCCACCACTTAATACGATCATAGCTCATTTGATCATGGACTCAGCTCCACTTCCCTGCCCGCTTCCCATAACCCTTTACTCCCTTATCGCTGAAAAATCTGTCTATCTCCGCCTTAAATATATTCAATGACCCAGCCTCCACAGCTCTCTGCGGCAGAGAATTCCACAGATTTACAACCCTCTGAGAGAAGAAATTCCTCCTCATCTCAATTTTAAATGGGCGGCCCCTTATTCTGAGACTATGTCCCCTAGTGTTAGTTTCCCCTATGAGTGGAAATATCCTCTCTGCATCCACCTTGTCGAGCCCCCTCATTATCTTATATGTTTCGATAAGATCACCTCTCATTCTTCTGAACTCCAATGTGTATAGGCCCAACCTACTCAACCTATCTTCATAAGTCAACCCCCTCATCTCCGGAATTGATCTAGTGAACCTTCTCTGTACAGCCTCCAATGCAAGTATATCCTTCCTTAAATACTGAGACCAAAACTGTACGCAGTACTCTCTGTGTGGCCTCACCAATACCCTGTACAGTTGTAGCAGGACTTCTCTGCTTTTATACTCTATCCCCTTTGCAATAAAGGTCAACATTCCATTTGCCTTCCTGATTACTTGCTGTACCTGCAAACTAACCTTTTGTGTTTCATGCACAAGGACCCCCAGGTCCCTCTGTACTGCAACACTTAGCAATTTTTCTCCATTTAAATTGTAATTTGCTTTTCTATTTGTTCTGCAAAGTGGATAACCTCACATTTTCCCACATTATACGCCATCTGCTGGTCAGGTGGGCAGAGCAGTGGCAAATGGAATTTAATTCAGAGAAGTGTGAGGTGATGCACTTTGGGAGGGCTAATAAGGAAAGGGTATACACATTAAGCAGTAGGCCACTTAATAGTGTAGATGAACAAAGCGACCTAGGAGTGCTTGTCCACAGATCCCTGAAAGTAGCAGGTCAGGTGGATAAGGTGGTTAAGAAGGCATACGGAATGCTTGCCTTTATTGGCCGAGGCATAGAATACAAGAGCAGGGAGGTTATGCTTAAATTGTATAATACACTGGTTAGGCCACAGCTGGAATACTGCGTGTAGTTCTGGTCACCGTATTATAGGAAGGACGTGATTGCTTTAGTGAGGATGCAGAGCAGATTTACGAGGATGCTGCCTGAAATGGAGAATCTTAGTTATGAGGACAGATTGGATAGGCTGGGTTTGTTCTCATTAGAACAGAGGAAGTTGAGAGGAGACCTCATCGAGGTGTACAAAATATTGAGGGGCCTGGACATAGTGAGTAGTAAGGGTCTATTTCCATTGGTGGAGGGTTTTACTTTGAGGGGGCATAGTTTTAAGGTGGATGGTGGAAGGTTTAGAGGGGATTTGAGGGGGGGCTTCTTTACGCAGAGGGTTGTGGGGATCTGGAACTCGCTGCCTGGAAGAGTGGTGGATGCAGAAACCCTCACCACTTTTAAAAGGTGCTTGGATGGGCCCTTGAAGTGCCGTAACCTGCAGGGTTACAGACATGGAGCTGGTAATTGGGATTAGACTGGATAACCTCTTGTTGGTTGACGCAGACACGATCATAAGTACTGCAGCAAATCGAATACGGCCAGGGTGATCTCCTGGACTAGTTTTGATCGCCTGGATGGGTCAGAGAGGAATTTTCCCAGATTTCTTTGCCCCAATTGGCCAGGGTTTTTATCTGTTTTTTTGCCTTTTCCAGGAGATCGCATGGCTCCGGTTGGGGTGGAGTGTAGCAGGTTTCAGTATAAGGGGTGTTGCAGTTGTGTGGGGTGGACTGGTTGGGCTGGGTGCTCTTTGTCTTTCCGCCATTGTTCATTGTTCATAGGTTTATGTGTAACCTTCAGGGCTGCTGACCAAGGGCCGTGCGGCTCTTTGTCGGCCGGTGCGGACATGATGGGCCGAAATGGCCTCCTTCTGCGCTGTAAATGTCTATACTTCTATGTTTTTATGTTTCTATGTTTCATTGCGATGGCCATTGAAAGTGGGACCTGAAGGGTCATGTGTGGATAGGATTATCCAAAGCGAGCAGCTATGAGACGCAGCTGCACCTTCGTTCCAGGGTGGTGATGGGTCGACGCCTCCTAGCTCTGGGGCAACGGGGATCCTCCCCCTCCTCCTCCTCCTCCTCCTCCTCCTCCTCCCCCTCCTCCTCCTCCTCCGGTGATACTGCTGGCTTGACCTCCAGCGGCTGTCCCCTCATGATGGCCGGGTTGTGCAGCATGCCGCAGACCACGACGATGATGGAGACCCGTTGTGGAGAGTAGCGCAAGGTGCCACCAGAGCAGTCCAGGCACCGGAACCTCTGTTTAAGGATGCCTATGCACTGCTCGACGATGCATCTGGTGGCACAATGAGCGATGTTGTAGGCATGCTCTGGCACTGTCCTGGGGTTCCGCAGTGGAGTGAGCAGCCAAGTGGATAGGGGATATCCCTTGTCCCCAAGCAGCCAATCGCAATCCTGATTCGGGCCGGTGAAGACGGTGGGCGCACTGGTCTGGCGCAGAATGAACGAATCATTGCTGCTGCCTGGGTAACTCGCATCAAGTGCCAGGATCCGAGGCTGGTGGTCACACACGAGTTGGACGTTCAGAGAGTGGAAGCCTTTGCGGTTGACAAAGATCTCGAGGTGGTGATGTGTCGTCCTCAGCCCAACGTGTGTGCTGTCAATGGCACCCTGCACCCTCGGGAAGCCTGCCATTCGGGCAAATCCGGCCTGCCCGCTCCACCTGTTTGTCCCTTGTCATCGGGAAGGAGACGTACTGGACCCTTCTCCTGTACAGTGCATCTGTGACCTGCCGGATGCACCGATGTGCCGAGAATTGGGAGATATTGCCAATGTCTGCAGCAGCAGACTGGAACGACCACGTGGTGTAAACATTCACGGCGATGGTGACCTTGGTCTCCGCGGTGAGGGCGGTCCTGAGGCATGTTTGAAGCTGCAGATCTTCTCACGGGACAGTGCAGAGCTCCCTCAGTACTTCCACCCAAAATCGTAGTCTTCGCAGGCATTGCTCATCACTGAGCTGGAGGAAGGAGAACTGAGGTCTGTAGACCCTTTGAGGCAAGGGCCACCTTCCCCCCACGCCTGCGTTGGCACCTCCCCTGGCAGTGCCTGCTGGCCATCTCCCTAGTCCTCCTCATTCTCCAGCTCCAGTGGATGCTCTTGCTGGAAAGGCTCCTCTCCCAGTATTTGGAGGGGGGGGCGGTGGGGCAGAATCCCTCACCCCCCTCCTGATGCCATCTCCCTCCTGGCCACCCTCTCTAGCTGCAGCTCTGCGCCCGTCTGCACGCCCTTCTGTCGCTTGTGCAGCCATGGCTGCTGCCTCCCTTGCCCACTGCCTCCCTTGCCCGGTGCTGACGGCGATGCCTTCTCCTGCGTGCCTCCCTGCTCCTGACCAGGTATCACCCTCCCAACACTCCTCCCATCCTCAGGGTGAACCCTGCCAAGCAGGTCTCTGCAGCCCACAGGCCTCCACTAAAGAGTCAGACCTGAAAGTTGTACAAAAGTCTGTGCAAACCTCTCAGCGGCACTCAGCAAGTTCAATGCAGCCAACACAATTAATAAAACTATTTCCCCACCAAACGCGGCAAACTTCCAGCGGTGTCACGTTCGAGCACCAACTGGAAACCCTCACGGGGGCACTGCTTGAACAAGTCTTCAAGCTCCCATACACAGCAATATGATAATGATCAGATCATCTGTTTTTTAGTGATGTTGGTTGAGGGATAAATATTGGCCAGAACAGCGAGGATAACTCCCCTGCTGTTCTTGAAATAGTGCCGTGGGATCTTTTACCTCCACCTGTGAGGGCAGACGGGGCCTTGGTTTAATATCTCACCCAAAAGATGGCTCCTCCAACAGTGCAGTACTCCCTCAGTACTGCCCCTCCAACAGTGCAGCACTCCCTCAGTACTGCTCCTCCAACAGTGCAGTGCTCCCTCAGTACTGCCCCTCCGACAGTGCGGCGCTCCCTCAGTACGGCTCCTCCAACAGTGCAGCACTCCTTCAGTACTGCCCCTCCGACAGTGCGGCGCTCCCTCAGCACTGCCCTTCCGACAGTGCGGCGCTCCCTCAGTACTGCCCCTCCGACAGTGCGGCGCTCCCTCAGTATTGCCCCTCCGACAGTGCGGCGCTCCCTCAGCACTGCCCCTCCGACAGTGCGGCACTCCCTCAGTACTGCCCCTCCGACAGTGCGGCGCTCCCTCAGTACTGCCCCTCCAACAGTGCGGCACTCCCTCAGTACTGCCCCTCCGACAGTGCGGCGCTCCCTCAGTACTGCCCCTCCGACAGTGCGGCGCTCCTTCAGTACTGCCCCTCCGACAGTGCGGCGCTCCCTCAGTACTGCCACTCCGACAGTGCAGCACTCCCTCAGTACTGCCCCTCCGACAGTGCGGCGCTCCCTCAGTATTGCCCCTCCGACAGTGCGGCGCTCCCTCAGCACTGCCCCTCCGACAGTGCGGCACTCCCTCAGTACTGCCCCTCCGACAGTGCGGCGCTCCCTCAGTACTGCCCCTCCAACAGTGCGGCACTCCCTCAGTACTGCCCCTCCGACAGTGCAGCACTCCCTCAGTACTGCCCCTCCGACAGTGCGGCGCTCCCTCAGTACTGCCCCTCCGACAGTGCAGCACTCTCTCAGTACTGCCCCTCCGACAGTGCAGCACTCCCTCAGCACTGTACTGGGAGTGTCAGCCTGGATTTTAGTGCTCAAGTATCTGATGTGGGACTTCAACCCACGACTTTCTGACTCAGAGGTGAGAGAGAGAGTGCTACCCACCGAGTTAATGTCGAAGAGATTATACTTTGTACAATCAGCAGAGAATCTTACAGTTTGCAAAATGTCAGAATCGACAGAGAGAGACACTTCCCTCTTACCAGAAGATGCAGACTCAGGTTAGGTCAGGACAGTCCATCGACTGACTGCTCAGCCTGCGATGTGACAGGGCTGGCTTGGACCAATTGTGCCCAGGGAGCCCGGGACATCAGGGGCGGGACCTGCCCTGTTGAATCGTGCTCAGCTGGTGAGTGGGGAGCTCTCGGAGGGGCTTGAATGTCGTGTCGCAAGTTGCATCCTTGTGAGCACTCGCTTTAGAGATAATTAGCTTTAATCACTCCCTGCCAGGCTGGCATTTCTCCACCGTGGATGTTAACATGCAGAGAAACCAACATCATTATCTTGAATTCCCCACACAGCAAACTGCTCCAGAGATGCGCCTCGCCTCTAAATATAGTGCCGTGTGCACTGTCATTGATTCACTAATTGGAACAAAGGTCTTTGCTCAGCCCAACTAAATACTGTCGCAGCAACACACTGGGACCTCCTGCTTAGCATCCTCCAATTGGCTCAAACCCTCCACATAAATACATTCAACTGCAAACCTATTGATGACTGCCATCAAGATATTTGGCTTTTTAGTCCCTCTCTTCTACTCTCCTCTCTCTCTCCACCTCTCTCTCACTCCCCTCCCTCTCCTATCCTCTCTCCTCTCACTCTCCCTCTCCCTCTCCTCACCCCTTCCCCTACTCCCCTCCCTCACCCTCTCCTATCCTCTCCCTCTCCTCCCCTCCCTCTCTTCTCCTCGTCAGAGTCCTGGCCACTATTTATCCCTAAAACAGATTATCCAGGTCATTATCTCATTGCTGTTTGTGGGAGCTTGCTGTGCGCAAATTGGCTGCTGCATTTCCTACATTACAACAGTGACTATACTTCAAAAAGTACTTCATTGGCTGTAAAGTGCTTTGGGTTGTCCAAAGGTTGTGAAAGGCGCTATAGAAATGTAAATTCCTTCTTTCTGTTTACTCCATTCCGGCACGATGTGGAACGGCCATCTCTGGAGAGCCAGCCCAAGAGGTGGAGTGTAAGTCTTTCCATTCCCAGCCATGGTGCAATGGGTCAGCATGGTGAGGGGACGAGGCTGGAGCAAACAGCCATCCCTGTCATCAAAAACAACGAGAGGTGATCTCATTGAAACATAGAAAATTCTGAGGGGGCTTGACAGGGTAGATGCAGGGAGGATGTTTCCCCCCGGGCTGGGGAACCTAGAACCAGGGGTCACAGTCTCAGGATAAGGGGGTGCCCATTTAGGACTGAGATGAGGAGGGATTTCTTCACTCAGAGGGTGGTGAATCTTTGGAATTCTCTGCCCCAGAGGGCTGTGGAGGCTCAGTTGCTGAGTATATTCAAGGCTGGGATAGAAATATTTTAAGACTCTCGGGGAATCGAGGGATATGGGGATCGGGCGGGAAGGTGGAGTTGAGGTGGAAGATCAGCCCCGATCTCATTGAATGGCGGAGCAGGCTCGAGGGGCCGAATGGCCGACTCCTGCTCCTATTTCTTGTCTTCTTATATTCTCCTTGATTAAGATTGCTCAGCTAGTGTAAATTAGTTCTGAATTTCTAGTTTTTTGTTTAGTTGCAAAAGATCAAACACAATAGCAACTGAGGTTGCACGAAACCCATTTCGCGGAAGGTCTTCACAGTGACCCAAGAGACATGACTTTCATCGCTTCCGACTCAGCTGTAATCAAACTGGGGCTCCAGAGGTTCGAGGGCAGTGCCGTCTCTGATTATCGCTGGCACTCAATCCCTCATTGTTTGAAGTTGTACTGTAATAAAGCACATCTCTCTGAATCTCGCAGGGTGTGCTGATCAAAGTCTGACACAGCAAAAGCTCAGGCAATTTTCTCTCTGCACTTGTCCAATAACTCGTTGGATGGAGTGCAATTCTAAATCAAAGCCATTTCTTTGTGAGGCTACTATCAGTACCCTGGTGTGTAATGGTGTTCCAGCAGACCTGTGGAACAATAGGCTTGTTCTCCTCAGAGTCCATCAGTAACTGGTTTTTACCACAGAGTCGTGGGTTCATTTATTTCTCTTTATGTAATGTAGATATTGCTGTTGAACGAGGGACCTGAGATTATAAAATAAACACAGAAAAATGCTGGAAACACTTAGCACATCCCCCAGCATCTGTGGAGAGAGAGAGAACATTTCAGGTCGATGAACTTTCATCAGAACTTTTTCTCTTTCCATACACAGGCTCAGCCATGGCTCAGTGGGCAGCACCTGCGCCTCTGCATCAGAAGGTTGTGGGTTCAAGTCCCACTCCAGAAACTTGAACACAAAAATCCAGGCTCACACTCCAGTGCAGTACTGAGGGAGTGCTGCACTGTCGGAGGAGCAGTACTGAGGGAGTGCCGCACTGTCGGAGGAGCAGTACTGAGGGAGTGCCGCACTGTCGGAGGGGCAGTACTGAGGGAGTGCCGCACTGTCGGAGGGGCAGTACTGAGGGAGTGCCGCACTGTCGGAGGGGGCAGTACTGAGGGAGTGCCGCACTGTCGGAGGGGGCAGTACTGAGGGAGTGCCGCACTGTCGGAGGGGGCAGTACTGAGGGAATGCCGCACTGTCGGAGGGGCAGTACTGAGGGAGTGCCGTACTGTCGGAGGGGCAGTACTGAGGGAGCACTGCACCGTCGGAGGGGCAGTACTGAGGGAGCACCACACTGTCGGAGGGGCAGTACTGAGGGAGTGCCGCACTATCGGAGGGTCAGTACTGAGGGAGTGCTGCACTGTCGGAGGGGCCATCTTTTGGATAAGACGTTAAACTGAGGCCCGTCAATTTGGCCTTCAGGTAGGGTCAGGGAGGAGGGGAGAGGTGATGGGACTGAGCACGGGATGTTGGAGTGAGGGCCAACAGCGGCCCAACGGGTTCATGCCGGTGTTTATGCTCCACACCAGCCCCCTCCCACCCTCTCTATTGTGTTCCTAACACAGATGAGGTTGCACACAGAGAGGTTAAAGTAACAGTGACCTCAGTCTTTATTAAGACACTCCAGAGTGAGGAACAGGCCTTAGGGGCCGGCTTATATACAGTGCTCCCAAGGGATGCTGGGATCCCTTGGGACTTCAGGGGATGAGCTCCCTGGTGGCGGAACATGGGAGTGTATGCTTTACAGATACACAACATCACTCCCCCCCAAGGTCAAAGTGAAAGCTATTTACAAGGTGAGGCAGTCGGGAGCCTTTCTTTCCCTGGTGGACCGCCTCGGTACAAATGTCTGTTCTGGTGTGTTGGCTGTGCCCTCGCTGGGCTGGCGTGTTGTTGGCCCTGCAGGGCTGCTGGGTGAGCCTGGCCTTGCTGGGCTGTTGGGCGTGATGGGTTCGATTTCCTGGTCCGGGGTGGTGTCGTTGATCCTTTGGGTGTGTGTTGTGGGCTCGAAAAAGGTGGTGTCTGCTGTGGGTTGTTCAGGGCAGTCTGTGAACCGCAGCCTCGTTTGGTCCAGGTATTTTCTGAAAATTTGTCCATTGTCTAGTTTGACTACAAACATCCTATTCCCTTCTTTAGCCATCACCGTGCCCGCGATCCACTTGGGACCATGTCCATAGTTTAGTACATAAACAGGGTCATTCAGATCAATTTCCCGTGACACAGTGGCGCGACCATCGTTTACATTTTGTTGCTGCCGCCTGCTCTCTACCTGATCATGCAGGTTGGGGTGAACCAGCGAGAGTCTGGTTTTAAGTGTCCTTTTCATGAGTAGCTCAGCCGGGGGCACCCCTGTGAGTGAGTGGGGTCTCGTGCGGTAGCTGAGCAGTACTTGGGACAGGCGGGTTTGGAGTGAGCCTTCTGTGACTCGTTTCAGGCTCTGTTTGATGGTTTGTACTGCCCGCTCTGCCTGCCCATTGGAGGCTGGTTTAAACGGGGCCGAGGTGACATGTTTGATCCCATTGCGGGTCATGAATTCTTTAAATTTGGCACTGGTGAAACATGGCCTGTTGTCACTGACCAGTATGTCAGGCAGGCCGTGGGTGGCAAACATGGCCCTCAGGCTTTCAATGGTGGCGGTGGCGGTGCTTCCCGACATTATTTCACATTCAATCCATTTTGAAAAAGCATCCACCACCACCAGGAACATATTACCGAGAAACGGGCCCACATAGTCGACATGGATCCTCGCCCATGGTCTGGAGGGCCAGGACCACAAACTTAGTGATGCCTCTCTGGGCGCGTTGCTCAACTGAGCTCACACACTGCATTGCTGTACACAGGACTCTAAGTCAGAGTCAATACCGGGCCACCACACGTGGGATCTGGCTATCGCTTTCATCATCACTATACCCGGGTGTGTGCTGTGGAGATCCGAGATGAACGTCTCCCTGCCCTTTTTGGGTAGCAGTACACGGTTACCCCACAACAGGCAGTCTGCCTGAATGGGCAGCTCGTCCTTTCGCCACTGGAATGGCTTGATTGGCTCTTGCATTTCAACGGGGATACTGGCCCAGCTCCCATGCAGTACACAGTTCTTTACGAGGGACAGCAGAGGATCTTGGCTGGTCCAAGTCCTAATCTGGCGGGCCGTGACAGGTGATTTATCATTTTCAAACACTTCCATGACCTGCGGGCTGCGCCACCATCAACAAGTTTGCAGGCTGCGCCATTTCCACCCCCGTGGTGAACAATGGCAGCCAACTGAGAGCATCCGCACAGTTCTCGGTGCCTGGCCTGTGGCGGATGGTATAGTTATACGCTGATAGTGCGAGTGCCCACCTTTGTATGTGGGCTGAGGCATGAGTATTTATCCCCTTGTTTTCAGCGAACAGGGATGTGAGGGGCTTGTGATCGGTTTCCAGCTCAAATTTGAGGCCAAACAGGTACCGATGCATTTTCTTCACTCCGAACACACACGCTAATGCCTCTTTCTCAATCATGCTGTCGGCCTTCTCGGCCTTAGACAAGCTCCTGGAGGCATAGGCGACAGGTTGCAACTTCCCCGCAACATTAGCTTGTTGTAATACACACCCGACTCCGTACGACGACGCATCACATGCTAGCACAAGTCTTTTACACGGGTTATACAATACAAGCAGCTTGTTGGAGCATAAAATGTTTCTGGCTTTCTCAAAAGCAATGACTTGTTTTTTTTTCCCATACCCAGTTCTCACCTTTACGCAATAACACATGTAGGGGCTCCAAGAGGGTGCTTAACCCCGGGAGGAAGTTACCAAAATAGTTGAGGAGTCCCAGGAACGACCGCAGCTCCGTGACGTTCTGTGGCCTGGGCGCGTTCCTGATAGCTTCTGGCTTGGCGTCTGTGGGCCGAATGCCGTCCGCCGTGATCTTTCTCCCCAAAAACTCCACTTCTGTTGCCATGAAGACGCATTTCGACTTTTTCAGCCGCAGCCCTACGCGATCCAGTCGCTGGAGGACCTCCTCCAGGTTTTGTAGGTGCTCGACGGTGTCCCGACCTGTGACCAATATGTTGTCCTGAAAGACCACCGTGTATGGTACCGACTTGAGTAGGCTCTCCATGTTTCTCTGGAAGATCACTGCAGCCGACCGAATTCCAAACGGGCATCTGTTGTAGATGAACAGTCCCTTGTGCGTGTTGATGCAGGTGAGGCCCTTCGAAGACTCCTCCAGCTCCTGCGTCATGTCGCCCGAAGTCAGGTCGAGCTTGGTGAACGTCTTGCCTCCTGCCAGCATTGCAAATAGGTCGTCTGCCTTAGGTAGCGGGTGTTGGTCTTGTAGCGAGAAACGAATAATAGTTACTTTATAATTGCCGCAAATCCTGACCGTGCCATCCCTTTTGAGTACTGGAAAAATCGGGCTGGCCCACTCGCTGAATTCCACTGGGCAGATAATGCCCTCGCGTTGCAGCCTGTCCAGCTCAATTTCCACACTCTCCCTCATCATGTGAGGTACCGCTCGCGCCTTGTAGTGAATGGGCCGTGCCTCTGGGACCAAGTGGATCTGCACCTTCGCCCCGGAAAAGTTTCCAATGCCTGGCTCAAAAAGGGAAGGAAATTTGTTAAGAACCTGGGTACATTAGGCCTCATCGACATGTGATAGCGCTCGGATGTCAGCCCAGTTCCAGCGGATTTTTCCCAGCCAGCTCCTTCCAAGCAGTGTGGGGCCATCGCCCGGGACAATCCAGAGTGGCAGTTCGTGCACTGTGCCCTCGTAGGTGACCTTGACCATGGCGCTGCCCAGGATAATGATGAGCTCTTTGGTGTACATTCCCAGTTTTGTGTGGATGGGGCTCAGGGCTAGTCTGAATGCCTTGTTGCACCACAGTCTCTCAAACATCTTTTTACTCATGATGGATTGGCTAGCGCCAGTGTCCAGTTCCATGGCTACGGGTAAGCCATTCAATTTTACGTTTAGCATTATAGGTGGACATTTCATCGAAAATGTGTGCATCCCGTGTACTTCAACATCTGCCTCCTCTCTCTGAGGCTCGAAATTGCTTTGATCCACCATGGACCGATCTTCCTCTGCCACGTGGTGGTTAGCAGGTTTTGCAGAGCTTGCAGCTCATTTGCAAGCTCGTTGGAGCGGCATGAATAGGCTGAATGGAAGCCTCCACAACGCCAACAAGGTGTGAATTGCCTTGCATTCATCCTTTGTTGGGGACTCTGAGTCATCTGGGTCACCTGAGGCCTGCTGGCAGTTGCAGACACGTGGGTTCTGCCCTGTACATTTCTGCTCGCAAACACAGTTCCAGTTACTTTATGAATATTGCTAGCACTTGTGTGCTGAGAGATTTGTTTGGTGTTATCACTGGTGGACATAAACGCCTGTGTTATCGCAATGGCCTTACTGAGGGTCGGTGTCTCTACAGTCAAAAGTTTTCGTAGGATGGTCTCGTGGCCAATGCCCAGTACAAAAAAGTCTCTGAGCATTTGCTCCAGGTAGCCATCAAACTCACATTGTCCTGCAAGTCGCCTTAGCTCAGCGACGTAGCTCGCCACTTCCTGACCTTCAGATCGCTGGCACGTGTAGAACCGATACCTCACCACAGCACGCTCTCCCTCGGGTTAAGATGCTCCCGAACTAATGCACACAGCTCCTCATACGACTTATCTGTGGGTTTCACCAGAGCCAGAAGATTCTTCATGAGGCTGTAGGTCGGTGCCCCGCAGACTGTGAGGAGGACCACTCTCCTTTTTGCAACGCTTCCTTCTCCGTCCAGCTCGCTGGCTACAAAGTACTGGTCTAGCCGTTCGACATAGGCTTCCCAGTCCTCACCCTCCGAGAACTTCTCCAAGATGCCCACAGTTTGCTGCATCTTTGTGTTGGATTCGTATACTCGTCGCCAGTTATTGTGTTCCTAACACAGATGAGGCTGCACACAGGGAGGTTAAAGTAACAGTGACCTCAGTCTTTAATAAGACACTCCAGAGTGAGGAACAGGCTTAGGGGCCGGCTTATATACAGTGCTCCCAAGGGATGCTGGGATCCCTTGGGACTTGAGGGGATGAGCTCCCTGGTGGCGGAACATGGGAGTGCATGCTTTACAGATACACAACACTCTCCATCTCACCCCATCACCATATCCTTCTATTCCTTTCTCCCTCATGTGTTTATCCAGTTTCCCCTTAAATGCATCGATACTATTCACCTCAACCACTCCCTGTGGCAGCGAGTTCCACATTCTCACCCCTCTCTGGGTAAAGAAGTTGCTCCTGAATTCCCCATTGGATTTATTAGTGACTGTCTGATATCGATGGCCCCCAGTTCTGGTCTCCCCCACAAGTGGAAACATTTTCTCTGTGGCTGATTTTGTTCGATTGGTTTATCAGTTATAGATTTGTTGGACATGAGGAGAAAGGGCCGTGTGACTGACAGTGAAGAATCATCCAATCGGGTGATGAAGAGTCTGTTTGCTTTGACATTCACTCTCTACATCCACATAACAATTTTCTGCCCTGATTGTTTGCTAAAATAATGCAGAAAATGGTGAGGAGATTCTTTCCCCGTCTGCTCTCTCAGATGGATGTAAAAGATCCCATGGCACTATTTCGAAGAAGAGCAGGGGAGTTCTCCCCGGCGGCAGCAGTCGGGAGCAGCGTCGAGGAGGTGCGTGGAGAGGCCTATAAAAGGCACAGCAGGGAGTCCGGGGCCCAGCGTCGGCGGCAGTCGGGAGCAGCGTCGATGAGGTGCGCGGAGAGGCCTATAAAAGGCGGGACTTGTGCAGCTGCAGGGAGAAGGCAAAAAAGAAGTAGAAAGAAATCAAAAGGTGACGTCACAGCCAAGAGGGTAAGTGATTGGCTGGTGATTGGTGAGTAGTTTTTCTTTTTTCTCTTCTATATCAGTGAGTAACTTTTAACATTGTTGTTGCCAATTTAAGTGTATATAAGGGTTAAGTCATGGCAGGAGAGCTCGGTCGGGTGCTATGCTCCTCCTGTACCATGTGGGAACTCAGGGACACTTCCGGTGTCCCTGACGATTACGTGTGCGGGAAGTGTATCCGTATCCAGCTCCTGACAGACCGCGTTGCGGAGTTGGAGCTGAGGGTGGATTCACTCTGGATCATCCACGATGCTGAGAATGACGTGAGTATCACGTGTAGCGAGTTGGTCGTACCACAGGGAAAGGGTCCACAGCCAGATAGGGAATGGAAGACCAACAGGAAGAGCAGTGCAAGGAAGGTAGTGCAGGAGTCCCCTGCGGTCATCCCCCTGCAAAACAGATACACTGCTTTGGGTACTGTTGAGGGGGATGACTCATCAGGGGAGGGCAGCAGCAGCCAAGTTCATGGCACCGTGGCTGGCTCTGCTGCACAGGAGGGCAGGAAAAAGAGTGGGAGAGCAATAGTGATTGGGGATTCAATGGTGAGGGGAATAGATAGGCGTTTCTGCGGCCGCAACCGAGACTCCAGGATGGTATGTTGCCTCCCTGGTGCAAGGGTCAAGGATGTCTCGGAGCGGGTGCAGGACATTCTAAAAAGGGAGGGAGAACAGCCAGTTGTCGTGGTGCACATTGGTACCAACGACATAGGTAAAAAGAGGGATGAGGTCCTACGAAACGAATTTAAGGAGCTAGGAGCTAAATTAAAAAGTAGGACCTCAAAAGTAGTAATCTCGGGATTGCTACCAGTGCCACGTGATAGTCAGAGTAGGAATCGCAGAATAGCGCAGATGAATATGTGGCTTGAGCAGTGGTGCAACAGGGAAGGATTCAAATTCCTGGGGCATTGGAACCGGTTCTGGGGGAGGTGGGACCAGTACAAACCGGACGGTCTGCACCTGGGCAGGACCGGAACCAATGTCCTAGGGGGAGTGTTTGCTAGTGCTGTTGGGGAGGATTTAAACTGATATGGCAGGGGGATGGGAACCAATGCAGGGAGACAGAGGGAAACAAAAAGGAGGCAAAAGCAAAAGACAGAAAGGAGATGAGGAAAAGTGGAGGGCAGAGAAACCCAAGGCAAAGAACAAAAAGGGCCACTGTACAGCAAAATTCTAAAAGGACAAAGGGTGTTAAAAGAACAAGCCTAAAGGCTTTGTGTCTTAATGCAAGGAGTATCCGCAATAAAGTGGATGAATTAACTGTGCAAATAGATGTTAACAAATATGATGTGATTGGGATTACGGAGACGTGGCTCCAGGATGATCAGGGCTGGGAACTCAACATCCAGGGGTATTCAACATTCAGGAAAGATAGAATAAAAGGAAAAGGAGGTGGGGTAGCATTGCTGGTTAAGGAGCAAATTAAGGCAATAGTTCGGAAGGACATTAGCTTGGATGATGTGGAATCTATATGGGTAGAGCTGCAGAATACCAAAGGACAAAAAACGTTAGTGCGAGTTGTGTACAGACCTCCAAACAGTAGTAGTGATGTTGGGGAGGGCATCAAACATGAAATTAGGGGTGCGTGCAATAAAGGTGCAGCAGTTATAATGGGTGACTTTAATATGCACATAGATTGGGTTAACCAAACTGGAAGCAATACGGTAGAGGAGGATTTCCTGGAGTGCATAAGGGATGGTTTTTTAGACCAATATGTCGAGGAACCAACTAGGGGGGAGGCCATCTTAGACTGGGTGTTGTGTAATGAGAGAGGATTAATTAGCAATCTCGTTGTGCGAGGCCCCTTGGGGAAGAGTGACCATAATATGGTGGAATTCTGCATTAGGATGGAGAATGAAACAGTTAATTCAGAGACCATGGTCCAGAACTTAAAGAAGGGTAACTTTGAAGGTATGAGGCGTGAATTGGCTAGGATAGATTGGCGAATGATACTGAAGGGGTTGACTGTGGATGGGCAATGGCAGACATTTAGAGACCGCATGGATGAACTACAACATTTGTACATTCCTGTCTGTCGTAAAAATAAAAAAGGGAAGGTGGCTCAACCGTGGCTATCAAGGGAAATCAGGGATAGCATTAAAGCCAAGGAAGTGGCATACAAATTGGCCAGAAATAGCAGAGAACCCGGGGACTGGGAGAAATTTAGAACTCAGCAGAGGAGGACAAAGGGTTTGATTAGGGCAGGGAAAATGCTTGCAGGGAACATTAAGACGGATTGCAAAAGTTTCTATAGATATGTAAAGAGAAAAAGGTTAGTAAAGACAAACGTAGGTCCCCTGCAGTCAGAATCAGGGGAAGTCATAACGGGGAACAAAGAAATGGCGGACCAATTGAACAAGTACTTTGGTTCGGTATTCACTGAGGAGGACACAAACAACCTTCCGGATATAAAAGGGGTCGGAGGGTCTAGTAAGGAGGAGGAACTGAGGGAAATCTTTATTAGTCGGGAAATTGTGTTGGGGAAATTGATGGGATTGAAGGCCGATAAATCCCCAGGGCCTGATGGACTGTATCCCAGAGTACTTAAGGAGGTGGCCTTGGAAATAGTGGATGCATTGACAGTCATTTTCCAACATTCCATTGACTCTGGATCAGTTCCTATGGAGTGGAGGGTAGCCAATGTAACCCCACTTTTTAAAAACGGAGGGAGAGAGAAAACAGGGAATTACAGACCGGTCAGCCTGACATCGGTAGTGGGTAAAATGATGGAATCAATTATTAAGGATGTCATCGCAGTGCATTTGGAAAGAGGTAATATGATAGGTCCAAGTCAGCATGGATTTGTGAAAGGGAAATCATGCTTGACAAATCTTCTGGAATTTTTTGAGGATGTTTCCAGTAGAGTGGACAAGGGAGAACCAGTCGATGTGGTATATTTGGACTTTCAGAAGGCTTTCGACAAGGTCCCACACAAGAGATTAATGTGCAAAGTTAAAGCACATGGGATTGGGGGTAGTGTGCTGACATGGATTGAGAACTGGTTGTCAGACAGGAAGCAAAGAGTAGGAGTCAATGGGGACTTTTCAGAATGGCAGGCAGTGACTAGTGGGGTACCGCAAGGTTCTGTGCTGGGGCCCCAGCTGTTTACACTGTACATTAATGATTTAGACGAGGGGATTAAATGTAGTATCTCCAAATTTGCGGATGACACTAAGTTGGGTGGCAGTGTGAGCTGCAAGGAGGATTCTATGAGGCTGCAGAGCGACTTGGATAGGTTAGGTGAGTGGGCAAATGCATGGCAGATGAAGTATAATGTGGATAAATGTGAGGTTATCCACTTTGGTGGTAAAAACAGAGAGACAGACTATTATCTGAATGGTGACAGATTAGGAAAAGGAGAGGTGCAACGAGACCTGGGTGTCATGGTACATCAGTCATTGAAGGTTGGCATGCAGGTACAGCAGGCGGTTAAGAAAGCAAATGGCATGTTGGCCTTCATAGCGAGGGGATTTGAGTACAAGGGCAGGGAGGTGTTGCTACAATTGTACAGGGCCTTGGTGAGGCCACACCTGGAGTATTGTGTACAGTTTTGGTCTCCTAACCTGAGGAAGGACATTCTTGCTATTGAGGGAGTGCAGCGAAGGTTCACCAGACTGATTCCTGGGATGGCGGGACTGACCTATCAAGAAAGACTGGATCAACTGGGCTTGTATTCACTGGAGTTCAGAAGAATGAGAGGGGACCTCATAGAAACGTTTAAAATTCTGACGGGGTTAGACAGGTTAGATGCAGGAAGAATGTTCCCAATGTTGGGGAAGTCCAGAACCAGGGGACACAGTCTAAGGATAAGGGGGAAGCCATTTAGGACTGAGATGAGGAGGAATTTCTTCACCCAGAGAGTGGTGAACCTGTGGAATTCTCTACCACAGAAAGTTGTTGAGGCCAATTCACTAAATATATTCAAAAAGGAGTTAGATGAAGTCCTTACTACTCGGGGAATCAAGGGGTATGGTGAGAAAGCAGGAAGGGGGTACTGAAGTTGCATGTTCAGCCATGAACTCATTGAATGGCGGTGCAGGCTAGAAGGGCCGAATGGCCTACTCCTGCACCTATTTTCTATGTTTCTATGTTTCTATGTCCTGGGGCCAATATTTATCCCTCAATCAGCATCACTAAAACAGATTATCTGGTCATTGCTGTTTGTGGGAGCTTGCTGTGCGCAAATTGGCTGCTGCATTTCCCACATTACAACAGTGACTACACTCCAAAAGTATTTGATTGGCTGTAAAGCGCTTTGAGACATCCGATGGTGGTGAAAGGCGCTATATAAATCCAAGTCTTTCTTTCTTTCACAGAAACACATGTTTTCATGAGAAGAACTCCCCCTTGAAAATACTCCCACTGTGACACTTTATCAGACAGTTAGTACCCTGTGATTACTGTAATAAATCACATCAATGCATTTTAAAAGTCCAATGTCTTCTGTGAGATAACTATAGAAATCCATCAGGAAAATATGAATTATATGAAAAAGGCCTTCACAAAACCGAGCAAATGAACACTATAAGTGCAAATGATTAGCCAGTTCTATCTTTGATCACCGAAAGTTTAAATCTGAATTATGATAATTAGCACTGTCTATTCGGCTGGCAAATTACTCCAGGAGCTGATCGCAGAATTAATGGAAGAATTCTCTACATTCAACAACAAATTGTATTTATATAGCTCCTTTAATGTAGTAAAATGTCCCAAGGCACTTTGCAGGAGCATTATCAGACACAATTTGACACTGAGCCAAATAATACACATTAGGATAATATTCCCAATTGTTTGCAAAAGCTTGGTCAAAGATGTAGGTTTTAAAGAACGTCTTTAAGGAGGAAAGAGAGATCGAGAGGTTTAGGGAGGGAATTCCAGAGCGTAGGGCCCAGGCAGCTGAAGGCATGGCCACTCATGGTGGAGCGATTAAAATTGGGGATGTTCAAGAGGCCAGAATTGGAGGAGAGCAGACATCTCTGTGGGGGGAGGGGGGGGAGGTTGTGGGGCTGGGGGAGATTACAGAGATAGGGAGTAGTGAGGGCCATGGAGGGATTTGAACACAAGGATGAGAATTTTGAAATGGAGGCTTTGCCGGACCGGGAGCCAATGTAGGTCAGCGAGCACAGGGGTGATGGGTGAGCGGGACTCGGTGCGAGTTAGGACACGGGGCAGTGAGCACAGGGGTGATGGGTGAGCGGGACTCGGTGCGAGTTAGGACACGGGGCAGTGAGCACAGGGGTGATGGGTGAGTGGGACTCAGTGCGAGTTAGGACACGGGGCAGCGAGCACAGGGGTGATGGGTGAGCGGGACTCGGTGCGAGTTAGGACACGGGGCAGCGAGCACAGGGGGTGATGGGTGAGCGGGACTCGGTGCGAGTTAGGACATGGGTCAGCGAGCACAGTGGGTGATGGGTGAGCGGGACTCGGTGCGAGTTAGGACACGGGGCAGCAAGCACAGAAGGTGATGATGAGTGGGACTGGGTGTGAGTTAGGACACGGGGCAGCGAGCACAGGGGTGATGGGTGAGCGGGACTCGGTGCGAGTTAGGACATGGGTCAGCGAGCACAGGGGTGATGGGTGAGCGGGACTCGGTGCGAGTTAGGACACGGGGCAGTGAGCACAGGGGTGATGGGTGAGCGGGACTCGGTGCGAGTTAGGACACGGGGCAGTGAGCACAGGGGTGATGGGTGAGTGGGACTCGGTGCGAGTTAGGACACGGGGCAGCGAGCACAGAGGGTTATGGGTGAGCGGGACTCGGTGCGAGTTAGGACACGGGGCAGTGAGCACAGGGGGTGATGGGTGAGCGGGA
This sequence comes from Pristiophorus japonicus, assembly GCF_044704955.1. Taxonomy (NCBI): domain Eukaryota; kingdom Metazoa; phylum Chordata; class Chondrichthyes; family Pristiophoridae; genus Pristiophorus; species Pristiophorus japonicus. The sequence goes on along the minus strand of NC_091988.1, from coordinate 203,074,713 downwards.
CTCGGTGCGAGTTAGGACATGGGTCAGCGAGCACAGGGGTGATGGGTGAGTGGGACTCAGTGCGAGTTAGGACACGGGGCAGCGAGCACAGGGGTGATGGGTGAGCGGGACTCGGTGCGAGTTAGGACACGGGGCAGCGAGCACAGGGGTGATGGGTGAGCGGGACTCGGTGCGAGTTAGGACACGGGGCAGTGAGCACAGGGGTGAAGGGTGAGTGGGACTCAGTGCGAGTTAGGACACGGGGCAGCGAGCACAGGGGTGATGGGTGAGCGGGACTCGGTGCGAGTTAGGACACGGGGCAGTGAGCACAGGGAGTGATGGGTGAGCGGGACTCGGTGCGAGTTAGGACATGGGTCAGCGAGCACAGTGGGTGATGGGTGAGCGGGACTCGGTGCGAGTTAGGACACGGGGCAGCAAGCACAGAAGGTGATGATGAGTGGGACTGGGTGTGAGTTAGGACACGGGGCAGCGAGCACAGGGGTGATGGGTGAGCGGGACTCGGTGCGAGTTAGGACATGGGTCAGCGAGCACAGGGGTGATGGGTGAGCGGGACTCGGTGCGAGTTAGGACACGGGGCAGTGAGCACAGGGGTGATGGGTGAGCGGGACTCGGTGCGAGTTAGGACACGGGGCAGCGAGCACAGGGGTGATGGGTGAGCGGGACTCGGTGCGAGTTAGGACACGGGGCAGTGAGCACAGGGAGTGATGGGTGAGCGGGACTCGGTGCGAGTTAGGACATGGGTCAGCGAGCACAGTGGGTGATGGGTGAGCGGGACTCGGTGCGAGTTAGGACACGGGGCAGCAAGCACAGAAGGTGATGATGAGTGGGACTGGGTGTGAGTTAGGACACGGGGCAGCGAGCACAGGGGTGATGGGTGAGCGGGACTCGGTGCGAGTTAGGACATGGGTCAGCGAGCACAGGGGTGATGGGTGAGCGGGACTCGGTGCGAGTTAGGACACGGGGCAGTGAGCACAGGGGTGATGGGTGAGCAGGACTCGGTGCGAGTTAGGACACGGGGCAGTGAGCACAGGGGGTGATGGGTGAGCGGGACTCGGTGCGAGTTAGGACATGGGTCAGCGAGCACAGTGGGTGATGGGTGAGCGGGACTCGGTGCGAGTTAGGACACGGGGCAGCAAGCACAGAAGGTGATGATGAGTGGGACTGGGTGTGAGTTAGGACACGGGGCAGCGAGCACAGGGGTGATGGGTGAGCGGGACTCGGTGCGAGTTAGGACATGGGTCAGCGAGCACAGGGGGTGATGGGTGAGCGGGACTGGGTGTGAGTTAGGACACGGGTCAGTGAGCACAGGGGGTGATGGGTGAGCGGGACTCGGTGCGAATTAGGACACGGGGCAGTGAGCACAGGAGGTGATGGGTGAGCGGGACTCGGTGCGAGTTAGGACACGGGGCAGTGAGCACAGAGGGTGATGGGTGAGCGGGACTCGGTGCGAGTTAGGACACGGGGCAGTGAGCACAGAGGGTGATGGGTGAGCGGGGCTCGGTGCGAGTTAGGACACGGGGCAGTGAGCACAGAGGGTGATGGGTGAGCGGGGCTCGGTGCGAGTTAGGACACGGGGCAGTGAGCACAGAGGGTGATGGGTGAGCGGGACTCGGTGCGAGTTAGGACACGGGGCAGCAGAACCCTTCGTGTGCTGCAGTGAAATATCAAATGAAATAAGAACAATAAGCGGCTCTCCCAAAGGCTCAATGTGAGATCCACTGCAGCTCGAAACCACACAGATCGGGAAGGGAAGGGAGGACCTGCTTTTATGCAGGATCTGTCACAGCCTCAGGCTGTCACAAAGTGCCTCACTCACTGCCCGAATACCCCCGTCACTCACTGCCCGAATACCCCCCTCATTCACTGCCCGAGTACCCCCCTCACTCACTGCCCAAATACCCATCTCACACACTGCCCGAATACCCCCTCACTCACTGCCCGAATACCCCCGTCACTCACTGCCCGAATACCCCCCTCACTCACTGCCCGGGTACCCCCCTCACACACTGCCCGAATACTCCCCTCACTCACTGCCCGAGTACCCCCCTCACACACTGCCCGAATACCCCCCTCACTCACTGCCCGAATACCCCCCTCACTCACTGCCCGAGTACCCCCGTCACTCACTGCCCGAGTACCCCCCTCACACACTGCCCGAATACCCCCCTCACTCACTGCCCGAATACCCCCCTCACTCACTGCCCGAGTACCCCCTCATTCAATGCCCGAGTACCCCCCTCACATACTACCCGAATACCCCCCTCACTCACTGCCCGAATACCCCCCTCACACACTGCCCGAGTACCCCCCTCACACACTGCCCGAATACCCCCGTCACTCACTGCCCGAGTACCCCCCTCACACACTGCCCGAATACCCCCCTCACTCACTGCCCGAATACCCCCCTCACATACTACCCGAATACCCCCCTCATTCACTGCCCTAATACCTCTCTCACTCACTGCCCGAGTACCCACCTCACTCACTGCCCGAGTACCCACCTCACTCACTGTCCTAATACCCCCCTCACTCACTGCCCGAGTACTCCCCTCACACACTGCCCGAGTACCCCCCTCACTCACTGCCCGAGTACCCAATTCACTCACTGCCCTAATACCCCCCTCACACACTGCCCGAGTACCCCCTTCACATACTACCCGAATACCCCCGTCACTCACTGCCTGAATACCCCCCTCACTCACTGCCCGAGTACCCTCCTCACTCACTGCCCTAATACCTCTCTCACTCACTGCCCGAGTACTCCCCTCACTCACTGCCCGAGTACCCTCCTCACTCACTGCCCGAGTACCCCCCTCACTCACTGCCCTAATACCCCCCTCACTCACTGCCCGAGTACCCCCCTCACTCACTGCCCGAGTACCCTCCTCACTCACTGCCCGAGTACCCCCTTCACTCACTGCCCGAATACCCCCCTCACTCACTGCCCGAATACCCCCCTCATTCACTGCCCGAATACCCCCGTCACTCACTGCCCGAATACCCCCCTCACTCACTGCCCTAATACCTCTCTCACTCACTGCCCGAGTACCCCCCTCACTCACTGCCCAAGTACCCCCTTCACATACTGCCCGAATACCCCCCTCACTCACTGCCCGAATACCCCCCTCACTCACTGCCCTAATACCTCTCTCACTCACTGCCCAAGTACCCCCCTCACTCACTGCCCGAATACCCCCCTCACTCACTGCCCGAGTATACCCCTCACTCACTGCCCGAATACCCCCCTCACTCACTGCCCGAATACCCCCCTCATTCACTGCCCGAATACGCCCGTCACTCACTGCCCGAATACCCCCCTCACTCACTGCTCTAATACCTCTCTCATTCACTGCCCGAATACCCCCTTCACATACTACCTGAATAACCCCGTCACTCACTGCCTGAATACCCCCCTCACTCACTGCCCTAATACCTCTCTCACTCACTGCCCGAGTACCCCCCTCACTCACTGCCCTAATACCCCCATCACTCACTGCCCGAGTACCCCCGTCACTTACTGTCCGAGTACCCACCTCACTCACTGCCCTAATACCCGCCTCACTCACTGCCCGAGTACCCCCCTCACTCACTGCATGAGTACCCCCCTCACTCACTGCCCGAGTACCCCCTCACTCACTGCCCGAGTACCCCCTTCACTCACTGCCTGAATACCCCCCTCACTCACTGCCCGAGTACCCCCGTCACTCACTGCCCGAGTACCCCCCTCACTCACTGCCTGAGTACCCCCCTCACTCACTGCCCGAGTACCCCCCTCACTCACTGCCTGAATACCCCCCTCACTCACTGCCCGAGTACCCCCTCACTCACTGCCCGAGTACCCCCTCACTCACTGCCCGAGTACCCCCCTCACTCACTGCCCGAGTACCCCCCTCACTCACTGCCCGAATACCCCCCTCACTCACTGCCTGAGTACCCCCCTCACTCACTGCCCGAATACCCCCCTCACTCACTGCCTGAATACCCCCCTCACTCACTGCCCGAGTACCCCCTCACTCACTGCCCGAGTACCCCCTTACTCACTGCCTGAGTACCCCCCTCACTCACTGCCCGAATACCCCCCTCACTCACTGCCCGAATACCCCCCTCACTCACTGCCCGAATACCCCCCTCACTCACTGCCTGAGTACCCCCGTCACTCACTGCCCGAATACCCCCCTCACTCACTGCCTGAATACCCCCCTCACTCACTGCCCGAGTACCCCCCTCACTCACTGCCCAAATACCTCTCTCACTCATTGCCCGAATACCCCCCTCACTCACTGCCCTAATACCTCTCTCACTCACTGCCCGAGTACCCACCTCACTCACTGCCCTAGTACCCCCCTCACTCACTGCCCGAGTACCCCCCCTCACTCACTGCCCAAATACCTCTCTCACTCATTGCCCGAATACCCCCCTCACTCACTGCCCTAATACCTCTCTCACTCACTGCCCGAGTACCCCCCTCACTCACTGCCCGAGTACCCACCTCACTCACTGCCCTAGTACCCCACTCACTCACTGCCCGAGTACCCCCCTCACTCACTGCCTGAATACCCCCCTCACTCACGGCCCGAGTACCCTCCTCACTCACTGCCCGAGTACCCCCCTCACATACTACCCGAATAACCCCCTCACTCACTGCCCTAATACCTCTCTCACTCACTGCCCGAGTACCCACCTCACTCACTGCCCTAATACCCCCCTCACTCACTGCCCGAGTACCCCCCTCACTCACTGCCCGAGTACCCCCCTCACTCACTGCCCTAATACCTCTCTCACTCACTGCCCGAATACCCCCCTCACTCACTGCCCTAATACCTCTCTCACTCGCTGCCCGAGTACCCCCCTCACTCACTGCCCGAGTACCCACCTCACTCACTGCCCTAGTACCCCCCTCACTCACTGCCCGAGTACCCCCGTCACTCACTGCCCGAATACCCCCCTCACTCACTGCCCGAATACCCCCGTCACTCACTGCCCGAGTACCCCCCTCACTCACTGCCCGAGTACCCACCTCACTCACTGCCCTAGTACCCCCCTCACTCACTGCCCGAGTACCCCCGTCACTCACTGCCCGAGTACCCCCCTCACTCACTGCCCTAATACCCCCCTCACTCACTGCCCGAGTACCCCCCTCACTCACTGCCTGAATACCCCCCTCACGCACGGCCCGAGTACCCCCTCACACACTGCCCGAGTACCCCCTTCACTCACTGCCTGAATACCCCCCTCACTCACTGCCTGAGTACCCCCCTCACTCACTGCCCGAGTACCCCCCTCACTCACTGCCTGAATACCCCCCTCACTCACTGCCCGAGTACCCCCTCACTCACTGCCCGAGTACCCCCTCACTCACTGCCCGAGTACCCCCTCACTCACTGCCCGAGTAACCCCTCACTCACTGCCCGAGTACCCCCCTCACTCACTGCCCGAGTACCCCCGTCACTTACTGTCCGAGTACCCACCTCACTCACTGCCCTAATACCCCCCTCACTCACTTCCCGAGTACCCCCCTCACTCACTGCCCGAGTACCCCCTCACTCACTGCCCGAGTACCCCCTTCACTCACTGCCTGAATACCCCCCTCACTCACTGCCCGAGTACCCCCGTCACTCACTGCCCGAGTACCCCCCTCACTTACTGCCCGAGTAACCCCCTCACTCACTGCCCGAGTACCCCCCTCACTCACTGCCTGAGACCCCCCTCACTCACTGCCCGAGTACCCCCCTCACTCACTGCCTGAATACCCCCCTCACTCACTGCCCGAGTACCCCCTCACACACTGCCCGAGTACCCCCTCACTCACTGCCCGAGTACCCCCCTCACTCACTGCCCGAGTACCCCCCTCACTCACTGCCCGAGTACCCCCCTCACTCACTGCCTGAGTACCCCCCTCACTCACTGCCCGAGTACCCCCCTCACTCACTGCCTGAATACCCCCCTCACTCACTGCCCGAGTACCCCCTCACTCACTGCCCGAGTACCCCCTCACTCACTGCCCGAGTACCCCCGTCACTCACTGCCCGAATACCCCCCTCACTCACTGCCCGAATACCCCCCTCACTCACTGCCCGAGTACCCCCCTCACTCACTGCCCGAATACCCCCGTCACTCACTGCCCGAATACCCCCATCACTCACTGCCCTAATACCCCCCTCACTCACTGCCCGAATACCCCCCTCACTCACTGCCCGAGTACCCCCGTCACTCACTGCCCGAGTACCCCCTCACTCACTGCCCGAGTATCCCCCTCACTCACTGCCTGAATACCCCCGTCACTCACTGCCCGAATACCCCCCTCACTCACTGCCTGAGTACCCCCCTCACTCACTGCCCGAATACCCCCCTCACTCACTGCCCTAATACCCCCGTCACTCACTGCCCGAATACCCCCCTCACTCACTGCCCTAATACCTCTCTCACTCACTGCCTGAGTACCCCCCTCACTCACTGCCCAAGTACCCACCTCACTCACTGCCCGAGTACCCCCCTCACTCACTGCCCGAGTACCCCCGTCACTCACTGCCCGAAAACCCCCCTCACTCACTACCCGAATACCCCCCTCACTCACTGCCCTAATACCTCTCTCACTCACTGCCCGAGTACCCACCTCACTCACTGCCCTAATACCACCCTCACTCACTGCCCGAGTACCCCCCTCACTCACTGCCCGAGTACCCTCCTCACTCACTGCCCGAGTACCCCTTCACATACTACCCGAATACCCCCGTCACTCACTGCCTGAATACCCCCCTCACTCACTGCCCGAATACCCCCCTCACTCACTGCCCGAATACCCCCCTCACTCACTGCCCGAATACCCCCCTCACTCACTGCCCGAATACCCCCCTCACTCACTGCCCGAATACCCCCCTCACTCACTGCCCTAATACCTCTCTCACTCACTGCCCAAGTACCCCCCTCACTCACTGCCCAAGTACCCACCTCACTCACTGCCCGAGTACCCCCCTCACTCACTGCCCGAGTACCCCCGTCACTCACTGCCCGAAAACCCCCCTCACTCACTACCCGAATACCCCCCTCACTCACTGCCCTAATACCTCTCTCACTCACTGCCCGAGTACCCACCTCACTCACTGCCCTAATACCACCCTCACTCACTGCCCGAGTACCCCCCTCACTCACTGCCCGAGTACCCTCCTCACTCACTGCCCGAGTACCCCTTCACATACTACCCGAATACCCCCGTCACTCACTGCCTGAATACCCCCCTCACTCACTGCCCGAATACCCCCCTCACTCACTGCCCGAATACCCCCCTCACTCACTGCCCGAATACCCCCCTCACTCACTGCCCGAATACCCCCCTCACTCACTGCCCGAATACCCCCCTCACTCACTGCCCGAGTACCCCCCTCACTCACTGCCCGAATACCCCCCTCACTCACTGCCCGAATACCCCCGTCACTCACTGCCCGAATACCCCCCTCACTCACTGCCCGAATACCCCCCTCACTCACTGCCCGAGTACCCCCTCACTCACTGCCCGAATACCCCCCTCACTCACTGCCCTAATACCTCTCTCACTCACTGCCCGAGTACCCCCCTCACTCACTGCCCAAGTACCCACCTCACTCACTGCCCTAATACCCCCCTCACTCACTGCCCGAGTACCCCCGTCACTCACTGCCCGAATACCCCCGTCACTCACTGCCCGAGTACCCCCGTCACTCACTGCCCGAGTACCCACCTCACTCACTGCCCTAATACCCCACTCACTCACTGCCCGAGTACCCCCCTCACTCACTGCCCGAATACCCCCGTCACTCACTGCCCGAATACCCCCGTCACTCACTGCCCGAGTACCCTCCTCACTCAATGCCCGAGTACCCCCCTCACATACTACCCGAATACCCCGCTCACTCACTGCCCTAATACCCACCTCACTCACTGCCCTAATACCACCCTCACTCACTGCCCGAGTACCCCCCTCACTCACTGCCCGAGTACCCTCCTCACTCACTGCCCGAGTACCCCCTTCACATACTACCTGAATACCCCCATCACTCACTGCCCGAATACCCCCCTCACTCACTGCCCTAATACCTCTCTCACTCACTGCCCGACTACACCCCTCACTCACTGCCCGAGTACCCACCTCACTCACTGCCGTAATGCCCCCCTCACTCACTGCCCGAGTACCCCCGTCACTCACTGCCCGAATACCCCCCTCACTCACTGCCCGAGTACCCCCGTCACTCACTGCCCGAATACCCCCCTCACTCACTGCCCTAATACCCCCCTCACTCACTGCCCGAGTACCCCCGTCACTCACTGCCCGAATACCCCCCTCACTCACTGCCCTAATACCCCCCTCACTCACTGCCCGAGTACCCTCCTCACTCACTGCCCGAGTACCCCTTCACATACTACCCGAATACCCCCCTCACTCACTGCTCGAATACCTCTCTCACTCACTGCCCGAGTACCCCCCTCACTCACTGCCCAAGTACCCCCCTCACTCACTGCCCTAATACCCCCCTCACTCACTGCCCGAGTACCCCCCTCACTCACTGCCCGAGTACCCCCCTCACTCACTGCCTGAATACCCCCCTCACTCACTGCCCGAGTACCCCCCTCACTCACTGCCCGAGTACCCCCTTCACTCACTGCCCGAGTACCCCCCTCACTCACTGCCCGAATACCCCCCTCACTCACTGCCCGAGTACCCCCTTCACTCACTGCCCGAGTACCCCCCTCACTCACTGCCCAAGTACCCCCTTCACTCACTGCCTGAATACCCCCCTCACACAGTGCCCTAATACCTCTCTCACACACAGTACCCGAATATCTCTTCCACATCTGCCCTAATGTCTCCGTCTTTTCCTCCTGTCAAATGTTGTCTGATTACACTCCTGTCAGTGTCAGCCTTGGCTCAGTGGGCTGCACCCTCGCCTCTGAGTCAGAAGGTTGTGGGTTCAAGTCCCACTCCTGGGACTTGAGCACATAAATCCAGGCTGACGCTGCATTGTCGGTGAGGGAGTGCTGCACTGTTGGAGGTGCTGTCTTTCAGATGAGACATTAAACCGAGGCCCTCTCAGGTGGATGTAAAAGAACTCATGGCACTATTTTGAAGAAGAGCAGGGGAGTTCTCCCTGGTGTCCTGGGGCCAATATTTATCCCTCAACTAACTTCACTAAAACAGATTATCTGGTCATTATCACATTGCTGTTTGTGGGAGCTTGCAGTGCGCAAGTTGGCTGCTGTGTTTCTCACATTACAACAGTGACTGCACTCCAGATGTACTTCATTGACTGTAAAGTACTTTGGGATGTCTGGTGGTCGTGCAAGGTGCTATATAAATGCAAGTCTTTCTGTCTTTTTCCCGTGGAGCTCCTTGGGGGTGTTTTGCGACGTTGAAGGAGCTATGTGAAATGCAAGCAGTGATTTTGGTGATTGCGTCACCGATTGTGTGCACCAGAAGCAGGGAACAGCTGAGGCGACCATGGAGCAATTGGCTGAACTCCACGGTAAATTAAATCAGTGCCATTAGGCAGAGCTGTTGAAGCTGGCACCACAATCTTCATTACGTGCCCACACGGACATCACATCATTACTGCGAGTTCTTCTGCTACAGTAAGTATGGATTGGCCCACAGCATGGCGTCAGCACTTACTGTAGCTCGGCTTGGGATTTGGAGCTGTCGAAATTGGAGTCAGGACATTTTTAACCCATCACATCATCGGCTGCTGTTATTTCTGTACGCACTGTCGCCGGCTAAATCTTCATGTACTGAAGCGCACAAGGTTTGATAAACTACCGGCTTTGTGGATTGCTATGTTTTATCCCAAAGTGGTAACATTTGGAGTTGAGGCTCCTCGAATGTTTTCATTGGCGAATTTAGCAACACAGAAAGAGGCCATTCGGCCCATCGAGCCTGTGCCGGCTCTGTGACAGAGCGATCCAATCAGTCCCACTCCCCCCGCTCTTTCCCCACAGCCCGGCAATTTTTTTGCTTTTCAAGTATTTATCCAATTCCCTGTTTGAAAGTTACTATTGAATCTGCTCCCACCGCCCTTTCAGGCAGCGCGTTCCCGATCACAACAACTCGCTGCGTAAAATATTCCTCACCTCCCCCTCTGGTTCTTTTGCCAATCACCTTAAACCTGTGCCCTCTGGTTACCGACCCTCCTGCCCCTGGAAACAGTGTCTCCTTATTCACTCTGTCAAAACCCCTCATGATTTTGAACACCTCGATCAAATCTCCTCTCAACCTTCTCTGCTCTAACGAGAACAACCCTAGCTTCTCCAGTCTATCCATGTCACTGAAGTCCCTCATCCCCGGAATCATTCTGGTCAATCTCTCCTGCACCCTCGCTAAGGCCTTGACATCCTTCCTAAAGTATGGTGCGGTGAAAGACTCTGCTGCCCACACACAGAGCAGGTAGGCCCAGGCTCCATCCCCGGCCTCTGCCGAGGTTGCTGAGCTGAACCGGGGTAGCAGGTGGGGCCACTGCAGTTGAATTCAGTGCCAACTAATATTGGCCATGATCAAAGACTCCAGTAGCCCAGTTTCATTTTATTATTTCATTGATACTCTTCGGTAATTTTGTATTTGAGAAAATAAATTCTTCCTCATCTCCGTCTTAAATGGGCGGCCCCTTATTCTGAAACTATGCCCCCTAGTTCTAGATTACCTCACGAGGGGAAACATCCTCCCTGCATCTACCCTGTCAAGTCCCCTCAGTATCTTATAGAAACATAGAAACATAGAAAATAGGTGCAGGAGTAGGCCATTCAGCCCTTCGAGCCTGCACCACCATTCAATATGATCATGGCTGATCATTCCCTCAGTATCCCTTTCCTGCTTTCTCTCCATGCCCCTTGATCCCTTTAGCCGTAAGGGCCACATCTAACTCCCTTTTGAATATATCTAACGAATTGGCCTCAACAACTTTCTCTGGTAGAGAATTCCACAGGTTCACAATTCTCTGAGTGAAGAAGTTTCTCCTCATCTCGGTCCTAAATGGCTTACCCCTTATGCTTAGACTGTGACCCCTGGTTTTGGACTTCCCCAACATCGGGAATATTCTTCCTGCATCTAACCTGTCCAAATCCTGTCAGAATTTTATATGTTTCTATGAGATCCCCTCTCATTCTTCTAAATTCCAGTGAATATAAGCCAAGTCGATCCAGTCTTTCTTCATATGTCAGTCCTGCCATCCCGGGAATTAATCTGGTGAACCTTCGCTGCACTCCCTCAATAGCAAGAATGTCCTTCCTCAGATCAGGAGACCAAAACTGCACACAATATTCCAGGTGTGGCCTCACCAAGGCCCTGTACAACTGCAGTAAGACCTCCCTGCTCCTATACTCAAATCCTCTTGCTATGAAGGCCAACATGCCATTTGCCTTCTTCATCGCCTACTGTACCTGCATGCCAACTTTCAATGACTGATGAACCATGACACCCAGGTCTCGTTGCACCTCCCCTTTTCCTAATCTGCCACCATTCAGATAATACTCTGCCTTCCTATTTCTGCCACCAAAGTGGATAACCTCACATTTATCCACATTATACTGCATCTGCCATGCATTTGCCCACGCACCTAACCTGTCCAAGTCACCCTGCAGCCTCTTAGCATCCTCCTCACAGCTCACAGTGCCACCCATCTTAGTGTCATCTGCAAATTTGGAGATATTACATTCAATTACTTCGTCTAAATCATTAATGTATATTGTAAATAGCTGGGGTCCCAGCACTGAACCTTACGTTACCCCACTAGTCACTGCCTGCCATTCTGAAAAGGACCCATTTATCCTGACTCTCTGCTTCCTGTCTACCAACCAGTTCTCTATCCACATCAGTATATTACCCCCAATACCATGTGCTTTAATTTTGCACACTAATCTCTTGTGTGGGATCTTGTCAAAAGCCTTTTGAAAGTCCAAATACACCACATCCACTGGTTCTCCCTTGTCCACTCTACTAGTTACATCCTCAACAAATTCTAGAAGATTTATCAAGCATGATTTCCCTTTCATAAATCCATGCTGACTTGGACTGATCCTGTCACTGCTTTCCAAATTTGCTGCTATTTCAGCTTTAATAATTGATTCCAACATTTTCCCCATTACCGATGTCAGGCCAATCGGTCTATAATTCCCTGTTTTCTCTCTCCTTCCTTTTTTAAAAAGTGGGGTTACATTAGCTACCCTCAAACCCATAGGAATTGATCCAGGGTCTATAGAATGTTGGAAATTGACCACCAATGTGTCCACTATTTCTAGGGCCACTTCCTTAAGTTCTCTGGGAGGCAGATTATCAGGCCCTAGAGATTTATTGGCCTTCAATCCCATCAATTTCCCTAACACAATTTCCTGGCTAATAAGGATTTCCTTCAGTTCCTCCTTCTCGCTAGACCCTCGGTTCCTTGTATTTCCGGAAGGTTATTTATGTCTTCCTTTGTGAAGACAGAACCAAAATGTTTGTTCAATTGGTCTGCCATTTCTTTGTTCCCCATTATAAATTCACCTGATTCTGACTGCAAGGAACCTACGTTTGTCTTCACTAATCCTTTTCTCTTCATATATTGATAGAAGCTTTTGCAGTCAGTTTTTATGTTCCCTGCAAGCTTACTCTCATACTCTATTTCTCCCCTCCTCTTTAAACCCTTTGTCCTCCTCTGCTGAATTCTAAATTTCTCCCAGTCTTCAGGTTTACTTCTTTTTCTGGCCAATTTATATACCTCTTCCTTGGATTTAACACTTTCCCTAATTTCCCTTGTTAGTTATGGTTGAGCTTTCCCGTTTCATTTTTACGCCAGACAGGGATGTACAATTGTTGAAGTTCATCCACGTGATCTTTAAATGTCTGCCATTGCCTATCCACTGTCAACCCTTAAAGTATCATTCGCCAGTCTATCCTAGCCAATTCACGTCTCATACCATCGAAGTTACCTTTCTTTAAGTTCAGGACCTTAGTCTCTGAATTAACTGTGTCACTCTCCATCTCAATGAAGAATTCTACCATATTATGGTCACTCTTCCCCAAGGGGCCTCGCACAAGATTGCTAATTAGTCCTTTCTCATTACACAACATCCAGTCTAGGATGGCCAGCTCTCTAGTTGGTTCCTCGACATATTGGTCTAGAAAACCATCCCTTATACACTCCAGGAAATCCTCCTCCACCGTATTGCTACCAGTTTAGTTAGCCCAATCTATATGTAGATTAAAGTCACACATGATAACTGCTGTACCTTTATTGCACGCATCCCTAATTTCCTGTTTGATGCCATCCCCAACCTCACTACTACTGTTTGGAGGTCTGTACACAACTCCCACCAGCGTTTTCTGCCCTTTGGTGTTCCGCAGCTCCACCCATACAGATTCCACATCATCTAAGCTAATGTCCTTCCTTACTATTGCATTAATTTCCTCTTTAACCAGCAACGCTACCCCACCTCCTTTTCCTTTCTGTCTATCCTTCCTGAATGTTGAATACCCCTGGATGTTGAGTTCCCAGCCTTGGTCACCCTGGAGTCATGTCGCCGTAATCCCAATTACTTCATATCCATTACCAGCTCTCTGCGCAGTTAATTCATCCACCTTATTACGAATACTCCTCGCATTGAGACACAGAGCCTTCAGGCTTGTTTTTTTAACACTCTTTGTTCTTTTAGAATTATGTTTTAATGTGGCCCTTTTTGATTTTTGCCTTTGATTTCTTTGCCCTCCACTTTTCCTTATCTCCTTTCTACCTTTTGCTTCTGCCCCCATTTTACTCCCTTCTGTCTCCCTGCATAGATTCCCATCCCCCTGCCATATTAGTTTAAACCCTCCCCAACAGCAATAGCAAACAAGAAGATCACCTCTCATTCTTCTAAACTGCAAAGAGTACAGACCCAACCTGTTCAACCTTTCTTCAAAAGACAACCCCTCAGGAATCAACATTGTGAACCTTCACTGAGCTGTCTCCAATGCAACTATATCCCTCCTTAAATAAGGAGACCAAAACTGTTATACATGTAAGCACTCTAGTAATGACTCCACGAGGTAAGGTATTGTACTTGAACTGTTGTGACCTTAGTCCATTTATTGCAGCTCCCTGAGTGAGGACACAATAAGGTGAGCTCCATTTTATACTTGGTTACCTGCAGTGTGCAGGTGGCCCTTAGGTCTCCACCAGTAGCACCCTCTGGTGGTACAGGTATGGTGTATACAGGGTGAAGATACATTCAGTGGTCTAGCGTTATAGTACATACATTATACATATACAACATCACTCCCTCCTAAGTCTTGTGCCACTGGCCTTTGCACCGTGTGCTCTGGCCCTCGACTTGTGTACCCAAAGCCCTTGCACTTTGTCTGTGCTTGGGAAAGGCTCTCTCCCTGTGGACCCCCAAGTCCTTATAGCCATGACATTGGGAAATGGTCAGCAGTGGATGGGTGGAGATAGTAATGAGGGTTTTGTGGGTTCTGGGTGTGATCCATGTGTGTCCATGGCTACATACATCCATTTCTGCCCCCCCCCCCCCACCCCACCCCCCCATGCATAGATCATGTGTGTGGCTTGACATCGCATTGGTATACATGTACAGAGAATGACTGATAGGATTAGTTATATCACTGTTATGAGTTCAGCAGTGGTGGAACAAGCACATATTACAGGTAAGGTACATACGTGGTATTACAGTCTTGCCCCAGGGGTATGGGTGCAGGTGGGTGAGGATGCTCGTTCCGGAGCAACCGGTCTGTGCCCCCTTGCCAGCTGGGTGGGCTCAGATCGCTCACCTGGCTGTGTCTCAGGGCCTTTGCCGTTGCCTAGTGGTGGGCAGAGCCACCGGAATGTGTGGCCTCCCTGTCCTCCTTTGAGGGCTGCAGGGTCTCCCTGCTGCCCTCCAGTGGTGGTGGACATCTGGTCATCCCAGGTCCCGTCGGGAGAGCTGGAGGGTGCTGGCCTCTTGCCCCCGGTGCTGACCCTGATGGCCAGGGGTTAGGGCCAATCTGGGGCAGGGTGCCAGTGGTGGTGCCTGTGCCATCCGCTGATCACAGGCCCCGCAGTAGGTATGTTCCCACTGGGTGTATGGCCACACTCCCTGGGGCATCACATTGGGCCCGGGGGTGCAGGCTACATGATCGGGTAGCCCGCTGGACCTGGGTGCTTCCCACGGGAGGTTGCCCCGACATTGTCGGCTGCATGTAGAACCCGACATCACATCTCATTTCATCATTAGCATTCATGATACATTGGCTCCGATCACAATCAGCCGACTTGACATTGTTATTTGTCTTTACTCTTTCGCATTTGTCAATTACATCACTTTCCTGTGTACTATCAGCATCTCATTGCAAGGTTACATTTAGATACCTGCCTTTGTTAGTTACATCTTTTTCAGTAGTAACCCCAGCATCGCTGTACAACAGTACATTTATATACTTGCATTTGTTGGTTACATCTTTTACATTGGTGTCACCGGCATCGCTGTACAAAGAGTGGAACTGTCCCTTTAATTGTGCTGGGTTGCCGGTCTCCTTTAAAAGGGCCTTGCAATCTTTACCCCAATCCGGTTCGCTGCTCGGCATCACATGTTGCTCCCTCAGCGCTGCCCCTCGTGGTCTGGTCGCGGCCATCTTGATTCCAGGTGCTTCACCTCGTGGTGTGGGCGCCATCTTCTTTCTCTCCACGAGGTAGGCTGCGGTGATCCTTCTCTCCCCAGGTTCTGCCGCTAAAGCCGGGAATTTACCTTCTGCGCCGATCTTCTTCCCCCGGAGTCCTGCCACTGGAGCCCGGAAGGTGAGGCCTGGTCGTTTGGGGTGGATCACCTCGCCGTTGGGTTGTGCGGTCTGTGTCGTCGCCGCACAGTCGAGTTGGACGGTAGGATTTCCAGGAGCTGTGATGGATGCAAATTTGGGGCCGCGTAGGACGTCGATCGCCGGGGCCTGGAGGCTTTCCCAGCTCCAACAGATTTGGATTTGCTTCATCCATCTTCTTCCCAGCAGCATTGGACCATCACCAGCAACGACCACAAAGGTAACTTGTGCATCGTGTCGCCATGGGACACCTGGACATCCACGCTGCCAACAACTGGGATGGTGCCGTTTGTGTAAGTGAGCAGCTTCACCTGGATCGGGAGCATTTTGGGTCGTTCGGCGGGATTGTCCCAGAGTTTCTCGCAGGCCGTCTGATTCATCAGCGATTGGCTCGCCCCTGTGTCGACCTCCATCGAGACTGGAACACTGTTGATTTCTACTTCCATTTTCCAGGGGGAACTCTCGGTGGAGCAGGTATACACTCCGTACACCTCTTCCAGGGGCTGAGCCACCTCCCGGACTCTCTCTTCCTCTTCATCAGCGCTGGAGCCCGGGTGATTGGCCAACTCTTCAGTGACTCGGTGAGTAAAATTTCTGCTACACATTCTCTGGAAATGACCTTTAGTGTTACAGCCTTTGCCAGTATAGTCCTTGTATCGGCACTGGTGGGCCCTGTGGTTTCCTCCACAGCACCAGCACGGGGCGAGCCGGTTGGCCCCATGTGGCGGACTCAGAGTTGCGGGACTTGGGGCAGCAGCCTTGCCTCTGAAAGTCACCACTCAATTCACTGTACTCGTTGGGTTAGAGTCCTGGGGGTGGATCATCATCCGTTTGGAGTCGCAGACCGAGGCCATGAACGTCTGGCTCACTTTGATTGCCTTCTGCAGGGTGACCGTAGTGTCCGCAGAGAGCAGTTTATGGAGGAGGCCCTCGTGGCCGATTCCAATAACGAAGATGTCCCTCAGTGAGGTGGTCGCCAAAATCACACGGTGCAGCCAATCGTCTCAGGTCTGCAGCATATGCTGCAATTTCTTGGCCTTCGGGCCGCCGGTGGGTGTAGAACCGGTGTCTGGCTGTGAGGATGCTCTCTTTAGGTTTGAGCTGCTCCTGTATTATTGTTACGAGCTCCGCATAAGTCTTGGTTGTCGTCTTCGCTGGGGTTAGCAGGTCCCTGACGAGGCCATGGACAGTGGGCCCACAACTGCTGAGCAGGACAGCTCTGCGCTTATCGGCCAGTGAGGTCGGTGTGTCTCCAGCCAGGTCGTTCGCGATAAAGAAGTGTTCGAGACTTTCCACAAAGGCTTCCCAATCTTTCCCATCAGCGAATTGTTGGAAGTTACTTAGGTTCGACATGTTGTGCGTGGAAATTCGTAATCCCGTCACCAGATGTTGTATATGTAAGCACTCTTGTAACGACTCCACGAGATAAGGGTATTGTACTTGATCTATAGTGATAGACTAATCCATTTATTGCAGCTCCATGAGTGAGGACACAATGAGGTGAGCTCCCTTTTATACTGGGTTACCTGCAGTGTGCAGGTGACCCTTGGGTCTCCACCAGTAGCACCCTCTGGTGGTACACGTATAGTGTATACAGTGTGAAGGTACATTCAGTGGTCTAATGTTACAGTACATACATTATGCGTACACAACAAAAACTGTACGCAGTACTCTAGATGTGACCTCACCAATACCCTGTACAGTTGTAGCAAGACTTCCCTGCTTTTATACTCTATCCCCTTTGCAATAAAGGCCAACATTCCATTTGCCTTCCTGATTACTTGCTGTACCTGCATACTAACTTTTTGTGTTTCATGCACAAGGACCCCCAGGTCCCTCTGTACTGCAGTACTTTGTAATCTCTTCCATTTAAATTATAATTTGCTTTTTTATTGTTTCTGCCAAAGTGGATAACCTCACACGTTCCCACATTATGCTCCATCTGCCAAATTTTTGCCCACTCACTTAGTCTGTCTATATCCCTTTGTAGATTCTTTCTGTCCTCTTCACAATTTGCTTTCCCACCCAGCTTTGTATCATCAGCAAACTTGGCTACATTACACTCGGTCCCTTCATCCAAGTCATTAATATAGATTGTAAATGTTCCAGTGTGAGCGGGGTGCCGTGTTTTTAAGCTGGGCTGTTTGCAATATTCCCTCTTGTTGCCTGAAGCTGCCCCTGGGGTGGGGAGGGGTTGGAGGAAGGCAGATAACATCAGCTCGGAGAGGCAGCTGAGGAAGTATGCATACTTTTAACAATCCTGTCGGGCGCGATTGAAATTCTAAATCCCCTCCCACCTGTCAGAGCAACCGTGGAGCTCAGCCTGCTGGTATTCCTTTCGTCTAGTGCATGGGGGTACGGTTAGTGTGGTGGTTATGTTACTGGACCAGCAATCCACCATGGGAGTTTGAAAATTTTAATTCAGTTAAGGGAAAAATCTGGATTTAAGATTCAGGTCTCATTAAAAGTGACCATGAAGCTGTCAGATTGTTAAAACCCCAACTGGTTCACTGATGTCCTTTAGGGATGGAAACCTGCCGTTCTTACCCGGTCTGGGCCTATATGTGACTCCAGTCCCACACCAACATGGTTACTGTTAACGGCCCTCTGAAATGGCCCAGCGAGCCACTCAGTTTGTATCAAACTGCTACCCAGCCGTTCAAGAAGACGGCTCACCACCACCTACCTACTCAGGACAACGAGCGATGGGCGATAAATGCTGGCCTTGCCAGAGGTGCCTAGAAAATCCTGGAAATGGTTGGAACAACTGCCTGGAATAATTCACTCCGCACCCCCCACTCCAAACCCACTCCAGATCGGGCTGGAAGGGAACAGAGATTCTCTCCTGAATGCAGAGAAAGAAAAGAAAGAAAGACTTGCATTTAAATAGTGCCTTTCACGACCACTGGATGTCTCAATGCGTTTTACAGCCAATGAAGTACTGTTGTAGTGTAGTCACTGTTGTAAAGGAGAAGACGGTAAAAAAAACAGGATGAGATATTTCCAAAAAAAGACAATGAGATCCCTTTGCAATTTGTGTGTCTTTAATTGGGGACGTGCTGTTTGGATGAAATGATATTGATTCCAAGACACAATAACAAATGATTGAGCCATTGGGACAAAAGGTTAATAATATCTCAAAGGCTTTGGATATAATGATGACAAAGAAGCTGGTTACACCACTGAACAAACCCGGTGAATAAAATGCCTGATTCTCTGATCCAAAAAAGTGATTACCGCTGGACTTTGGGGGTTGTGTTGAAGACGTTCCAGAGGGGTAAATCGATGGATTTACGAGGCTCAATAGAACAACTGCAGTTTAGTTATGTGTAAGATATATCGTGACTGAAGTTTACAGCTCCTACCTCTCACTGAAACCATCAAAAGAGATGAATTGAACCAGATAACAATCAAAGTGAAGAGCTCAGCCCCAATAAAATATCCTCCTGGGTTTCTTTTAGTTTCATCATATCTCTAATTTGCAGTTTGTTCAGGGGCCACAGTCCATCGCTTGCTTAATCCCAGTATCGTAATAAGATCAAATGTTGGTTTTTACCATTCCACTCTGCCCTATTCACCCAAGTACAGCGTGAGCTCAGAATTTTCCCTGACTCAATCAGGCCGGTAACTAAAGAGTGAGGCTTTCTCAGCCACAGCTCGCTGGGCAGCACACTCGCCTCTGGGTCAAGTCCCACTCCAGAGATCTGAATACAAAATCCAGGCTGACACTCCAGTGCAGTACTGAGGGAGCGCTGCACTGTCGGAGGGGCAGTACTGAGGGAGTGCCGCAATGTCGGAGCATCAGTACTGAGGGAGTGCTGCACTGTCGGAGGGGCAGCACTGAGGGAGTGCCGCACTGTCGGAGGGGCAGTACTGAAGAAGTGCTGCACTGTCGGAGGGGCAGTACTGAGGGAGCGCCGCAATGTCGGAGCATCAGTACTGAGGGAGTGCCGCACTGTCGGAGGGACAGTACTGAGGGAGCGCCGCACTGTCGGAGGGACAGTACTGAGGGAGTGCCGCAATGTCGGAGCATCAGTACTGAGGGAGTGCCGCACTGTCGGAGGGACAGTACTGAGGGAGCGCCGCACTGTCGGAGGGACAGTACTGAGGGAGTGCTGCACTGTCGGAGGGGCAGTACTGAGGGAGTGCCGCACTGCTGGAGGGGCAGCACTGAGGGAGTGCCGCACTGTCGGAGGGACAGTACTGAGGGAGCGCCGCACTGTCGGAGGGGCAGTACTGAGGGAGCGCCGCACTGTCGGAGGGGCAGTACTGAGGGAGTGCTGCACTGTCGGAGGGACAGTACTGAGGGAGCGCCGCACTGTCGGAGGGGCAGTACTGAGGGAGCGCAGCACTGTCGGAGGGGCAGTACTGAGGGAGCGCCGCACTGTCGGAGGAGCTATCTTTTGGATGAGGCCCCATCTGTTCTCTTAGGTGGACATAAACAATCCCATGGCACTATTTCGAAGAAGAGCAGCGGAGATCTCCCTGACATCCCAAAGTGCTTTATAGCCAATGAAGTACTTTTGGAGTGCAGTCTCTATTGTGTAGGTAAAGCAGCAGCCAATCTGCACACAGCAAGCTCCCAGAAACAGCCCAGCTATTGGGCTGAAAATGTTGCTCTCGCTGAGTCTGTACGAAGTGCGCGTGCACTCAGAGAGGCCTCGCAAAAGCCCGTTCCCAGGGCACGTGCAGCAAGAACCGGCTTTCCCAATCAGTCAAAATTCTTTGGACAGATTCTACCCCTCCCCGCAGGAAGGCTGTTTGTCCAACTCTTGGCCAGCAAATGTCCTTCAAACTTTTACGCCTGGTAAAAGCAGGCGTATAGCTTACTTTTACCAGCATAACACTTTTAAAATATAGAAAAATTTAAATGAATCATTCATTTTTATATTAAAAACCCTGTCTATTAAAGTAAGTTTATTTTTAATCCTATTAAAACACATTTTTAAAAATTCTAAAAGATATCTTTTTTCTAAAACATTTAATTAAATTCAATTTCAATTAATTTTAAATATGTGAGGTGCTTATTTTATTTATCATGCTGTGTTTCGGTGTTTTAGGAGGGTTTTCTCATTGACAGTAATGGGAGCTTGGGCAAATGGAGGTCCTATTTTATCAATGAGAATTCTGCCTCGTGATTGGTGGTCCAGGCCCACGTGACACCAGCATAGACGTCTGTGCGAGGAAGACAGGCAGGCAGTGACTAGTGGGGTGCCGCAGGGCTCAGTGCTGGGACACCAGCTATTTACAATATACATTAACGATTTAGATGAAGGAATTGAATGTAATATCTCCAAGTTTGCAGATGACACTAAACTGGGCGGTGGTGTGAGCTGTGAGGAGGATGCTAAGAGGCTGCAGGGTGACTTGGACAGGTTAGGTGAGTGGGCAAATGCATGGCAGATGCAGTATAATGTGGATAAATGTGAGGTTATCCACTTTGGTGGCAAAAACAGGAAGGCAGAATATTATCTGAATGGCGGCAGATTAGGAAAAGGGGAGGTGCAACGAGACCTGGGTGTCATGGTACATCAGTCATTGAAAGTTGGTATGCAGGTACAGCAGACGGTGAAGAAGGCAAATGGTATGTTGGCCTTCATAGCTAGGGGATTTGAGTATAGGAGCAGGGAGATCTTACTGCAGTTGTACAGGGCCTTGGTGAGGCCTCACCTGGAATATTGTGTTCAGTTTTGGTCTCCTAATCTGAGGAAGAACGTTCTTGCTATTGAGGGAGTGCAGCGAAGGTTCACCAGACTGATTCCCGGGATGGCAGGACTGACATATGAGGAGAGATTGGATCGACTGGGCTTGTATTCACTGAAGTTTAGAAGGATGAAATGGGATCTCATAGAAACATATAACATTTTGACGGGACTGGACAGGTTAGATGGTGGAAGAATGTTCCCGATGTTGGGGAAGTCCAGAACCAGGGGACACAGTCTAAGGATAACGGGTAGGCCATTTAGGACTGAGATGAGGAGAAACTTCTTCACTCAGAGAGTTGTTAACCTGTGGAATTCCCTGCCGCAGAGAGTTGTTGATGCCAGTTCATTGGATATATTCAAGAGGGAGTTAGATATGGCCCTTACGGCTAAAGGGATCAAGGGGTATGGAGAGAAAGCAGGAAAGGGGTACTGAGGGAATGATCAGCCATGATCTTATTGAATGGTGGTGCAGGCTCGAAGGGCCGAATGGCCTCCTCCTGCACCTATTTTCTATGTTTCTATGTTTCTATGCAGTGAATGAAGGCCTCCGACCGCAATCCTACAGGTATTTTCGGTGATTTTTTTCCAGGTGAGAGACTCAAGAAACCTCCGACCGCAATTTTCAGCTCAATCTGTCTTCGTGATGTTGGTTGAGGGATAAATATTAGCCAGGACACCGGGGAGAACTCCCCTGCTCTTCTGAAAATAGTACCAGGGGATTTTTACATCCACCTGAGAGAGCAGACTCGGTTTAACGCCTGATCGGAGAGGCAGGGGTAGTAATCCCTAGTTGGACTCTGATCGATCACAACCCCGTCTTGAGCCAAATTTGTTTTGGATTGAGTTACAGGGTTGAGGGTGAGTTCGCACAGCAGGAATAGTCCCGGATTGATCTCCCCACCCCCACCATCGAGCTCCCAATCTCAGCCTCACACCGCTGCAGAGAAAGGAGGCGAGGTCTGCACTCGGCTGTTGCAGGAGTGGGGCATGGGGGCTGGGGGAGGGGGTTCAGGTAGCATAGGCTATGGATCGGCTACTGCCAGCTGCTCGGCTACGTGGTGTGCGTGGCTGGAAGGGGATTACTTGTGACGGCGGGAGGGGGGGGGGGCGGGGAGGGGGGAACTGGGTGAAAATCATGAGAGATGTGGAACAAGTTGCCTTTATATAGCGCCTTTAACGGAGTTAAACGTCCCCAAGGTGCTCCACAAGCGCGTTATCAGACAACATTTGACACCGAGCCACACAAGGAGACATTAGACAGGTGACTGAAAGCTTGGTCGAAGAGGTAGGCTTTAACGAGGGTCTTGAAGGAGGAGAGAGAGGCGGAGAGCTTGGGGCCCAGGCACGACCGCCAATGGTGGAGCAATGGAAATCGGGGTTGCTCAAGAGACCAGAATTGTAGGAGCCTCAAATAACAAAAAGAAACTGAAGCGTGTTATTAAAATGATGAGATCATTTTTGCAGACTCGGTTTGGCTTTCCTTAATGAAGCTCATTCTAACCGGAGAGCGTGTTTCCTAATTGATAATGCCATAAGTCAGCCCTTGATAACACATTTAAACTCACTTGCCCCCAAGCTGAGGGTATAGAAGTGCTTCTCCAGTGGATGTACAGGCTTGGTGCATTTAAATGATCATATTTGCTGCTGTTCGTCTAACTCTCTGGTAGTTTGTTATGCATGATCCCAGTGGGACACTCCTGCATAGGCTATCCATTTAATGAGTGTTTATTTTTATACACTGTAGCTATCAATAATTTAACTTTTAAGGTTGCTACGCAGTCTATTCACATCTCTGAATCTCTGAGCTTTCCGCTTTTGCGATGGAGGTCATGATTTATTTGGCCAGCCCACCTGGACCCTACAGCATTCCCAGGGGAGCCCTACAGTTTTCCAGTCAAATGTTTGTAGAATTAAATCTCAATGTCACTTTGCATTCGTATCTGTTACCCCAGTGCGGAAGGCTTGAATCTGACAGCAGGAAACGTTTTGTCCGATTCCCACCATTTCAATTTCCCGTGGATGACCCCAAATTGCTCCCCGGGACTCAGCTCTATGCGGGAACGGATTTTGGGCTGACTGCCTTGCAGGCAATGGTCTGGGGTAAGTGCTGGGCTGGGTGCGGAGGTGGGGTGGGGGGCAGAGGAGAAGGGGAGGAGGACCGTTCACAGCTTCGAGAGGCCCCCAGGAGAGCTCTGGAGCCACGGGAAGAGTTCTTGCCCCTGCTGACACCACATCAACATCTTCCAAACTTCCCCCTTTGGTGGCGGAGGCTTGCTGAACTTGAGTGGGACAGGATCAGTGCTGGCTCAGGTCAGGTTACCCCCGTACCTCAGGTCAGGTCAAGGTACCCCCGTACCTCAGGTCAATGTACCCCCGTACCTCAGGTCAGGTCAGGCACCCCCGTACCTCAGGTCAGGGTACCCCCATACCTCAGGTCAGGTTCCCCCCGTACCTCAGGGTATCCCCGTACCTCAGGTCAGTGTACCCCCATACCTCAGGTAAGGTCAGGGTATCCCCGTACCTCAGGTCAGGGTACCCCCATACCTCAGGTAAGGTCAGGGTACCCCCGTACCTCAGCTCAGGTCAGGCACCCCCGTACCTCAGGTCAGGTCAAGGTACCCCCATACCTCAGCTCAGGTCAGGTCCCCCCGTACCTCAGGTCAGGGTACCCCCATACCTCAGGTCAGGTTCCCCCCGTACCTCAGGTCAGGGTACCTCCATACCTCAGGTCAGGTCAGGGTACCCCCATACCTCAGGTCAGGGTACCCCATACCTCAGGTAAGGTCAGGGTACCCCCATACCTCAGCTCAGGTCAGGTCCCCCCGTACCTCAGGTCAGGGTACCCCCATACCTCAGGTCAGGTTCCCCCCGTACCTCAGGTCAGGGTACCTCCATACCTCAGGTAAGGTCAGGGTACCCCCGTACCTCAGCTCAGGTCAGGCACCCCCGTACCTCAGCTCAGGTCAAGGTACCCCCATACCTCAGATCAGGATACCCCCGTACCTCAGAGATATCCGCCACTTTAACATTTCCATCCTTGTGTTCAAATCTCTCCATGACCTCGCCCCTCCCTATCTCTGTAACCTCCTCCAGCCTCACAACCCCCCCGAGATCTCTGCACTCCTCCAATTCTGGCCTCCTGACCATCCCTGATTATAATTGCTCAACCAGTGATGGCCGTGCCTTCAGCTGCTTGGGCCCCAAGCTCTGGAACTCCCTCCCTAAACCTCTCCACCTCTCTTTCCTTTTTAAAAAATTCATTCACAGGATGTGGGCAAGGCCGGCATTTATTGACCATCACTAGTTGCCCCTTGAGAAGGTGATGGTGAGCTGCCTTCTTGAACCGCTGCAGTCCATGTGCTCACTCCCACAGTGCGGTACAACACAGTGGCTCGCTGGGCCATTTCAGGGGGCAGTTAGTGGCAACCACATTGCTGTGGGTCTGGAGTCACATAACAGGGTAAGGACAGCAGATTTCCTTCCCTAAAGTGCACCTGTTGGGGTTTTCCAACAATCCAGTCATTTCACAGTCACTAGTTTGTGATTTTTAATTCTAGATGGTGGGATTTGAACGCATGTCTGAGGATCATTAGCCCAAGCCTCTGGATTACTGGCCCAGTGACAGAACCACAATGCTACCGTCCCCCTCCAGTAAGAGGTTCCTTAAAACCCACCTCTATTTTGAAGGCAATGCAGCGAGTTGGCACGCACCCCTCCTCAGATAATGGAGCAGTCCATGCCCGCATGCAGTTAATGCGGCTCACCACCACCTTCTCGAGGAGCAATAGGGGACGGGCAATAAATGTCGGCCTTGTCAGCAATGCCCACATCCCATGAATGAATTAAAAAAACTAAAATAAAAACACACCAGTTGGAGGGATTTGAACACAAGGATGGGAATGTTAAAGTGGCGGATATCTCTGAGGTTCGGGGGTGCCCTGACCTGACCTGAGGTCTCCGGGAAAGGAAGATGGAAGGTGTCCGTGTAGTTTAACCCTTGAGCAGCAACACAGAGATGGGTAAGGGGGAAGGAGTTGTGCTGTGAGATTGCCTCGTTACCCCATGACTGCCCCGTTAACACTACGTCCCAGCCTGATGCCCGGTCACATTGCACTGTTAGCTCCAGAGGTTGCTCTTTCAGGTGCACACGCCCCAAACAACCGGCCGATGGGTCTGCTTGTGCTCGGGGACCTTTGCACACTCAGCACTGATAGGCTGCCTTAGTGCCAATCAGGATTATAATGCTGTGGTTTCACCAACATCACTGGCAGCAAACTTCACCTTCAATATTGAAATGTAAATAAAATACCCCTGGCATTACTGACCCATCCTCCCGATCCTAGTGACTGAGAATCAGTAACCCACCAGTCACGTTCCTTCACCAGACGTTTCGCCAGGTGCCAGGGGACTGCACTTGGTGTGTGTGTGTGTGAATGGCCACGCACTGCTCAGCCTTCAACAACACGAGGAAACACTTGGCATGTGTTAATAAATCTTTTTCTTTGTTGATCAACTGGTACATGCAAAACCCCACCACCATCAAACTCGAGAGCCTTCAAGTTAATATCTGCTCGCCTGATATAGAGTGCACGCTTCACTCATGCAAAGGTGTCAGTTGTAGCTCAGTGAGCAGCACTCTTGCCTCTGAAGTCAGGAAAGTCATGGGTTCAAATCCCAGTCCAGAGACTTGAGCACAAAAATCTAGACTGATACATCCAGTGCAGTACTGAGGGAGTGCCGCACTGTCGGAGGGGCAGTACTGAGGGAGTGCCGCACTGTCGGAGGGGCAGTACTGAGGGAGTGCTGCACTGTCGGAGGTGCCGTCTTTCAGATGTGATCTTAAACCCAGGCCCCATCTGCCCTTTTACATGAATGCAAAGGATCCCATGGCACTATTTGGAGAAGAGCAGGGGGAGTTCTCCCCAGTGCCTTGGCCAATATTTATCACTCAACCATCATCACTAAAAACAGAATATCTGGTCAATACCACATTGCTGTGTGTGGGAGCTTGCTGTGCGCAAATTAGCTGCTGTGTTTTTTACATTGTGACATTAACCACACTTTCAAAAGTAATTAATTGTCTTGAAGTCATGAAAGGTGCTATATAAATGCAAGTCTTTTGTTCTTTATTTCAAAGACACACACCACTTACCTGAGCCCAAAATTCCAGACAGCCTAGCTGCAAGTTGATAGGAACTATTGCTGGAGTTTAAGCAGCTAAAACCATACAGTTTAAAGGCATTGACCATCTCCAT
Source organism: Pristiophorus japonicus (assembly GCF_044704955.1). Taxonomy (NCBI): domain Eukaryota; kingdom Metazoa; phylum Chordata; class Chondrichthyes; family Pristiophoridae; genus Pristiophorus; species Pristiophorus japonicus. Next base: position 203,047,975 of record NC_091988.1, on the reverse strand, counting down.
CTGTGGCCAAATCCATTCGGACCTGCCCTTGCTGGGTTATCTTGAGCCAAGTGAGCAGAATTGTGGTCTCCACAAGGATAGCTCGAGTCTCCAAGTTCCATTAATGAGTCGGGAGTTTCTCGGTCACCAGCAATGGCCTGTGGGCTGCTGGCCTGAACAGAGTTGGACAGGAAGGGTCAGCTCACTTCCAGGTCTCATCTTTAAGCCAACTTGACTCAAAGGAGATCCTGCTTAACTTCCTCCTCAAGGAGAATTGCGTCAATGAGCTACCTCACTGTACCAATCTCTGGACATCTCCCTTGTCCCGGCAGAATTCCATATTGTCACTTGCATTTTCTGTGGAGCATGGGCGTTCTCATGGATATGGGATCAGCGCTAATATTGAATGGGTAGCAGAGCAGACACTGCATGTAGCAAATCCCCACCACCTGATCCCAGTAACTGCAGCCCACAGGTACAGGGTCAGACAACTGATGCATCAACCTAAAGGAACTGATTCCCTAACTAGCTCCCTGAAGTCAATCTTAAACCCACAACCTTAAGATTGTATGGCATTAAGGTATAGTGCATAGAATTTTACGGCCAGAAACAGGCCATTGGGCCCCCCCGCTCCGTGCCGGGGTTTATGCTCCACACCAGCCCCCTCCCACCCCTCTCCATCTCACCCCATCACCATATCCCTCTATCCCTTTCCCCCTCATGTGTTTATCCAACTTCCCCTTAAATGCATCGATACTATTCACCTCAACCCCTCCCTGTGGCAGCGAGTTCCACATTCTCACCCCTCTCTGGGTAAAGAGGTTTCTCCTGAATTCCCGATCGGATTTATTAGTGACTGTCTGATATCAATGGCCCCTGGTTCTGGTCTCCCCCACAATTGGAACCGACTTCTCTACGTTTACCCTATCGAACCCCTTCATAGTTTTAAAGACCTCTATCGGGTCACCCCTCAGCCTTTACTTTTCTGGACAAACAAGCTCCGGCCTGCTCAGTCGTTGCTGATAGTTATAATCTCTCAGTACCTGGTATCATCCTTGTAAATCTTCCGAGCACCTTCTCCAGCCTCTATATTCTATTTATAATATGAAGACAAGAACTGTACATGGTATTCCAAGGGTCTATACAGGGTTTAACATAATTTCAGTTCTACCTCTCGGAACGAATCCCAGAGCTTTGTTATCTTTTTATTAATGGCCTTTTAACCTGCCACGCTACTTTTAGTAATTTGTGTGTCTACAGCCCAAGATCCCTCTGTTCCTCTCCCTTTGAGATTTATTGCCCTTGAGAAAGTGGTGTTGGTGGGCCCAGAGCGGGTAAGGTCAGCAGCTTTCCTTCCCTAGACATCAGTGAACCAGTTGGGTTTTTACGACAATCCCACAGCTTCATGGTCCCTTTTACTGAGACCGGATATTTATTTCCAGATTTTTAGAACTGTATTAAAATTCTCAAAGGGCCATGGTAGGATTTGAACCCGCATTCTCTGGATTACTAGTTCAGTAACATGACCGTTCACTATCGTACCCGCTCTGGCATAGCAGGGCTGCTGGATTTCCCTCGATTACCATGGTTGCTGCACTCCCAAAATGTCATTCCTTGTATGTGAGGCACTTTGAAATTTTACAGAATTCTTTCATAGAATCATGGAACAGTACAGCACAGGGGAAGGCCATTCGGCCCATCGAGTCTGCCCCCGCTCTTCGAAGAGCGATCCCGTCAGTCCCACTGCTCCCACCACGCACTTTCCTCATAACCTTACAACTTTTTCTCCTTCCAGGATTGATCCAATTCCCATTTGAAGGCGACTATTGAATCTATCTCCACCATCCTATCAGGCAGCACGTTCCAAATCATAACCACTCGTTGTGTAAGAACGTTCTCCTCACCTCCCCCTCTGGTTCTTTCACCAATGACCTTAAACCTGTGTCCCTCTGGTTCTCGACCCTTCCGCCACTGGAAACAGTTCCGCCTGATTTGCTCTCATGGTTTTGAACACCTCGATCAAATCTCCTCTCAACCTTCTCTGCTCCAAGGAGAACAACCCCAGCTTCTCCAGTCTCTTCATTTCTCCGAATTAATTTTGCCTGTAGTGTGACCCCATTTCCGGGCTCCTTGTCTTGAAGCAACAGGAAGCGGGGTGGGCGGAGCTTGGAGTGGAGCATAATGACCACCATGGACCCGTTGGGCTGAATGGCCCGTTACTACGCTGTACATTCTGTGTAAAAGCAAAACTCTGCTTGCCAGTGATCGCCACATCCTGAGAATGAATTAAAATCGAGTCCCACACACCACAACGGGCCGAGTGAAGCAGTTGCTGGTTGAGGGAGGAATGATGTCCAGAACACGATGAGAACTCTGTGCTCTGTGCTTTGTGCTTACTCTCCACTATCCGTGTAAATTACAATTGGCCCAAAGTGTGATCTCTCTCTCAACACAGCGACAGAAACTGCCCGACCCCTCAGATACTGTACTCTGGAACTCCCCGCTCCACTATGGCATCAGCTCGGATATCTTGTGGAAAGGTACAATCTCACATCGCATACATTAGGCATAAATCTGGCGCATCAGCTCCGAAGGGTTTAAAGAGCGAAGTGCGTAAATATAATCAGTTAGAGGATTACTGAAAAAAAAGGCAACGCTCAGCGCAAATGTGTTCAATTGCACAAATGCCAACTTCATACATTTCAGATTAAACAATCGGCTTGTTCAGCAATTGCTACAAAGTGCCTGACTCTTCAAAACTGCACTTCACTTTCAGGGGCTCAGTCAGGATACAATGACATCATCGCCGTGTCAGTAGGAAGTTGCTGAGTCAGGTATAGATAGATAGCGAGATCTTGTAATCGCCATTTCCAGTTATCAGACACTGTTGATCCCTCCCCGCTCTCTCCAATCCCCTATCTCTGTGTCATGTCCGACATCCCCATCATTGTCTTTTGCCCTGGTGTCAGTGTAGCTCACTTGGGCCATAGGACCAGGAGTAGGCCATTCAGCCCTCGACTCTATTCCACCGTTCACATTGATCATTGTCTGGCTGTACCTCAACTCTGCTTTGCTTCATATCCTTTGATACCCTCACCCAACAAAATTCTATCCATTGTGTTCTAGAAAGCTTCATCAATTTAACAGGAAGCCAGATAAACCCATGAGGGAGAAAGGAATAGAAGGATATGGTGATGGGGTGAGATGGAGAGGGGTGGGAGGGGGCTGGTGTGGAGAATAAACCCCAGCACGGAGGAGTTGGGCCAAATGGCCTGTTTCCGTGCTGTACATTCCATGTAATGCTATGTAATATTCACTCCCACCGGCGCACCGTGGCTGCAGTGTATACCATCTACAAGATGCACTGCAGCATCTCGCCAAGGCTTCTTCGGCAGCACCTCCCAAACCCGCGACCTTTACCACCTAGAAGGACAAGGGCAGCAGGCGCATGGGAACACCACCACCTCCATGTTCCCCTCCGAGTCACACATCATCCTGACTTGGAAATATATCGGCCGTTCCTTCATCGTCGCTGGGTCACAATCCTGGAACTCCCTCCCTAACAGCACTGTGGGAGCACCTTCACCACACGGACTGCAGCGGTTCAAGAAGGCGGCTCACCACCACCTTCTCAAGGGCAATTAGGGATGGGCAATAAATGCCGGGCTTGCCAGTGACACCCACATGCCAGGAATGAATGAAAAAAAGGGGATTGAGCAAAGGGAATTGAGAGCTGATAGGATTGAACAAGCAAGGAGGAATGGGCAATAACTGCCGGCCTTGTCAATGTTGCCAAAACCCAAGCACAAGTTTTAAAGTTCATGGCCTGCTCCAGAACGTGAGAGCACAATGAGAGGCAAACACTTGAGTGCAACAGTGAGGAAGTGACCATTGCTGGAGCCACCATTTATCAATCAGGAGCACAAACTGAGTGCCGCGTTTCCCACATTGCAACAGTGACTGCACTTCAAAAGCACTTCATTGGCTGTGAGGCGTTTGGGATGTCCTGAGGTGGTGAAAGGCGCTATAGAAATGCAGGTTATATTTAAATGCGCTTCCTGTTGGCTCACGCACAGCACAAGAACAGAAATTTAGAGCTCAATTTTCCCCGGTCACTTGCGCCTTTTTTTGCATATTTATTTTGTTCCAAGTTTCCCCCTGCGATCTGCGCTGGTGTAACTGACTTCGTTACGATTTTTCTAGGCCAGTTTCTTTGCCATTCCCTCATGTCTGCGCCGATTTTTTCCATTGTTCACAGTTTGGCCAACATTTTTTCCTCCCAGGTCAGTGTATTTGGCCACTCCCGAAAAACCTTCTGGGCACTTAAGAAAACCAGCGCACATTGAGAAATCGCCGCTGATAGGCACCATTGTTTTTAAATCGAAGATTTTGGAGGGAGTCAAGAACACGGTCAAAATCAATAATAAAGTTCAACTTTTTTTACCTGTCAACGTAGTAAATGTAAATTTGTTGGATTTCACAAGTTCTCTCATTTGTTTACTCACTCACACGCCACCACCGAACGTTTCGAAGCAGGGCTGGAGGGTCGTAGGTTTGGCCGGCAGAATCGGCCCCACGCCCAGACACAGGGCTCGGGGTTCGGCTACAAAACAAGCCATGGGGGCAGGAGGGGGAGGGGGAGGAGAGAGAACAACGTGCTGATTGGAAGCCTCCTGCACTGAGGCCGGGGAGCAAGGTGCCGATTGGAAGGCTTCTGAAGACTGCACTGGAGGGGGGGCGGGGGGGGGTTGAGGGGGGAGAGAGAGTGAAGGGGAGAAGTCACAAGACCTTGGGTGTGGTCCATCCATACAGACCTTGGGGGGAGAGAGAACTGCGAACCCGTCCTGCCTGCTTTCCTGCCGTTTTCAGCTTTTTTCAAAAGTTAAATTTAAGTATGGGGGCAATACTGACAATATCATACCTTGTTCTGCATCATGGTGCTACGTGGGAGACATTTGATTCAACTTCATCGCATCAGGGACATCTGAGCCTGTAGGATGCTGGGCAGGAGGCCTTACCCACCTCAGGTATATCGAGACAGACGTTCGTACCTGCACCTGAGTGATGCACACTGTGTCAGAAGGCTGCGTTTCTGCAAAGAAGTTGTAACTGAGATCTGTGAGTTGATGAAAGCAGACCTGCAACATAGAAGCATCAGGAGAACTGCTTTGTCAGTTGAAGTGAAGGTTACAGCTGCACTTTCATTCTATGCCTCCGGATCGTTTCAAGCTACAACTGGGGATGTGTGCACCATCTCTCAACATGCAACACATGTCACCATTCGCCAGGTCACGGCTGCACTGTACGCGTGTAGAAGTGACTTCACAAAGTTCCCAGGCATTCCATGGCAGGGCTTCTCCAGGATTGCTGGCTTCCCAAAGGTACAGGGCTGCATTGATTGTACCCACATCGCCTTGCGAGCACCTTTGAAGGATTCCAAGATATACAGGAACAGAAAAGACTTCCACTCCATTAATGTGCAGCTTGTGTGTGACGGCATGCATCATGTCGTGTCAGTCGATGCAAGATACCCTGGCAGCACCCATGATGCGTTCATCCTACGCGGCAGCGCTATATCTGCCATGTTTCAGCAGCAGCCAGAAGGGCAGAGCTGGCTACTGGGAGACAAAGGGTACGGCCTCGCCACCTGACTCACGATGCCCCTACGCGTAACCCAGACGGAAGCTGACCGTCAATACAACATGTTGCACATTGCGACACGCAGCATCATAGAGAGGACCATTGGTATATTGAAACAGCGTTTCCGATGCCTGGACTATTCCAGAGGCTACTTGCTGTACTCCCCTGAGATTGTCGGTCAGTTCACTGTTGTGTGCTGCATGCTGCATAACTTAGGCATCGTGAGGCAGCAGCAGCTGGTAGTGGAAGACCCACCTGCGGTGAGAGTGGCTGATGATAATGACGTGGAAGATGCAGGTGATGAGGAGGAGGAGGAGGAGGGGGAGGGGAATGACGAGGATGAGGGGGAGGGGGATGACGAGGATGAGGAGGGGGAGGAGGAGGGGGAGGGTGATGAGGAGGAGGAGGGGGCCATGCAAGTGCCCGAGGCCGGAGCACGACGGTGGTAGAGGGCGGGCCATCGTGCCCCTTTAACGATTGCTCGAGTCTTGCACCGCAGCTCATCCGTGAACGCTTTGCTGCCTGAAGGCTCAGCGGCAACTATTCCCCACGGACCATGTGCGCTGTTTGGACCCGTTCCGTAATGTGTTGTGTTAATGGAACATGATTCAGTTTTAGTGTAAAATATATTTTATTCAAAAGTTTAACAAACAGTTCTTTAGTACTTAACTTTAATAAAATTATTCTTGTATCAAACTTTACTTTAAGATCACTCTTTAAGATCACTTAAAAACTTTAAGATCACTCACAAACTTTTAAACTTGTAAATTTACATAACTTACAAAAAACTTTTAATTTGAGAACAATTACAACAATAATAATAATAATAACAATAACAACAGCAGTAGCAAAGAAAGGCTGCCCCCATCTCTCCTCCCCGTTATTGTAAGACGGCCCGCTGTGCTTGGTCTTGCACACGCTATCACCCCTGCCTGCAGGCGGTGGTGCAGTGTTTCTGGGCTTGGTACAAAGCTTATTCCTTCTAACATCTCGGGCACTGCGCACCTCTTGAGGGTGGGGGGCGTCTGCGTCAGGCGGTAAGTTGGAGGGCCCAGGCGGTTATGTTGAGGGCCCAGGCGGTAATGTGGAGGGCCCGGCTTTGGGCTCTTCAGAGGCTGGTCTGGGGATTGGAGTGCGAGTGACAGTTGATTCTGTCAATGGATGCGGGGTCTGGGCGTGTTCCCTTATTGCAGCAGCTAACTCCAACATGCCGTCCCTCACGTGTCCCAACAGTGTCTCAATGGCCTGTAACATTCCCTCCCTCATGTTGAGCAAAACTGCCTGAACTACCTGTAACATTCCCTCGTTCATGGTCAGTGACGTGGTTTGCACTACCTCTGACCTTCCCTTCCTCATGGCCACTATTCCCTCACTGATGGTCCCAGATATCGTCCCATTTCCCGTGCCATTGCTGTTACTTCTCCCGACAATACTGCTACCTCATCACTCACCCCACTGATGGTGTCCAGGAGTGATCAGGTAAGGTCAATGCTCCCCGCACGCAATGACATCATCTGAACCCTATTTATTACATCCTGCACCTCAGGAGAGCGCGCTTGAGCTCTCCTTCCCCACCACTGGGACCCGCAGCCTGGGGCGGGGGGGGCCCTGGGTGTGGCTCACTGCACCCCACCACTGGGACCCTCAGCCTGGGACGGGGGGACCCTGGGTGTGGCTCACACCCCACCACTGGGACCCACAGCCTGGGACGGGGGGACCCTGGGTGTGCCTCGCTGCACCCCACCACTGGGACCCTCAGCCTGGGACGGGGGGGCCCTGGGTGTGCCTCGCTGCACCCCACCACTGGGACCCGCAGCCTGGGACGGGGGGACCCTGGGTGTGCCTCGCTGCACCCCACCACTGGGACCCACAGCCTGGGACGGGGGGGGACCTGGGTGTGGTTCACACCCCACCACTGGGACCCACAGCCTGGGACGGGGGGGGGCCCTGGGTGTGGCTCACACCCCACCACTGGGACCCTCAGTCTCGGACGGGGGGGCCCTGGGTGTGGCTCCCACCCCACCACTGGGACCCACAGCCTGGGACGGGGGGACCCTGGGTGTGCCTCGCTGCACCCCACCACTGGGACCCGCAGCCTCAGAAGGTGGAATGTCCCACCAACACTCAAACCACTAGTCACGGAAGCGGCTGTCATCACAATGAGCAGCACCTCCTCCAAGTCAGTACAACAGTGGGAGTTTCATCCAGTTCCATCCCCTCCCCATCCCCCTCACCCTCATGTTCTTGGTCTGGAAGATGGGATTGGAAGATATTTTCCTCTTCAGGCTCGTCCGCCACTGAATCTTCTTCAGCATCGTCAGGGTTGGCCTCAAGTTCTGCAAAATCTAACAGAACAGTCAAATGGTTAACAGCAGAGGAGGGGTCAGGGTGGGTGACATGAGTAGGCTCACACAGCGCAGCAGGCTGATTTGAAGGACCGCGATGAATTTGCAGGACTTCCCCTCTCCCTCGAGTGTGGGCCCAGCTTGTGCAGTGATGATTGCTTTTTTCCAGGCAGGACCCATCAAAGCAGCGACCCTCTCTTCCCAGGGTGTCAGTGGGGGCAGATTTACCGGGCCTCCTCCTGTTCGAGTTCTTTCCTTTTTATTATGTGCCACCTTCCTCTGCAAAGATGAAAATGCAAATTTTTATAGAAGATGTCTTTCTGCTGGGTGGGACATATACAGCTGGTCACATTTACAATTGCAATTCCATTGAATAAATGAAAATATTTCTTACACTAACTACTTGACCAGGGTCCTGCCACTTCTTTTTACACTGGCCTCCAGATCTCGTGGTGGTCACCATTGTACAGTAATCTTCTGCAACTTGGTTCCAGCGTTTCTTCATTTCTTTGGGTGGAACTTTTATGTGACCTCTGCAGGTGTCCAGCTCCTGCCACCTGTTCTCACTCACAGTAACTAGTGCCTCCACTTCACCCTGTAGGAAATTCTTGGTCCTTGCACCGTGTTGTATCTTGTACTGCTGCAGCTGTGATTTCCCAATGCTCTCACACAACACTCAACGTTCTCACACACACAACTGGCTCTTTAAAAATGGCTGATTGCCAACTCGGAGCTGTACTGAGCATGTGCGTCTATTGCAACGATGCCAGAAACGTAACTTTTTTGTCGCGCATCCACAGATGGTGCGGCTTTGTTTTTCGGTGCAGACAGCAGGCTCCACCCCCCGGGGCGACTGGACAAGCTGCACGGCGCCAAATTCAATTCATACACCGGGGAAACTTTGGCAAAATATTTCCGAAGCATTTCTGGCCTAGAAAAACGGGCGTAACTCTGGCAATATGGCAGAAACCGGGCGTGGGGAAAATTGAGCCCAATAATCCGTGGTCTGTGTCGAGTTTGCTGACCTCAGACACCTGTTAGTCAGTAGCCTGAATCCAGCAGAGCGGGAACGGCGGGGTTCCTGCTAATTGCTACTTACTGACTCCTGCTCAACAGTGCGGAAGTGGCGATGTCACAAGGACATGGGAGGGCACAGATATGATTACCCTCTGCTGCTGAATGGCTCCCTGACACTCGAGCCTAGCAGTGGGAGTCGTGCAGGTGGAGGGGGGGGGTGGGGGCCGCGGGGACAATCTGTCTGACCCCACACCCCACCCGCAGCGTGTTAACTCCAGGGTCTCGCCTGCATGCTGGCAGCCAGTCTCAAACCCAGAGAGAAGCCCGGGGGCAAGGGGAGGCCTGAGGTGACCCTGTGGGGCCGGGGCAAGCAACTTTAAAGACCTCCATCAGGTCATCTCTCACCCTCTCTTTCCTAGAGCAAAGACCCCAGCCTGTTCAGTCGTTCCTGATCGGTATAACCTCTCAGTGCTGGTATCATCCTCGTAAATCTCTTTATTGCACCCTCCCCAGTGCAACTAAAGCCTCATCGGAATATATTTTCTGTTGCAGTTTGCAACGACACAAACAAATCCAAACACTCTTATTTCCTAATTAGTCTCAGCCACATTGAATAAATCCACTTTCTGCTAATCACTTGCACTTTCTACAGTGACACTAATCCTGCTAATTGGTTCGAAGCTCTCTCAGTTCTGAAAGGTTTTGATCCGTCCATTTATAACCAGCAGCAGCATCTTCCTGGCACTGCCTGCTCCAGTCTGAGCCTGCTGCGTGTGCTGGGCTGGATGCAGGTCCGTATCTCCTCCTCGGGGTCGACTCTGACTTCGGGCCGGCCGACTGTTCCAGCGACTCCAGTCGCAGGTCCCCAGATTCGGCGAAGCAAAAGGGGCCAGAGCTGTCAGCAGGAGAGACAGTCAGGAGGGTGGGGGGAAGGGGGGGAGGAGGAGATAAGGGGGGAGCGGGTGAAGGGGTGGGGGGAAAGGGGTGGGGTAAGGGGGGAATGGGGAAGGGGTGGGGAAGTGGGGTGGGGGTGAAAGGGGGCGGGGAAGGGGGAAGGAAAATGGGGATGATGAAGGGGGATGAGGTAAAGGGGATGTAATGTATGCACAGGTTTGTAGAGCTGTTGCATTGCGAGTGGCTTAGCCAGTCACATGATGTTCACAAGACTCAATAAAACCCCAGCCAGTTGAGTTCAGGTTCTCCACGATGAAGTATGCAGTTGTGAGCCTAGTGGATGAACTGGTAATGTGTTCAGTTGGATTGTTAAACTATTTTGCTAATAAAGCAACCAGTTCGTTACAGCAAATGTCTAACCCATGAAGCAAATACACTACAGGAGGGTTGGGGGAAATGGGGATTAGGTGAAGGGGAAGTGGGGTTCCCGAGGCAGCATCGGCCCAGATTATATTTGTGGTCAAAAATAGTTAGCCAATTATCTTTGGCCGGGTCTCTTCTCCTCCAGACCTCAACTTTCGGATTAGATGTTGAACGGAATCTGCCCTCTCAGGTGGACATAAACGATCACACGGCACTATTTCGAAGAAGATCAGGGAGTTATCCCCAGTGTACTGGGGCCAATATTTATCCCTCGATCAACATAACAAAAAACAGATTATCTGGTCATTATCACATTGCTGTTTGTGGGAGCTTGCTGTGCACAAATTGGCTGCCGTGTTTCCCACATTACAAATGTGACTACACTCCAAAAGTACTTCATTGGCTGTAAAACGCTTTGGGATGCTTCAAGATCATAAAAGGCGCAATATAAACGTGAGTCTTTCTGACTGAGTTTGAGAGCATTGGGTGCAGAGATGAAGACGAACATGTCAAATAATTTATTTGTAGCTTAGGAACAACAAAAGACAAAGTTCAGAGGAGCAGCGATCATAGTGAGATTCATAGAATCATAGAACCATACTGCACAGAAAGAGCCCATCGAGCCTGTGCCGCTGCTGTGAAAGTGCTATCCAACTAGTCCCATTGCCCGCTCTTTCCTCACAGCCCTGTAATTGTTTCAACTATTTATCCAATTCCCTGTTTGAAAGTTACTATTGAATCTGCTCCCACCGCCCTTTCAGGCAGCGCGTTCCCGATCACAACAACTCGCTGCGTTAAAAAAAATCTCACCTCCCCTCTGAACCTTTTGTCAATGACCTTAAACCTGTGTCCCTCTGGTCACCGACCTTCCGTCCCGAACACAGTTTCTCCATATTCACTCTATCACAATCCTTCATGGTTTTGAACACCTCTATCAAATCTCCTCTTAACCTTCTCTGCTGTAAGGAGAACAATCCCAGTTTCTCCAGTCTGTCCACGTAACTAAAGTTCCTCATCTCGTAAATCTCCCCTGCACCCTCTCCAAGGCCTTCCCATCCTTCCTAAAGTGTGGGGCCCAGAATTGGACACAATACTCCAGCTGGGGCCTAACCTGTGATATATGAAGCTTTAGCAAAACTTCCTTGCTTTCGTACTCTGTGCCTCTATTCATAAAGCCACAGATCCCATATATGTTTGTAACAGCTTTCTCAACTTGTGCTGCCACCTTCAAAGACTTCTGTACGTACACCCCCAGGTCTCTCTGTTCCTGCATACCCTTTAAATTGCACCCTTTAGTATATATTGCCTCTCCTCATTCTTCCTACTAAAATGCATCACTTCACAATTCTCTGCGTTAAATTTATCTGCCATGTGTCTGCCCATTGCCACCGTCTGTCTATATCCTCCTGAAGTCTATCACCATCCTCCTCATTGATTACTACATTTCTGAATTTTGTGTCATCTGCAAACTTTAAAATTGTGCCCTGTATACCCACGTCCAGCTCATTAGTATATGTAAAAAAGAGCAGTGATCCTAATACTGACCCCTGGGGAACACTTCCCTCCGGTCTGATCAACAACTGCTCACCACGACACTCTGCTTACAGTCCCTTAGCCAATTTCCATGCTGCCCCTGTCCCTTTAATCCCATGGGCTTTAATTTTGTTGGCAAGCCTATTATGTGGCACTTCATCAAACATAGAAACATAGAAAATAGGTGCAGGAGTAGGCCAATCGGCCCTTCGAGCCTGCACCGCCATTCAGTATGATCATGGCTGATCATGCAACTTCAGTACCCCATTCCTGCTTTCTCTCCATACCCCTTGATCTCTTTAACCGTAAGGGCCACATCTAACTCCCTTTTGAATATATCCAACGAACTGGGCCTCAACAACTTTCTGTGTTAGAGAATTCCACAGGTTCACAATTCTCTGAAGAAGTTTCTCTGCATCTCGGTCCTATATAGCTTACCCCTTATCCTTAGACTGTGACCCCTGGTTCTGGACTTCCCCAACATCGGGAACATTCTTCCTGCATTTAACCCGTCCAATCCCGTCAGAATTTTATATGCTTCTATGAGATCCCCTCTCATTCTTCTAAATTCCAGTGAATACAGGCCTAGTCGATCCAGTCTCTCCTCATATGTCAGTCCTGCCATCCTGGGAATAAGTCTGGTGAACCTTCGCTGCACTCCCTTAATAGCAAGAATGTCCTTCTTCAGATTAGGAGACCAAAACTGCACAATATACTCAAGATGTGGCCTCACCAAGGCCCAGTACAACTGCAGTAAGACCTCCCTGCTCCTATACTCAAATCCTCTCGCTATGAAGGCCAACATGCCATTTGCCTTCTTCACCGCCTGCTGTACCTGCATGCCAACTTTCAATGACTGATGTACCATGACACCCAGGTCTCGTTGCACCTCCCCTTTTCCTAATCTGTCACCATTTAGATAATATTCTGCCTTCCTGTTTTTGCCACCAAAGTGGATAACCTCACATTTATCCACATTATACTGCATCTGCCATGCATTTGCCCACTCACCTAACCTGTCCAAGTCACCCTGCAGTCTCTTAGCATCCTCCTCACTGCTCACACTGCCACCCAGTTTAGTAATTTGGAGATATTACATTCAATTCCTTTGTATAAATCATTAATATATGTTGCAAATAGCTGGGGTCCCAGCACTGAACCTAGCGGCACCCCACTGGTCACTGCCTGCCATTCTGAAAAGGATCCCTTTTATTCCCACTCTTTGCTTCTTTTTTTAAGTCCATTGAAACAACATCAACCGCACTACCCTCATCAACCCTCTCCGTTACTTCATCAAATAACTCAATCAAGTGAGTCAACCATGATTTGACTTTAACAAGTCTGTGCTGACTTTCACTTATTAGCCCATACTTTCCCAAGTGACAATGAATTTTGCCCCAGATTATTGTCTCTAAAAGTTTCCCCAACTTAAGCTGACTGACCTGTAGTTGCTGGATTTATCCCTCTCCCCTTTTTTAAACAGGCGTGTAATATCTGCAATCCTCCAGTCCTCTGGTACCAGCCCCATAGCCAATGTGGGATTGGAAGATAGTGGCCAGAGCCTCTGCAATTTCCACCCTTACTTCCCTCAGCATCCGAGGATGCATCCCATCCGGTCCGGGTGATGTTTCTACATTGAGTGCTGGCAACCTTTTTAGTATCTCCTCTTTATCTACTTTTATCCGAGCCAATACCGCTACTGCCTACGCCTTTACTGTGACATTGGCAGCATCCTCTTCTTTAGTGAAGACAGATGCAACGTGCTAATTTCGTACCTCAGCCATGTCTACAAAAGATTTCATTTTTTTCCCTAATCGGCCCACCCTTACTTTGACTCCTCTATAACTATATGTTTATGAAAGACTTTGAGTTGACTTCTCTCTTACCCGCTAATCTATTCTCATACCCTCTCTTTGCCCCTTTTATTTCCATTTTCAGTTCCCCTTTGTACGTTCTGGCCGCGAAATTCTGAAGCGCCTCGATTGGGGGCGGTAACCCTTGCGGGGCGGGACTTCCTGTGCCCGGCGCAGAGGTCCCGTCCCGCGCCCTAAATTGGGGTCACCGCCCCGGAGAGGAAGTGGAACGTAATGTCGGGCTCTCTACTTCCTGTGGGGGGGGGAACCGGGGGTGCTAAGCGCGTGCAACGCGGTCTGCTACATGACCTCTCCGCATAGCGCTGATGGGTTCCATGGGCCCGCCCCTTCCGTTAAAGGGGAGGGGTGCAGCGATCTCTGCATGGCTCAAGATGGGCCTCCACCAGGCCCCCTGGGGAAGTGGGGCATGGCTGCACACCGCCTCTAACTCTCGGGTAAACTTTGTGGGAACCGGTAGTGCCCCCACCCCACCCCTCCCCCTCCCCAAACCCCTCCCCTCCCCCTCGCCCACCCCTTCCCTCTCCCTCCCTCACACCACCCCCACCCCTCCCCTCCCCCTCCCCAAACCCCTTTCCTCCCCCTCCCCCACCCCTTCCCTCCCCCTCCACCACCCCATCCCCACCCCTCCCCTCCCCCTCACCCACCCCTCCCCTCCCCCTCCCCAAACCCCTCTCCTCCCCCACCCCTCCTCCACCCCTCCCCTCACCCTCCCCCTCCCCCACCGCTCCCCCACCCCTTCCCTCCCCTCCCCTCCCCCTCACCCACCCCTCCCCCACCCCTACCCTCACCCTCACCCACCCCTCCCCCACCCCACCCCTTCTCCTCACCCACCCCTCCCCTCCCCCTCCTCCACCCCTCCCCCTCCCCCACCGCTCCCCCACCCCTTCCCTTCCCTCCCCTCCCCCCACCCCTTCACTCCCCCTCTCCATCCCCTCCCCCTCCCCACCCCTTCCCTTCCCTCCCCTCCCCTCCCCCCACCCCTTCCCTCCCCCTCTCCCTCCCCTCCCCCTCGCCCACCCCTCCCCACTCCTCCCCCACTCTTCCCAGGTAAAAACATTTCCGTGCCCGGTTAGCACCCCTCGGCGGTGTGAACGGGAGGTGTACAACAGCCCAATGTCGGCCCCTCTGTTCTCAACTCCATTATGATCCTGTCATTCACCACAAGCTGCTTTTTTTCTGTTTCACTTTAACCTCTATGAAGGAGACGTTTGGTAGTTTTGCGCCTCCAGTTAGCGCCTGCAGGAGGCGGTAACGGGGTGCTGATGCGCCGGTGCTGGGGCGAGGCGAATCCAGCCCCCCAGCTACCTCCCTCCCATTGAACCCAAGGCACGAGGTACCGCTGGGGTCTTCAACACCGGGCAGATTGGGACGTCGGTGAGATCACCTTGAGTGGACAACGGCGGGGTGAGGAACCTCACAGCTGCAGGACGCTGGCTCCCAGGACATTGTTTAAAGACATCCGCGTTAATCACTCCCAGCTTTCGGGGCAGGTTAGCTCCAGTGATCCGTTGTCAGGTTCAGCCAATGGATCGGTTTGAGCGAGGGATTTCAAGGTTCTTTTTTATCAGCAGTCTTGTGGCAACTACAAAGTGGCTACATTTGTTGTTCAAAGGTTCAAACTGCTACACTCGCCAACATTAACGGCGGCTGTAATGTATACATCACAGTGCGCTCACAGGTTTGTGGAGCTGTTGAGTTGGGAGTGGCTTAGCCAGTCATGTGATGTTCACACGACTCAATAAAACCCCAGCCAGTTGGGTTCGGGGGATCCACGATGGGGCAGGTGGTTGTGAGCCTGGTCGATGAACCGGTAATGTGTCGTGTGATTGTTAAACCTTTTGCTAATAAACCAACTAGTTCTTAAGAGCAATGTGTTGCTATGAATTCTTAAGCAAAGAACCCATGAGGCAAATACATTACAGCGGCTGTACTGGCATGCCACTTCACCCTCCGGGTAAATGGAGTTGAGGTACAGATCAGCCAAGATCTCATTGAATGGCGGTACAGGCTCGAGGGGCTGAATGGCCTAAGATCCTAGATTTCTAGCTGTTCCTGTTGCTCTTTCA
Source organism: Pristiophorus japonicus (assembly GCF_044704955.1). Lineage (NCBI taxonomy): Eukaryota > Metazoa > Chordata > Chondrichthyes > Pristiophoridae > Pristiophorus > Pristiophorus japonicus. The sequence goes on along the minus strand of NC_091988.1, from coordinate 203,032,204 downwards.
GTGCACTGTATCCACGAACCGCACAGTGAGTCAACTTGCACTAATGTTCCTGGCCCTCCACTGGCACAAGGCCCGCTGTACGGTTTGAATTATGGGCGCTTCTGTTTCTGTAGCTTGCGTTGGGCAGAGCACTCTGCTCTGTGCTCCAGGATAAAACATTACGTAAATCTAACAGGCATTTGGTGTAACGCCCACACCGCACAGATGTGAGCAGCGATCAGTGCACATATTTAACACAAAGTTGGCTTAAATTGATTAAAGGAAAAATTAATCATACAGTTAGATGCGATTAAGCCCTGCTGTAATGGATCCTGTTGTAATTCAATGAAGGAACTGTCCGTGCTATTGCAGAGCTGTGAAATAAAACTTCTTATCCAGCTTTCACCCAGCAAAGGCCCAGTACTGAAATTGGATCTCTTTGAACCTGTTTCCTCCGCCGAGATCTCCAGCGGGTGCAAAGAAGTCCAATTTAGGGGGACAAGCTCTGCAGAGGCATTCATGGTGCCCAACTAAAACAGGAATTCGGCCCCGTCAATATACTGACAGGGATTTAGAACCCAAACTGGCTTTCCCTGAGTGGAGCCCCGCACTGTCGGAGGGGCAGTACTGAGGGAGTGCCGCACTGTCGGAGGGGCAGTACTGAGGGAGCACAGCACTGTCGGAGGGGCAGTACTGAGGGAGTGCCGCACTGTCGGAGGGGCAGTACTGAGGGAGCACTGCACTGTCGGAGGGGCAGTACTGAGGGAGTGCTGCACTGTCAGAGGGGCAGTACTGAGGGAGCACCGCACTGTCGGAGGGGCAGTACTGAGGGAGTGCCGCACTGTCGGAGGGGCAGTACTGAGGGAGTGCCACACTGACAGAGGGGTAGTACTGAGGGAGTGCTGCACTGTCAGAGGGGCAGTACTGAGGGAGTGCCACACTGACAGAGGGGTAGTACTGAGGGAGTGCTGCACTGTCAGAGGGGCAGTACTGAGGGAGCGCCGCACTGTCGGAGGGGCAGTACTGAGGGAGTGCTGCACTGTCGGAGGGGCAGTACTGAGGGAGTGCTGCACTGTCGGAGGGGCAGTACTGAGGGAGCGCTGCACTGTCGGCGGGGCAGTACTGAGGGAGTGCTGCACTGTCGGAGGGGCAGTACTGAGGGAGCGCTGCACTGTCGGAGGGGCAGTACTGAGGTAGCGCTGCACTGTCGGAGGGGCAGTACTGAGGGAGTGCCGCACTGTCAGAGGGGCAGTACTGAGGGAGCGCCGCACTGTCGGAGGGGCAGTACTGAGGGAGTGCTCACTGTCAGAGGGGCAGTACTGAGGGAGTGCTGCACGGTCAGAGGGGCAGTAGTGAGGGAACGCTGCATTGTCGGAGGGGCAGTACTGAGGGAGCGCTGCACTGTCAGAGGGGCAGTACTGAAGGAGGGGCCTTACTGAGGAATCGCTGCATAAACCGAGGCCCAGTCTTCCCTCTCAGGTGGACTTAAAAGATCCCGTGGCAATATTTTGAAGAAGGGCAGGGGAGTTATCCCTGGAGTCCTGGGGCCTATGTTTATCCCTCAACCAGCATCACAATAAACGATTATCTGGTAATTTATTGTATTGCTGTTTGCAGGAGCTTGCTGTGCACTAATTGGCTGCTGCATTTCCCACATTACAACAGTGAGTACACTTCAACAAAGTACTCGTTTGGGTAGAAAGCACTTTGGGCCTTCCTGAGATTGTGAAAGGCGCTATTGAAATGCACGTCTATCTTTTATCAGTGAGGCTTCTCCCTGCTCCAGATACCTGTTGCAAAAACCTCCCGAGAATCGATCTGGAGAAAGATCAACAGAAAGGACGCAGAACTTATACGTCCCTAATGTTCCTCTCTGGGAATGGGTGCAGATGGACACCCCGTTGGTGATATGGTGTGAACAAACAAGGAATTGAATTGTAAATGTTGACCAAACCTTTCTACTCAAAGGAAGCAGCTTACAGTATTTACTTTTAGAAAAATAAATCTTCCAACTATGGGAGGGTTATTGCTGTTCAGCGTTGGTTTAGTGGTGCTGCTGTTTGGAGTAAGACTTCAGACAGGACTATGGACCCACGCTGTCTCCAGTAAATTCAAGCTAAGGTTGACACAGTGAAATTAAGCTTTCATTTATTACATGACGACCGCCTCAGAGAGCCATCGGTGGGGCTGGGAGCAAGGGTTGAGCTTGCAACGCAAGGTGCAGAGTGCAGCACCAAGGGGGAAAGTTCATTATCGCTAACGGAGCGGAGGTGTCAGCAGGGTGCACATTGGACCGTGCAGCCCTGCCGTCTTCAAAGGGCCCTTCCCTCCCTGAAAGGGACAGGCCCACGCTGCAGGCCCTGCAATATGGACCGCCCAGGGAGCGGGGAACCCGTGTTCAGGCACAGTGCCAGGCTGAGCGATCGCGGCCAGGAACCCGCAAAGCAAATGGAGCAGCGGCGGGGAACACAGGGTAAGTGATTTTTACTTACCTCGAGCACCTGACCTTTAACCATCGCCCCCAGTAGCGGCTAGCCGCCCGACCCCCGCCCCCTGAAGCTGTCGGTGTTGTCCCCCAGGGCTGCTGCAGGGGGCGGTAGTGAATGTTGGGGCCCAGGGGCACAAATGGGGGCGATGACGTCACGGTCTCTGGGCGCACGAGATCGGGGGCGCAACGCGGAGCGCCGCCGCGAAACCTCTGCCCAATATGGCGGGAGTTGTCAGTGGCGCGCTGGTCAGGAAGGTATTCGCACTCCGTTACACTCTCCTCCTCAGGGTCCCTGACGGGAGGTGTATATGCATTGAATTTCACCCCGCTAACCTCTATCTACCGTAACAACTTGCATTTATATAGCACCTTTAACGTAGTAAAATATCCCAAACGCTTCACAGCAGCGATTATCAAACAGAATTTGACACCGAGCCACATAAGGAGACATTAGGGTAGGTGACCAAAAGCTGGTCAAAGAGGTAGGTTTTAAGGAGCGTCCTAAAGGAGGCGAGAGGTGCCAAGAGGTGGAGAGGTTTAGGGAGCGAGTTCCAGAGCTTGGGACCCAGGCAGCTGAAGGCACGGCCAATAAAAGTCAGGGATGCTCAAGAGGCCAGAATTGGAGGAGCGCAGAGATCTCGGGGGGTTGTGGGGCTGGAGGAGATTACACAGATAGGGAGGGGGCAAGGCCGAGGGGGTATTTGGAAACAAGGCATATATGAAAGACATGGAAGGATGGTAGGAGGGGAGGGTAGGGGTTCCTCTGAGAGATGACATGGGAATTGGATTGAGGGTTACAGGCGAGATGAATAACAGTGCAGCAATATAAATGCAAGTCCTTCACTTATTTCATTCAGCAGTGATGAGCATTTCCAGGGTTGAATAAGTTGTTCAAGAGCAGAAATGTTTGGGAGGGTGAGAGGAAGGGAGGGGGGGACGATGGACTGGTGTGGGGGATGATGGGAGCAAAGGGATGGGAGGAAGCTGGCGTGATTGGGGGGCAGGATGGGAAGGGTGCTGGTAGGGGCCACATCGTACACACAACTCCAGCCATTGGTGCATGTCAGAAGCATTCCACCCAAGACCTCCTACCCCAAAGGAAAGAAGAAAAAGTCAGAGGGAGAAGCAGAGGGGAAGAGGGCGTGTCCACAGATCTGTGTCTCTCCTCAGGCCCTGTACTTGAGGTTCTCAGGTGGGGTTATTGGCCATGTCTGCATATCCATCATCCCCCAACATACACTGCTGCAACCGGTGTGGTACATCTCGATGAGGAAGAATGAGAGGCCATCTCTTTGAAACATGCAAAATTCTTGAGGGGCTTGACAGGGTAGATGCAGGGAGAGTGTTTCCCCTGGGCTGGGGAGTCTAGAACCAGGGGTCACAGTCTCAGGATAAGGGGTTGGTTATTTAGGACTGAGATGAGGAGAAATTTCTTCACTCAGAGGGTGGTGAACAGCCATTAAGGGGAAGCTGGATAAACAACTGAGGGAGAAAGGGATAGATGGATATGGTGATGGGGTGAGATGGAGAGGGGTGGGAGGGGGCTGGTGTGGAGCATAAACCCCGGCACGCACCCGTGGGGCCCAATGGCCTGTTTCTGTGTGTACACGCGATGTAAACTATGCAGAAGAAAAAGAGACAGAGAAAGTGAGAGAAATGAAGCGTCCAAGGGGTACCAATTGCCCCGGCCCAACTCCGTTTCAGTGTTTTTACCGAAGCTGCGGTTCAGGTCGACTCTTTCGCGAAATTCCGCTCTTTGTTGTTTTTGTGTATTGATCGGGAAGTCGGTGTAACTGGGGCCGGTGACAGCACCCGAGGAGCAGAAGTTGGGGGCGGAGCGTATTCACCGCCGCGATGATGTCATCAGGGAGCCGCGTCACCACAGCTCTCCCCTTCACTTAAAGGGGACAGCACCCACGGTTATTAAACATCGGCTCACTGGGCCAGCGGGGAGGGTTTCGGCCTTAAGGGAAGGGGCAATTTTGGCCCCCAGGAGTGGAGAAGACAACGAGAGAGACTTGAAGTAGAGGAAGCAGCAAGACGAAAGTATCAGAAACGCAGCTCAGAGACCGAACCTATTCTTTGAGGTTTTCAAAAGGGGGCGTGTCCGGCCACTTACGCCTGCTTTCAAAGTTTCGGCAGTGAAAACTTACTCCAAACTAACTTAGAATGGAGTAAGTGAAGATTTTTGTACGCTCGAAAAAACCTTGTCTACACTTTAGAAAATCAGGCATAGGTTGCAAATCAGGCGTAGGGAATGGGGGGGGGGTTTAAAGGGAAGTTTACAAACATTAAACACTTCAGTTTTACAAATAAAGAGCCATCATCAATAATAAATGATAAATACATCAATAAATCAACCAATAAATCAATCAAAAAAAATTAATAAGAATTTTTTTTTTTAAATCAATAAATAAAACATTTTCTACTTACCAACTGCAGCACCAGGAGCCCTCCAACAGCGTGCTGGGATACCCCCCGCCCAGTGTGTCTCTGTCAGTGTCTCTATCTCTCTGTCTGTCTGTGTGTGTCTCTCATTCTCTGTCTGTCAGTGTCTGTGTTTCTGACAGCGAGGGGAGGGGGAGGAGTGGGGTAGAGGGAGAGAGGGGGGGAGCAGAGGGAGGGAAGAGGGAGAAAGGGGAGGGATGGGGAGAAGGCGGGGGGGGAGAAAGGAGATGGGGGGGAAAGGAGATGGGGGAAAGGAGATGGGGGGGAAAGGAGATTGGGAAAGGAGATGGGGGGAAGGAGATGGGGGGAAAGGAGATGGGGGAAAAGGAGATGGGCGGAAAAGGAGATGGGGGAAAGGAGATTGGGAAAGGAGATGGAGGGAAGGAGATGGGGGGGAAAGGAGATTGGGGGGGAAAGGAGATGGGGGAAAGGAGATGGGGGGGAAAGAGATGGGGGGGAAGGAGATGGGGGGGAAAGGAGATTGGGAAAGGAGATGGAGGGAAGGAGATGGGGGGGAAAGGAGATTGGGGGGGAAAGGAGATGGGGGAAAGGAGATGGGGGGGAAAGAGATGGGGGGAAGGAGATGGGGGGGAAAGGAGAAGGGGGAGGGAGGCTGAACGGGCCGGGCCCGAGACTTCGGACAGGGCCTGTCCCCAGCACCAGATTTACAGGTAGGTGGCGTTGGGTCGGGTTGGGGGGCTGATGGGAGGGAGGTCGGTTCGGTTTGGGTCGGGGGGAGGGAGGTCAGGTCGGATCCTGTCCGGGGGGGGTGGGGAAAGCGGGAGTCAGGTCGGGTCGGGTCCGGAGGCGGGCTGGGGGAGGGAAGCGAGAGTCGGGTCGGGTCCGGAGGAAGCGGGAGCTGGCCGTGGGAGGAGCCTTATTAACGCAGCCCCAGTGAGGCCATTGGGCCAGGGCTAGGGGCTGCGTGATTCGGGCCCCTCCCACACAGTTTTGGGCGCCTGGAGCTACTGCACGCGCGCCCACTGTAGCGCGCATGTGCAGAGGTCCCGGCACTGTTTTCAGCGCAGGGACCTAGCTCCGCCCCCTACAGCTCGTGCTGGCCGCGCCGAGGACCAGAAGACCTGCAGGGAGGTGGAGAATCTGGAGGGTTTTTTTAGGTGCACTTTGTGACGCGAAAAACGGGCGTCCAGGTCGGGACTGCGCCGTTCTAGGCGCGGCTCGAAACTTGGGCCCAATAGAACAACCGTAGGCATTGTGTCTTAGTTGGTAAAATTAGAGATACACAAACAAAGTTGAAATCCTAATCTGAAAATTGTAGATAGTTGCTTGGAAACAAGATGATATATAGCTGGCGTAGTGCAGAATGCTTTAACATCCACGGGTAACCAAAAACATAAGCATATTCTAAGCATCTATCGAGTTATTCTAATACTAGCCTGAAGAGACTTCTTGTCTCCAGATCTAACATGATCATGTAAACACAGCATTATTCGTACCACAGTTTTGTTTGCATAACCATATACATTTTGGACACCTTGATTTCTAACAGTCTTGGGCTGGTAAGTGGCAAGTAAAATTCACGTCACACCAATGCCAGGCGATGACCAACTCCAACAAGCGAGAATCTAACCACTACCCCTTGACATTCAATGGCTTTACCATCGCCGAATCCCCCACCATCAACACCCTGGGGGTCACCATTGACCAGAAACTTAACTGGACCAGCCACATAAATACTGTGGCAACAAGAGCAGGTCAGAGGCTGGGTATTCTGCGGCGAGTGTCTCACCTCCTGACTCCCCAAAGCCTTTCCACCATCTGCAAGGGACAAGTCAGGAGTGTGATGGAACACTCTCCACTCGCCTGGATGAGTGCAGCTCCAACAACACTCAAGAAGCTCGACACCATCCAGGACAAAGAAGCCGATTGATTGGCCCCCCACCCACCACCTTCAACACTCACTCCCTCCACCACCGGCGCCCCCTGGCTGCAGTGTGTACCATCTACAAGATGCACTGCAGCAACTCGCCAAGGCTTCTTCGGCAGCACCTCCCAAACCCGTGACCTCAACCACCTAGAAGGACAAGGGCAGCAGGCGCATGGGAACACCACCACCTCCACGTTCCCCTCCCAGTCACACACCATCCTGACTGGGAAATATATCGGCCGTTCCTTCATCGTCGCTGGGTCACAATCCTGGAACTCCCTCCCTAACAGCACTGTGGGAGCACCTTCACCACACGGACTGCAGCGGTTCAAGAAGGCGGCTCACCACCACCTTCTCAAGGGGCAGTTAGGGATGGGCAATAAATGCCGGCCTTGCCAGCGACGCCCACATCCCAGGAATGAATAAAAAAAAGGGGATTGAGCAAAGGACTGGGAAGCTGATGGAATTGTACAATGTCAGTAGCACAGAGTTTAAAACAGTGCAGAAGGTTTGAAATAAAAGCAAATCAACACCAGAGAGGGGTGGGAGGGGCTGGTGTGGAGCATAAACCCCGGCACGGACCCGTAGGGCCCAATGGCCTGTTTCTGTGTGTACACGCGATGTAAACTATGCAGAAGAAAAAGAGACAGAGAAAGTGAGAGAAATGAAGCGTCCAAGGGGTACCAATTGCCCCGGCCCGACTCCGTTTCAGTGTTTTTACCGAAGCTGCGGTTCAGGTCGACTCTTTCGCGAAATTCCGCTCTTTGTTGTTTCTGTGTATTGATCGGGAAGTCGGTGTAACTGGGGCCGGTGACAGCACCCGAGGAGCAGAAGTTGGGGGCGGAGCGTATTCACCGCCGCGATGATGTCATCAGGGAGCCGCGTCACCACAGCTCTCCCCTTCACTTAAAGGGGACAGCACCCACGGTTATTAAACATCGGCTCACTGGGCCAGCGGGGAGGGTTTCGGCCTTAAGGGAAGGGGCAATTTTGGCCCCCAGGAGTGGAGAAGACAACGAGAGAGACTTGAAGTAGAGGGAGCAGCAAGACGAAAGTATCAGAAACGCAGCTCAGAGACCGAACCTATTCTTTGAGGTTTTTTTAAATTAATTCGTTCACAGGATGTGGGCGTCGCTGGCAAGGCCGGCATTTATTGCCCATCCCTAATTGCCCCTTGAGAAGGTGGTGATAAGCCGTGTTCTTCAACACAACGGAGTGTCTCGCTGGGCCATTTCAGAGGGCAGTTAAAGGTCAACCACATCGCTGTGGGTCTGGAGTCACATATCGGCCCAGACCGGGTAAGGGCGGCAGGTTTCCTTCCCTGAAGGACATTACTGAACCAGATGGGTTTATACGACAATCCAGCTAGCTTTTCTAAACTCCAGTTTATTTAATTAATTGCATTGAAATTCACCAGCTGCAGTGGTGGGGTTTAAACTCATGTCTCCAGATTATTAGACCAGGCTTCGAGATTGCTGATCCAATAACATAACCACTATGTTGCCGTGCTCAATTGCCATGTGACTTTATCTTTATGGATGGGTAGATGTTATATTGGTACTGATATCTAAAGAACTGAAGCGCTGGTTGAATGTGGAAAAGACAATTTAGAATGGAAGCATAGCAGTAAGGAAGGTCCCACAGTCGATCTTCAGATTGTGGCCGGTTGGGTGTTCTCTGTCAGAGTGACAGTCGGAGAGCTTCAACAGCTCTCAATGGTTCGAGGAAAGGGAGGGGAAGGAGTGGCCAGAGTTCAAAGTGCAGATACGCGGACAAGTGTGGACTCGACTGTGATGTCATCTATAGTTGGACCAAACGCTGACTCTCACCATCCAGGTTGGTGAAGAACAGCTGCCTGGGGAAGGGATTGAAGAGGGGATGGTCATCTGGGCAAGGGATAGAGAGCTAATGGAACTGAGCCAGGGACTGGGGAGCTGATGGGATTCAATTCTTGAAACAAAACCCTTCCTAAAGGGATCTCATGATCTTGTTTACATGTCTTTCCTGTTTATACTTTCTGAAGGTTCCTCTGTTGGAATTTGTCATATCTCTCTTGTCTGGTACAACCAGTGAAACCTTGTACCCTCTTAATTATCTTCACAAGCAGTTCTGTTAAGCTAACTCCAAGTCCTACCGTAGCATTATAACTTGATTATTAGTAATAATAGAACAACCGTAGGCATTGTGTCTTATTTGGTAAAATTAGAGATACACAAACAAAGTTGAAATCCTAAACTGAAAGTTGTAGATAGTTGCTTGGAAACAAGATGATATATAGCTGGCGTAGTGCAGAATGCTTTAACATCCACGGGTAACCAAAAACATAAGCATATTCTAAGCATCTATCGAGTTATTCTAATACTAGCCTGAAGAGACTTCTTGTCTCCAGATCTAACATGATCATGTAAACACAGCATTATTCATACCACAGTTTTGTTTGCATAACCATATACATTTTGGACACCTTGATTTCTAACAGTCTTGGGCTGGTAAGTGGCAAGTAATATTCAAGTCACACCAATGCCAGGCGATGACCATCTCCAACAAGCGAGAGTCTAACCACTGCCCCTTGACATTCAACGGCATCACCATCGCCGAATTCCCCACCATCAACACCCTGGGGGTCACCATTGACCAGAAACTTAACTGGACCAGCCACATAAATACTGTGGCAACAAGAGCAGGTCAGAGGCTGGGTATTCTGCGACGAGTGTCTCACCTCCTGACTCCCCAAAGCCTTTCCACCATCTACAAGGGACAAGTCAGGAGTGTGATGGAATACTCTCCACTTGCCTGGATGAGTGCAGCTCCAACAACACTCAAGAAGCTTGACACCATCCAGGGCAAAGCAGCCGCTTGATCGGTACCCCATCCACCACCTTAAATATTCACTCCCTCCACCACCGGCGCACCGTGGCTGCAGTGTGTACCATCTACAAGATGCATTGCAGCAACTCGCCAAGGCTTCTTCGGCTGCACCTCCCAAACCCGCGACCTCTACCACCTAGAAGGACCAGGGCAGCAGACACATGGGAACACCACCACCTCCACGTTCCCCTCCAAGTCACACACCATCCTGACTTGGAAATATATCGGCCGTTCCTTCATCGTCGCTGGGTCACAATCCTGGAACTCCCTCCCTAACAGCACTCTGGGAGCACCTTCACCACATGGACTGCAGCGGTTCAAGAAGGCGGCTCACCACCACCTTCTCAAGGGGCAATTAGGGATGGGCAATAAATGCCGGCCTTGCCAGTGACGCCCACATCCCAGGAATGAATAAAAAAAAGGGGATTGAGCAAAGGACTGGGAAGCTGATGGAATTGTACAATGTCAGTAGCACAGCGTTTAAAACAGTGCAGAAGGTTTGAAATAAAAGCAAATCAACACCAACAATTTGTCATAAACCAGTCACTGACTGTATACTTGAACACATGCACGAATGGAGTAACACAGCACAGCCTATTTTCAGCAACTCCTAATGATACCATCCTTGAAAATAAGATTAGGATTGTTCTGTCTCATTGACACCTCTTATTGCTTGTACACCATCTAATTGTATTGTACAGATGTTCCCAGCCTGATAGTTAACCATTGTGACTGTTTCTGCACATTCTATTACTCATCTTGAAACAATCTATAATCAGTGACTATTTATAAACACACTGCACATCAAACATTGGCATCAAGGGTTTCTTTCTTCTCTGTTGCTGTTTATTGAGGTGGGCCACAAACTGTTAGTGGGCGATTGTACCGGAGTCAACATTCAGCACTCCCAGGGCAGGTACTGTTATGTATGTTAACTGGGTTTTACCTGCCACCAGAGGGCGCGACTGTCGGAGTCCTAATGGTCACTGGCAGACACGTGAAAGCAGTGTATATAATGTTGGCAGCCATGTTGAATCCTCACTTTGAGAATAAATAAACTGGAGTTCGGTCATGCCTGAACTAGCTCACCGTACTTAGCCTCGTGGAGTTATTCAATACTTCACAATTGGCAACGAGTTAAAATTATGAACTTTCACGCAACCAAGTCTGTTAGAATTTTGGAGAGATTCGTGGAAGGGGAAGACTGGGGGGATTTCACTGATCGCCTCGACCAGTGCTTCGGAACGAAAGGATTGGAAGGAACCAATAACGCAATTAAGCGCAGGGCGGTTCTCCTCACCGTTTGTGGGTCAAAAATGTATGGCCTTATCAAGAATCTAGTCTTGCTGACTCAACCAATGGATAAGACTGACGATGTATTGTGTACGCTGGTTCGGAACCACTTTAAACCCAAGGAAAGCATCATCATGGCGAGGTATCGTCTCAATACGCACAATCGCTCGGAGGGCCAGGACGTGGCGGAATTTGTCGCACACTTGAGATGTCTCGCTGGGCCGTGCAACTTTGGAGCTGCATTGGAGGAAATGCTGCGGGACTTTTTTGTGCTTAGCATTGGCCACGTGGTCATCCTTCGAAAGCTGCTGGCTGCTGAATCTCTCGACCTGAGCAGGGCCATCACGATCGCCCAGGCATGCATGGCCACGGACAAAAGCTCGAAACAGATATCTTCCCAGCATCGAAACTCACCGGCAATTACTGTGCATAAAATAATATCGTCGGCAGGCAGAGCTGCACATGGCAGGGCCTACTCGTCCGTGTTCGTACGACCTGTAACTGCTTAAAGTCCGCCATCGGGGGTGAATCAAATCTCACCTTGTTGGCATTGCGGGGGCTATCATCAGGCCCATCAAGCATTACATGTGCAAAGGCTGTGCACAATGGGGCACCGTCAGTGAATGTGTCCGCAACCGAGCAGGCGTGCTGCGACACACCACGTGGCTGAGGATGATCGATCCAGCGTGGATCAAGCGGTACAGGCAACTCAACCCGAGGTACAGGATGAAGAAGTGTATGGGGTACATTCTTTTACCAAAAGTCCTCCGATAAGGCGGGAAGTTAAATTAAATGGGGTTCCAGTATCAATGGAATTGGACATGGGTGCGAGTCAGTCAATAATGAGCCAGAGGGCTTTCGAAAAGCTGTGGGACACTAAGGTAAAAAGACCCAAACTGAGCCCAATCAATGCGAAGCTGCGTACCTACACCAAAGAGCTCATAGCAGTCATTGGCAGCGCGGCAGCAAAGGTATCGTACGATGGAGCTGTGCATGATTTATCATTGTGGATCATTCCAGGCAATGGCCCACCACTGTTCGGCAGGAGTTGGCTTGAGAAAATTAAATGGAACTGGAACAATATTAAAGCCGTATCATCAGTGGATGAAGCTTTGTGTGCTCAAGTGCTGAGCAAGTTTCCTTCGTTGTTCGAACCAGGCATCGGCAACTTTACAGGAGCCAAGGTGCAGATCCACCTGGGCCCGGATGCAAGACCTCACAAGGCTCGGGCAGTTCCGTACATGATGAGGGAGAAGGTCGAGATCAAACTGGACAGACTTCAACGGGAAGGAATCATATCACCAGTCGAGTTCAGCGAATGGGCCAGTCCAATTGTCCCGGTGTTGAAAAGTGATGGCACGGTCAGGATCTGCGGCGACTACAAGGTAACGATCAACCGAGTCTCGATACAGGATCAGTATCCATTACCCAAGGCTGACAACCTGTTTGCAACGCTTGCGGGGGGGAAGTCGTTCACCAAATTGGACACAGAAGCCGGTCAAATCTTCAAAAAAACTGATGAGCATCAACACGCACCAGGGACTGTTTATATACCACAGATGCCCTTTCGGAACTCGCTCGGTGGCAGCCATATTTCAGAGAAACATGGAGAGTTTGCTGACGTCCGTCCAGGGAACCGTCGTGTTCCAAGATGACATCCTGATCACCGGTCGCAAAGCCACCGAACACCTGCACAACCTAGAAGAGGTTCTACGTCGTCCGGACAGAGTGGGACTCAGGCTAAAATGCTCCAAGTGCGTTTTCATGGCACCAGAAGTCGAATTCCTGGGGAGAAAGATTGCAGCAGATGGCATCAGGCCCACGGACTCGAAGAGGGAGGCCATCAAGAATGTACCCAGACCCCAGAGTGTGATGGAGCTGCGTTCGTTCCTGGGTCTTCTCAGCTATTTCGGTAACTTTCTATCTAGTTTGAGCACATTGCTAGAGCCCTTGCACATGTTGCTGAGAAAGAATAATGACTGGGTTTGGGGCAAATCTCAAGACAGAGCCTTTGAGAAGGCCAGGAACCTGCTATGTTCCAATTAATTACTGGTACACTATGACCCATGTAAGCGGTTAGTGCTGGCCTGCGACGCCTCATCATATGGGGTTGGTTGTGTGCTCCAGCAAGCCAATGTATCAGGCAAACTCCAACCAGTTGCGTACACATCCAGAAGTCTATTTAAGGCTGAAAGAGCCTATAGTATGGTAGAGAAAGAAGCTTTAGCATGCGTATATGGGGTTAGGAAAAAGCACCAATACCTGTTTGGGCTTCGGTTTGAGCTTGAAACAGACTACAAGCCGCTCATTTCATTGTTTTCTGAGAGCAAAGGTATAAACACCAATGCCTCGTCCCACATCCAAAGATGGGCACTGACATTATCCGCTTATGATTATGTCATCCGCCTCAGACCAGGCACTGAAAACTGTGCTGATGCGCTTAGCCGGCTACCATTGCCCACAGCCGGGGTGGAAATGCCGCGGCCCGCAGACTTGCTGCTGGTCATGGATGCCTTCGGGAGCGAGGGGTCACCCGTCACGGCTCGCCAAATTAGGACCTGGACCAGCCAGGATCCTGTGTTGTCAAATGTAAAAAGGTGTGTCCTAAATGAAAATTGGGTCTGCCATTCCCAGGGAAATGCAGGATGAAATGAAGCCTTATAGCCGCCACAAAGTTGAATTGTCTATTTGGTCAGATTGTCTGTTATGGGGTAATCGTGTTGTTATGCCAAAAAAAGACAGGGAAACTTTTGTGTGAGATTTACAGAGCACCCACCCAGGCATTGTCATGATGAGGACCGTTACCAGGTCTCACGTTTGGTGGCCCGGCATTGACTCGGACTTGGAGTCATGCGTGCATCAGTGCAACACTTGCATGCAACTGAATAACGCACCTGTGGAGGCTCCGCTGAGTCTGTGGTCATGGCCCTCCAAACCGTGGTCAAGGATCCACATAGACTTTGCCGGTCCCTTTCTCGGCAAAATATTTTTAGTGGTAGTGGACGCTTACTCCAAATGGATTGAATGCATAATCATGTCATCCAGCACCTCCACAGCCACTATTGAAAGCCTTCGGGCCATGTTCGCCACCCATGGCCTGCCCGACATCCTCGTCAGTGACAACGGACCGTGTTTCACCAGTTCGGAGTTCCATGAGTTTATGACCTGTAATGGCATCAAGCATGTCAGATCTGCCCCTTTCAAACCCGCGTCTAATGGTCAAGCGGAGCGGGCTGTCCAAACCATTAAACAGAACCTAAAACGTGTGACTCACGGCTCCCTACAGACCCGCTTGTCCCGCATTCTGCTCAGTTACTGGACGAGACCCCACTCGCTCACCGGGGTCCCTCCTGCCGAGCTGTTAATGAAGAGAGGCCTCAAAACCAGGCTCTCCCTTGTACACCCGGATCTCAATGATCACGTCAAAACCAGAAGGCAACAGCAGCAATGGTACCACGATCGCGCGGCTATATCACGTGACATTGCTGTTCATGACCCTGTGTTTGTCCTGAATTATGGCCATGGTCCAAAGTGGGTTGCTGGCACAGTTTTGGCCAAGGAGGGGAACAGGGTGTTTGTAGTCAAACTGTTAAATGGCCAAACGTGCAAGAGGCACATTGACCAAACCAAACTGCGATTCACAGACAACCCAGAACAAACTGAAGATGACATCATCATCGACCAACCAACGCATATCCAACCATCAGTTGACCCTTGTGTCATTCACGAAGACGAACCGACGATCCCCGACAGTCCTGTCAGACCGACTGCTCCGCAATACAGCAATGGTCCTACTAACTGACCCAAGCTTGGGTTCGAACTGAGAAGATCAACCAGGGAGCGGAAGGCCCCGGCCCCTCTCAACTTGTAAATACAACCTGCACCAAGGACTTTGGGGGGAATGATGTTATGTATGTTAACTGGGTTTTACCTGCCACCGGAGGGTGCGACTGACCGAATGGTCACTGGCAGACATGTGCAAGCAGTGTATATAATGTGGGCAGCCATGTTGAATCCTCACTTTGAGAATAAATAAACTGGAGTAAGGTCATGCCTGAACTAGCTCACCGTACTTAGCCTCGTGGAGTTATTCGATAATTAACAGTGTGCAGCACGGGGTTAGATACAGAGTAAAGCTCCCTCTACACTGTCCCATCAAACACTCCCAGGGCAGGTACAGCAAGGGGGTAGATACAGAGTAAAGCTCCCTCTACACTGTCCCATCAAACACTCCCAGGGCAGGTACAGCACGGATTAGATACAAAGTAAAGCTCCCTCTACACTGTCCCATCAAACATTCCCAGGGCAGGTACAGCACGGGGTTAGATACAGAGTAAAGCTCCCTCTACACTGTCCCCATCAAACACACCCAGGGCAGGTATAGCACGGGTTAGATACAGAGTAAAGCTCCCTCTACACTGTCCCATCAAACATTCCCAGGGCAGGTACAGCACGGGGTTAGATACAGAGTAAAGCTCCCTCTACACTGTCCCCATCAAACACACCCAGGGCAGGTATAGCACGGGTTAGATACAGAGTAAAGCTCCCTCTACGCTGTCCCATCAAACACTCCCAGGGCAGGTACGGCACGGGGTTAGATACAGAGTAAAGCTCCCTCTACACTGTCCCATCAAACACTCCCAAGGCAGGTACAGGGGATTAGATACAGAGTAAAGCTCCCTCTACACTGTCCCATCAAACAATCCCAGGGCAGGTACAGCATGGGGTTAAATACAGAGTAAATTAAGATTATAAAATTACAGATTCTGAAAATCTGGCACAAAAAGTGAAAAAGCTGGAAACACTGGGCAGGTCAGTCAGCATTGTGGAGAGAGCAGAGAAATGAACATTTCCTTAGTCCATGCAGATCTCAGTTGTTTCAAACTGTTACCCAAAGTGGTTATAGCAGAAGACTGCCCATCACCTTCTCAAGGGCAACTAGTTATTTGCTGACCGCAGAATGTTGGGGCCTGCATCTCACTGCCCGACTGACTCTCTTTGCACCAAAATTGGGGCAAGTGCGGCTAAACTTAGCCGGGGATCGGAAAATCCAAGCAGAGCAGGCAATGAGCCCTGCAGCATCCGTGGCAGAGTGGCTCAGGGCAGCACTCGACAGGCAGTCGGGGCTCGGAGTGAGCAGGTGCTGCTGGGAGTCGCAGTCAGTTTTGGGAAATGTTGGGGCTGGGTTTTTGGGGTTGTATTTTTCAGGTTTAGGGCCTTTTTGGCCCATAATCAGCAGCCAGAGTGCCAGGCCCCTCAGAGAACAATGTTCCCAGGGTGAATTTAATCAGGGGAGAAAATGTTGGGGGAAGGGAGAATAAAAAGCCCAAAGATTTGGGCCCGGGACCCCAGGAGGTTTGGAAAAGAAAACACGGTGGTGGTTCAGAGCGAGGATCAGGAGATGCGAGCTTGGGATATTATCCGGGCGGGACATGAGGACTGCGGAGAGTGAAGTTGCTTTGTCTGCCCACCAAAGCCGAATGTTGGGTTCGAGGTGACGGTCAGTGGCTGAGAGGAGGTGGAAAGACTTCTACTGAAGAGAGAGGCCGGGTGGGAGAGAGAGAGGCTGAGGGAGAGAGAGAGGCTGAGGGAGAGAGAAAGGCTGGGGGAGAGAGAGAGAGGCTGGGGGTGAGAGAGAGGCTGGGGGAGAGAGAGAGGCTGGGGGAGAGAGAGAGAGGCTGGGGGTGAGAGAGAGGCTGGGGGAGAGAGAGAGGCTGGGGGAGAGAGAGAGAGGCTGGGGGTGAGAGAGAGGCTGGGGGAGAGAGAGAGGCTGAGGGAGAGAGAGAGGCTGGGGGAGAGAGAGAGAGGCTGGGGGTGAGAGAGAGGCTGGGGGAGAGAGAGAGGCTGGGGGAGAGAGAGAGAGGCTGAGGAAGAGAGAGAGGCTGGGGGAGAGAGAGAGAGGCTGAGGGAGAGAGAGAGGCTGGGGGAGAGAGAGAGAGGCTGAGGGAGAGAGAGAGGCTGGGGGAGAGAGAGAGATGCTGAGGGAGAGAGAGAGAGGCTGAGGGAGAGAGAGAGGCTGGGGGAGAGAGAGAGAGGCTGGGGGAGAGAGAGAGGCTGGGGGAGAGAGAGAGAGAGGCTGGGGGAGAGAGAGAGGCTGGGGGAGAGAGAGAGGCTGGGGGAGAGTAAGAGGCTGGGGGAGAGAGAGAGAGAGGCTGAGGGAGAGAGAGAGGCTGGGGGAGAGAAAGAGGCCAGGGGGAGAGAGAGAGGCTGAGGGAGAGAGAGAGGCTGAGGGAGAGAGGCTGAGGGAGAGAGAGAGGCTGAGGGAGAGAGAGAGGCTGGGGGAGAGAGAGAGAGGCTGGGGGAGAGAGAGAGGCTGAGGGAGAGAGAGAGGCTGGGGGAGAGGCTGGGGGAGAGAGAGAGAGAGGCTGGGGGAGAGAGAGAGGCTGGGGGAGAGAGAGAGAGAGGCTGGGGGAGAGAGAGAGGCTGGGGGAGAGTGAGAGGCTGGGGGAGAGAGAGAGGCTGGGGGAGAGAGAGTGAGAGGCTGGGGGAGAGAGAGAGGCCAGGGGGAGAGTGAGAGGCTGAGGGAGAGAGAGAGAGAGGCTGAGGGAGAGAGAGAGGCTGAGGGAGAGAGAGAGGCTGGGGGAGAGAGAGAGAGGCTGGGGGAGAGTGAGAGGCTGGGAGAGAGAGAGAGAGGCTGGGGGAGAGAGGCTGGGGGAGAGTGAGAGGCTGGGAGAGAGAGAGAGGCTGAGGGAGAGAGAGAGGCCAGGGGGGGAGAGAGAGGCTGGGGGAGAGAGAGAGAGGCTGGGGGAGAGAGAGAGAGGCTGGGGGAGAGAGGCTGGGGGAGAGTGAGAGGCTGGGGGAGAAAGAGAAGCTGGGGGAGAGAGAGAGGCTGGGGGAGAGAGAGAGGCTGGGGGAGAGAGAGAGGCTGGGGGAGAGAGAGAGGCTGGGGGAGAGAGAGTGAGAGGCTGGGGGAGAGAGAGAGGCCAGGGAGAGAGTGAGAGGCTGAGGGAGAGAGAGAGAGGCTGAGGGAGAGAGAGAGGCTGAGGGAGAGAGAGAGGCTGGGGGAGAGAGAGAGAGGCTGGGGGAGAGAGGCTGGGGGAGAGTGAGAGGCTGGGGGAGAGAGAGAGAGGCTGGGGGAGAGAGGCTGGGGGAGAGTGAGAGGCTGGGAGAGAGAGAGAGGCTGAGGGAGAGAGAGAGGCCAGGGGGAGAGAGAGAGGCTGGGGGAGAGAGAGAGGCTGGGGGAGAGAGAGAGAGGCTGGGGGAGAGAGGCTGGGGGAGAGTGAGAGGCTGGGGGAGAGTGAGAGGCTGGGGGAGAGAGAGAGGCTGGGGGAGAGAGAGAGGCTGGGGGTGAGAGAGAGGCTGGGGGAGAGAGAGAGGCTGGGGGAGAGAGAGAGAGGCTGGGGGAGAGAGGCTGGGGAGAGTGAGAGGCTGGGGGAGAGAGAGAGGCTGGGGGAGAGAGAGATGCTGGGGGAGAGAGAGAGGCTGAGGG
The DNA here is from genome assembly GCF_044704955.1 of Pristiophorus japonicus. Classification (NCBI taxonomy): domain Eukaryota; kingdom Metazoa; phylum Chordata; class Chondrichthyes; family Pristiophoridae; genus Pristiophorus; species Pristiophorus japonicus. The sequence continues at coordinate 203,013,811 of NC_091988.1, read as the reverse complement.
AGAGAGAGAGGCTGGGGGAGAGTGAGAGAGGCTGAGGGAGAGAGAGAGGCTGGGGGAGAGTGAGAGGCTGGGGGAGAGAGAGAGGCTGAGGGAGAGTGAGAGAGGCTGAGGGAGAGAGAGAGGCTGGGGGAGAGTGAGAGGCTGGGGGAGAGAGAGAGAGAGGCTGAGGGAGAGAGAGAGGCTGGGGGAGAGAGAGAGGCTGAGGGAGAGTGAGAGGCTGAGGGAGAGAGAGAGGCTGGGGGAGAGTGAGAGACTGGGGGAGAGAGAGAGAGAGGCTGAGGGAGAGAGAGAGGCTGGGGGAGAGAGAGAGGCCAGGGGGAGAGAGAGAGGCTGAGGGAGAGAGAGAGGCTGGGGGAGAGTGAGAGACTGGGGGAGAGAGAGAGAGAGGCTGAGGGAGAGTGAGAGAGGCTGAGGGAGCGAGAGAGGCTGGGGGAGAGTGAGAGGCTGGGGGAGAGAGAGAGAGAGGCTGAGGGAGAGAGAGAGGCTGGGGGAGAGAGAGAGGCTGAGGGAGAGTGAGAGGCTGAGGGAGAGAGAGAGGCTGGGGGAGAGTGAGAGACTGGGGGAGAGAGAGAGAGAGGCTGAGGGAGAGAGAGAGGCTGGGGGAGAGAGAGAGGCCAGGGGGAGAGAGAGAGGCTGAGGGAGAGAGAGAGGCTGAGGGAGAGAGGCTGAGGGAGAGAGAGAGGCTGGGGGAGAGAGAGAGGCTGGGGGAGAGAGAGAGGCTGGGGGAGAGAGAGAGGCTGGGGGAGAGTGAGAGGCTAGGGGAGAGTGAGAGGCTGGGGGAGAGAGAGAGAGGCTGGGGGAGAGAGAGAGGCTGGGGGAGAGTGAGAGGCTGGGGGAGAGTGAGAGGCTGGGGGAGAGAGAGAGGCTGGGGGAGAGAGAGAGGCTGGGGGAGAGAGAGAGGCTGGGGGAGAGAGAGAGGCTGGGGGAGAGAGAGAGGCTGAGGGAGAGAGAGAGGCTGGGGGGGAGAGAGAGAGGCTGAGGGAGAGAGAGAGGCTGGGGGAGAGTGAGAAGCTGGGGGAGAGAGAGAGGCTGGGGGAGAGTGAGAGGCTGGGGGAGAGAGAGAGGCTGGGGGAGAGAGAAAGGCTGGGGTGGGGTGAATCGGAGGTGAGAGAGGGAACTTGGGAAAGATGGATCATGTTCTTCCAACACCCTACAAGGGACATCGTTGGAATGGATTATATCCAGACATCACAACATTGTCACTATTCACTTCATACCGAATAAATCTGTTCACAATCCACATGCAATGCCCCATCTATGGGGGTGGGGGGGGGGAAGGGATGTACTTGGACAGGGGTAAGGCACTTTGGCCGGCCCTTGCTGTCTTCTGGGGAGCTCTGTCCTCTGTCTCTTCAGGAAGTCAAAGTGGATCGAGTTACAATTTGCAAAGTCAGTGAGACCTTGGGATGGGTGGATCCAGTGACACATTCCTGTGAAACTTCAGGGTGTGGCTTATCCTCCAAGGGGACCAATCATAGACAAAGGTTGGAGCATGGCGGCCATTTTGGCAGTACAAATAAACGAGTCCACAGATTATCTGTCCATTATCATATTGCTGTTTGTGGGAGCTTGCTGTGCGCAAATTGGCTGTTGCATTTCCTACATGAAAACAGTGACTACACTTCAAGAGTACTTCATTGGCTGTAAGGCGCTTTGAGTTGTCTTGAAAAGTGCTGTTGAAAGGCAAGCCTTGCTTTGAACCAGAACCATGCACGGCAAAGGCAGCTCAGGGCCTCCAGCAATTGGAGCGAGACACAGATGCTGATTGCCTGTGTGACCTGATTCCTTCAACTCGCACCTGGATTCCCCCCCCCCCGCCTTACAACTTTAATAATAGTTCACAAATTACTCGTCAAATCACAATAATCAGTCACAAGTAAACAGCCCGCTGTTGCTAATGAATCCACTAACTGAAAGGTGGAGAAAATTACCGCTGAGTTTTTCTCTTGTACAGACCCTCGTGGAATAATGGCTAATTGTCATTATTGTTCACCTGCCTGTGACTCACCCAATGCCCTGATGGTTTAGGTTACAGTGTCTGTCAGTCCATCTGCTTTTATTTATCTATTGCGTTATTAGATGGGCTGAGAGTGCTCGCCTGCCATTTACCCGCCGGCAATCTCATCCACATTTGCTGATATGTCGGGCGACCTCCATCCTTTGGATGCGACGTTGAACCGAGGTCCCGTCTGCTCCCTCGGGTGGTATGAAACACTCCACAGACAATATTTCAAAGAAAAGCAGCGGAGTTCTCCCCGGTGTCCTGGGGCCAATATTTATCCCTCAATCAACATCACTAAAAAAAAACAGATGATCTGGTGATTATCACGTTGCTGTTTGTGGAACCTTGCTGTGTGCAAATTGGCCGCCGCGTTTCCGACAGTATTTCACTTCAAAAGTACTTAAATATAATTGGCAAAGGAACCAGAGGGGAGATGAAGAGAATTTTTTTTTTACGCAACGAGTTGATGCTGCCTGAAAGGGCGGAGGAAGCAGATTAAATAGTAACTTTCAAAATAGAATTTGATAAGCACTTGAAAAGGAACAATTTGTAGGGCTGTGGGGAAAGAGCGGGAGAGTTGGACTGATTGGATCGGTCTTTCACAGAGCCGCAGAGGCTTGATGGGCCGAATGACCTCCTGTGTCCTCGCCCAGGCTAACATCCCCAGTATTGAAGCACTGACCACACTCGATCAGCTTCGCTGGGCAGGCCACATTGTTCGCATGCCAGATACGAGACTCCCTAAGCAAATGCTTTATGTGGAGCTCCTTCATGGTAAACGAGCCAAAGGAGGACAGTGGAAACATTATAAGGACACCCTCAAAGCCTCCCTGGTAAAGTGCGACATCACCTCTGACACCTGGGAGACCCTGGTCGCAGACCGCCCGAGGCGGAGAAAGTCCATCCAGGAGGGCGTTGAGTTCTTCGAGTCTCAACGCAAGGAGCATGAAGAGGCCAAGCGCAGGCAGCGGGAGGAGCGCGCGGCAAACCAGCCCCACCCACCCCTTCCCTCGACGAATGTCTGTCCCACCTGTGACAGGGTCTGTGGCTCTCGTATCGGACTGTTCAGCCATCAAAGAACTCACTTCAGGAGTGGAAGCAAGTCTTCCTCGATTCCGAGGGACTGCCTATGACATATGACATGACTTTCACAGAGCCGGCACAGGCACGGTGGGCCCAATGGCCTCCTGTGCTGTAAGATTACCTTTGATTCTATATAGAAGCAGACCTACGAACAGTTAAAGTCTATTAAACATGCATCACTCCACTGGAAAAGTGGCACTTGAATAGTCTCAGATAAGGCAGCACTCGGTTGTGACCTGTTGATGTGCCATCTCATTGTCACCGGAGAGATCTGAGTGGGATTGTACCAATGATGACTCAGCGTCGCCGTGTAACCCAGTGCCTCCCCCCTCCGTCCCTTTAACATGCCTTGTCACTTGTATCTGGATAGCACTGTACAGACCAGCAAACCTCTGCACTTCACTGATTCAGCGAGACCCCCTTAGTAAGGGCAGGAGTTCCTAACATTCAAGCAGTTGCTCGCGGAACAACTGTAGGTCACACAGCGGATAAAGAGGAGTGGAACAAAACAATGAGAGAACAGACATGAAAAAAGAGTCATGTAATGAGTGATCTCACTTTACCACTTTGAAGCCTATTTTACGCACATGAATCACACCACTTGATTTTAAATTACTAGCATTCAGTTCTCATCCAAGCACTCTTCATTTAGATTGCATTAGATTCCTGAACCTGAGAGTCTGAAGACGAGAGCCTCCAGCATGAAATTGGTCATCGAAGCACCTGTTTTGCAGACACACCATTGTCCTTGGATGAGCTTGATGCAGCCACTGAGAACATGCTGATTTAGGAAAGGGTTTACACTTATATAGCACCTTTCACAGCCTTAGCATGTCCCAAAGCGCTTAACAACCAATGAAGTACTTTTTGGAGTGTACTCACTGTTGTAATCTGGGAAACACGGCAGGCAATTTGCACACAGCAAGCTCTCACAAACAGCAATGATATAATGACCGGATAATCTGTTTTAGTGATGTTGGTTGAGGAATAGATATTGGCCCCTGGACACCGGGGAGAACTCCCCTGTTCTTCTTCAAGAGTGGCCATGAAATCTTTCACGTCCATTTGAGACAGGGCAGACTGGGTATCGGTTTAACGTCTCATCTCAAAGATGGTACCTCCGACAGTGCAGCACTCCCTCAGTACTGCCCCTCCGACAGTGCGGCACTCCCTCAGTACTGCCCCTCCGACAGTGCAGCACTCCCTCAGTACTGCCCCTCCGACAGTGCAGCACTCCCTCAGTACTGCCCCTCCGACAGTGCGGCGCTCCCTCAGTACTGCCCCTCCGACAGTTCTGTACTCCCTCAGTACTGCCCCTCCGACAGTGCAGCACTCCCTCAGTACTGCCCCTCCGACAGTGCAGCACTCCCTCAGTACTGCCCCTCCGACAGTGCAGCACTCCCTCAGTACTGCCCCTCTGACAGTGCAGCACTCCCTCAGTACTGCCCCTCCGACAGTGAGCGCTCCCTCAGTACTGCCCCTTTGACAGTGCAGCACTCCCTCAGCACTGCCCCTCTGACAGTGCAGCACTCCCTCAGTACTGCCCCTCTGACAGTGCAGCACTCCCTCAGCACTGCCCCTCTGACAGTGCGGCACTCCCTCAGCACTGCCCCTCTGACAGTGCAGCGCTCCCTCAGTACTGCCCGTCCGACAGTGCAGCGCTCCCTCAGTACTGCCCCTCTGACAGTGCAGCACTCCCTCAGCACTGCCCCTCTGACAGTGCAGCACTCCCTCAGCACTGCCCCTCTGACAGTGCAGCACTCCCTCAGCACTGCCCCTCTGACAGTGCAGCACTCCCTCAGTACTGCCCGTCCGACAGTGCAGCGCTCCCTCAGTACTGCCCGTCCGACAGTGCAGCACTCCCTCAGTACTGCCCCTCCGACAGTGCGGCGCTCCCTCAGTACTGCCCCTCCGACAGTGCAGCACTCCCTCAGTACTGCCCCTCCGACAGTGCAGCACTCCCTCAGTACTGCCCGTCCGACAGTGCGGCGCTCCCTCAGTACCGCGCCTGGAATGTTTGTGTTCTAGTTGCTGGAGTGGGATGAGGGGCCTGACGCCTTTTTAGCTTCCCCCCCCTCATCCTTACGTAATTGGGTGTGGGGCTTGCTACGCTCCGGATTTCCGGGCCTGGATGCGGCCGAGAAACCCACTGGCCTAAGTTTAATTTAATAAGAAGGCCTCCTGTGGAGATCAGGAGGAGCAGGAAAGTTCCTTCCAGCTCCACAGCGCTCCCGATGTCCGCTCCCGACCGCGTTGGGTTCCAAGTCCCCCCTGAACCTGGAGCTCACCCAGGGGCCGCTGCCCACAGGGCAAGAGGCCCGGAACGTCCATGTTGAAATGGCGGAGCTGCTCCTGGAGGTGCGGCGGACTCCGACAGCCGGCCTGAATTACTGAACTGAGGCCTGAGGCCCAATGTGCCCGCACAGCCCCGATTCTAGGCCCGCAAATGGGCCCAGACCAACTTCTGTGAACAGGTGGATCTGACAAGGCCAGATTCTAGCCCCAGACCTCTGCATTTATTTTTTAACCCCCTTTCAATTTTCTGTTCCCTCCCAAAGACTCCGACTTCAGGTTCGGTTGTGGATGCCTGGGCAAGCGCTGCTTTCTAAAACCGACACTCTTTCTTCGTGAGTGAGCCTCAGTAACCCCCCACCCCCTGCCTCCAGACCCATGTCCCACCCCCCCGGCCCCCACCCCCTGCCTCCAGACCCATGTCCCACCCTCCCCCCCCCGGCCCCCAGACCCATGTCCCACCCCCACCCACTGCCCCCAGACCCATGTCCCACCCCCCCCCCCCCGGCCCCCACCCCCTGCCTCCAGACCCATGTCCCACCCTCCCCCCCCCCCCGGCCCCCAGACCCATGTCCCACTCCTCCGGCCCCCACCCACTGCCCCCAGACCCATGTCCCCCCCTCCCCCCCCCCCGGCCCCCAGACCCATGTCCCACTCCCCCGGCCCCCACCCACTGCCCCCAGACCCATGTCCCACCCCCCCCGCCCCCACCCCCACCCCCTGCCCCCAGACCCATGTCCCATCCCCCCGCCCCTACCTACACCCCCTGCCCCCAGACCCATGTCCCACCTCCCCAGCCCCCACCCCCTGCCTCCAGACCCATGTCCCACTCCCCCCCCCCGGCCCCCAGACCCATGTCCCACCCCCACCCCATGCCCCCAGACCCATGTCCCACCCCCCCACCGGCCCCCAGACCCATGTCCCACCCCCCCCGCCCCCTACCCCCACCCCCTGCCTCCAGACCCATGTCCCACCCCCACCCCATGCCCCCAGACCCATGTCCCACCCCCCCCGGCCCCCAGACCCATGTCCCACCCCCCCCCGCCCCCTACCCCCACCCCCTGCCTCCAGACCCATGTCCCACCCCCACCCCATGCCCCCAGACCCATGTCCCACCCTCCCCCACCCCCTGCCCCCAGACACATGTCCCACCCCCCCCGGCCCCCACCCCCTGCCTCCAGACCCATGTCCCACCCTCACCCCATGCCCCCAGACCCATGTCCCAACCCCCCGGCCCCCATCCCCACCCCATGCCCCCAGACCCATGTCCCAACCCCCCGGCCCCCACCCCCTGCCTCCAGACCCATGCCCTGCCCTCCCCCTACTCCCCGGCTCCCCATCCCCAACCCCACCCTCCGGCCCACCATCCCTACCCCCACCCCCATCCCCCGGCCCCCTCCAACCTCATCATGGACTCAGGTCCATTTCCCGCCCCCTCCCCACTCCCCATAACCTCTTATTCCCTAATCAGTTAAGAAACTGTCTATTTCTGTCTTAAACATATTCAATGTCCCAGCTTCCACAGCTCTCTGAGGCTGTGAATTCCACAGATTTACAACCCTCTGAGAAAATAAATTTCTCCCCATCTCAGTTTTAAATGTCGGCCCCTTATTCTAAGATTATGCCCCCTAGTTCTAGTCTCCCCTGTTGTGTATGCAATAAAGGTTCAAACTGAGTACTGTTAACTAAGCAAGGTTCAACATTGGCTCTGCTTTATTACAGCCCAAAGTGTCTGACTCTCAAAATGGCTGGCCTTTTATACCAGAGCAGCACCATGTGCATGCTGCTCAATGGCCTCCAACAACGACGCCATCTGGTGGCTACAAACAGAATATACATACATGACAATACCCTCCTCTGAGATTCTTATCACAGTCTTTCACAGGTTGAGACGGTCCGATGCTTTACGCTCCCGGGTTGACCATCTCAGTTCGATTCCGGCCTTGGGTGAATATGTAGAGTCTGTTGTGGCTGGTGGCTGGATGGCTGACTTGTTGGGGGTGGCAGTGGCCATGTCAGGAATTGCAAGTCCATTTTTATTGAACAAGTCCGTGATGGTAATTCTGGGTTCACTGATGACCCTTGAGTCCACTGAAGGCTGCTGGTAGGTTGGTTGGTCGTCGACGGTTTCTTCGTCCGACTGCTCTGGCTCATCTGTGTGCCTCAGTTTTGTTTGATCCATGTGTTTCCTGCAAGTTTGCCCATTCTTGAGCTTAATAACAAATACTCTGTTGCCCTCCTTAGCCATGACCGTACCAGCGATCTATTTGGGACCCTGACCATAATTCAACACATATACTGGATCATTAACAGAAAGCTCGCGTGACACAGTTGCGCGATCGTGGTACCCTTGTTGACTGTCTTCTGTATTCAACATGATTATTTAAATCCGGGTGTAACAGAGGTAACTTGGTCTTAAGACCTCTTTACATCATGAGTTCAACAGGCGAGACCCCTGTGAGTGTGTGGGGTCTTGTCCTGTAACTCAGCAGTATGCAAGACAAGCGGGTCTGCAGTGACCCTTGGGTTACTCTCCTCATGCTTTGCTTGATAATTTGTACTGCACGTTCTGCTTGCCCGTTGGACACAGGCTTGAACGGTGCTGACCTTACATGTTTTATGCCGTTAAGTTTCACAAACTCCTGAAACTCCTGACTGGTGAAGCACGACCCATTGTCGCTCACCACTATGTCAGGCAGACCATGTGTCGCGAACATGACATTGAGATTCTCTATGGTTGCTGTAGACGTACTGGATGACATGATTATGCATTCTATCCACTTCGAATAAGCATTCACCACCACTAAAAACATCTTGCCAGGAAGGGACCTGCAAAATCTACATGGATCCTGGACCAAGGTTAGGATCGCCATGACCACAGACTCAGCGGCGATTCCGCTGGTGCTTTGCTGAGCTGCATGCAGGTGTTGCACTGATGCACGTATGCTTCCAGCTCAGAATCAATTCCTGGCCACCATACGTGGGACCTGGCGATGGCCTTCATCATCACTATACCAAGATGTGTGCTGTGTAACTCACGCACAAACTTCTCTCTCCCTTTCTTGGGCATTATAACGCGATTGCCCCACAATATGCAATCTGCTTGAATAGACAGTTCGTCATTGCGACGTATGGTTTGGTTTCCTCGCACATTTGCTTAGGTATGGCAGACCAATCCCCTTTGAAGATGCAGCCCTTTACCACCGATAATATCAGGTCCAGGTCTTAACTTGTTGAGCCGTGACAGGGGTTCCTTCACTCTCAAAAGCATCCATGATTAACATTAAATCTGCCGGTTGTGGCGTTTCCACCTCCGGTGTGGGCAACAGCAACCGGCTCAAAGCATCGGCACAATTCTCTGTGTCAGGTCTGTGGCGAATGACATAATCATAGGCAGATAATGTCAGCGCCCACCTTTGGATGCGGGATGAAGCATTGGTATTGATACCTTTGCTCTCGGAAATCAATGAAATGAGCAGCTTGTGATCGGTCACTAATTCAAACCTCAGACTGAACAGGTATTGATGCATCTTCTTAACACCATACACACACGCTAAAGCTTCTTTTTCTAGTATGCTGTAGGCTCTTTCCGCTTTAGACAAACTTTTGGATGCATACGCGACAGGTTGCAGTTTCCCCGACTCATTGGCTTGTTGGAGTACACAACCAATTCCATATGACGATGCGTCACAGGCCAAAACTAAACATTTACATGGGTCATAATGTACCAGCAGCTTGTTCGAGCAAAGCAGATTGGTGGCTTTCTCGAAAGCTCTGTCTTGCGATGCGCCCCACACCCAGTTGTTGCCTTTTCTCAATAGCATGTGCAGTGCTTCTAGTAAGGTGCTCAATTTAGGTAGGAAGTTACCAAAGTAGTTGAGTAGACCCAGGAACAAATGCAGCTCCGTCACGTTCTGCGGCTTGGGTACATTCTTGATGGCCTTGGTTTTCACGTCAGTAGGTCTGATGCCATCAGCATGTCTGCCAACACCGTCCAGGACTTGCACAGTCCCACTAGACGTCTAAGGTTGGCAACGAATACCGCCGCGCTATGGCCCTGCGATCGAACATGTGTATAAAACCTGTACCTCGAGATGATGATGTTGTTGTCTGGCTTGAGGTGCTCCTGTACCAATGTACACAACTCCTTGTACGTTTTCTCTGTTGGATCACTAGGCATGAGTCGATTCTTTGATCTTTGAATCGCACACAGTGAGGAACACAGCCCGGTGCCGATCTGCATCGTCGACCCCCTTCATTTTGTTGGCCACGAAGTACTGGTTCAAACGGCTCACAAAGTCTGCCCAATCTTCTCCCTCCACGAATCGCTCTAAAAATCCAATCGTGCTCATTTTGCAAACAAAGGTTCTTGTATTCTCGTCGCCAAATGTTATGTATGCAATAAAGGTTCAAACTGAATACTGTTTAAATAAGCAAGATCCAACCTTGGCTCTGCTTTATTTAGGCCCAAAGCGCCTGACTCTCCAAATGGCTGGCCTTTTGTACCTGAGCGGCACCATGTGCTTTGACGAGTTGGATTATTCTGGGATGGGGGTGGGTGGTGGAGTTACGGATTAATGAAACGATTGTGCTCAGTACTGTGCACTTTCTGATTGCTGTATTCAGGTTTGTGATTGAATATGATCCTCAGTCTTACATTGTGTCAGCTATATAAAGAATGAAGATTTGATATTCTTCCAAATGCCTAGTATTAAAAAGTGAAACTTTTTGTTCTTTTTAAACTTAAAGTTGTCAGATTTGTAAGGGAAGCAGTTTGGGATGTGCCACTGTGACAAATCTCCGGCATTATGCAGCATCTACAAATTGCCTCTTTTTTAATATCCATTCGCTGCTGAATGATTGAATTAAACCTATTCCCCAGTTACTGGCTGGTATTGCAGAAAAGTTATTGTTATTCCTAAGGAATATTTATTCCATTTTTCACTGACTTGGAGAGTCGATGCCAAATTAAAACATTGAGGTTTTGACAGTGAATCTTCAGAAAGAAAAAATACTTTTTTTTTTCATCGTTCCTGGGATGTGGGCGTTGCTGACAAGGCCGGCATTTATTGCCCATCCCTAATTGCCCCTTGAGAAGGTGGTGGTGAGCCGCCTTCTTGAACCGCTGCAGTCCGTGTGGTGAAGGTGCTCCCACAGTGCTGTTAGGGAGGGAGTTCCAGGATTGTGACCCAGCAACGATGAAGGAACGGCTGATATATTTCCAAGTCAGGATGTTGTGTGACTGGGAGGGGAACGTGGAGGTGGTGGTGTCCCCATGCACCTGCTGCCCTTGTCCTTCTGGGCGGTAGAGGTCGCGGGTTTGGGAGGTGCAGCCGAAGAAACCTTGGCGAGTTGCTGCAATGCATCTTGTAGATGGTACACACTGCAGCCACAGTGTGCCGGTGGTGGAGGGAGTGAGTGTTGAAGGTGGTGGATGGGGGGCCAATCAAGCGGCTGCTTTGTCCTGGATGGTGTCGAGCTTCTGAGTGTTGCTGGAGCTGCACTCATCCAGGCAAGTGGAGAGTGTCCCATCACACTCCTGACTTGTGCCTTGTAGATGGTGGAAAGGCTTTGGGGAGTCAGGAGGTGAGACACTCGCCGCAGAATACCCAGCCTCTGACCCGCTCTTGTAGCCACAGTATTTATGTGGCTGGTCCAGTTAAGTTTAAGGGAAATTAAGGATTGTGTTAAATCCAAGGAAGAGGCATATAAATCGGCCAGTAAAAGCAGCAAACCTGAGGACTGGGAGAAATTTAGAACCCTGCAGAGGAGGACAAAGTATTTAATTAGGAGGGGGAAAATAGAGTATGAGAGGAAGCTTGCTGGGAACATAAAAACTGACTGCAAAAGCTTCTATAGATATGTGAAGAGAAAAAGATTAGTGAAGACAAACATAGATCCCTTGCAGTCCGATTCAGGTGAATTTATAATGGGGAACAAAAAAATGGCAGACCAGTTGAACAAATACTTTGGTTCTGCCTTCACGAAGAAAGACACAAATAACCTTCCGGAAATACTAGGAGACCGAGGGTCTAGTGAGAAGGAGGAACTGAAGGAAATCCTTATTAGGCGGGAAATTGTGTTAGGAAATTGATGGGATTGAAGGCCGATAATTCCCCGGGGCCTGGAAGTCTGCATTCCAGAGTACTTAAGGAAGTGGCCCTAGAAATAGTGGATGCATTGGTGATCATTTTCCAACAGTCTATCGACTCTGGATCAGTTCCTATGGACTGCAGGGTAGCTAATGTAACACCACTTTATAAAAAAGGAGGGAGAGAGAAAACGGGTAATTATAGACTGGTTAGCCTGACATCAGTAGTGGGGAAAATGTTGGAATCAATTATTAAAGATGAAATAGCAGCGCATTTGGAAAGCATTGACAGGATCGGTCCAAGTCAGCATGGATTTATGAAAGGGAAATCATGCTTGACAAATCTTCTAGAATTTTTTGAGGCTGTAACTAGTAGAGTGGACAAGGGAGAACCAATGGATGTGGTGTATTTGGACTTTCAAAAGGCTTTTGACAAGGTCCCACACAAGAGATTAGAGTGCAAAATTAAGGCACATGGTATTGGGGGTGATGTATTGACATGGATAGAGAACTGGTTGGCAGACAGGAAGCAGAGAGTCGGGATTAACAGAGGCGCACAATCCACTGATCAAGTCACAAGATTTGGAACACTGTAAAAGCCCACATCTATTTTCTCATTTCTACTTGCCCTTTTTTAGAATCATAGAAATTTACAGCAGGGAAGGAGGCCATTCGGCCCATCGGGTCCGCACCGGCCGACAAAGAGCTATCCAGCCTAATCCCACTTTCCAGCTCTCGGTCCGTAGCCCTGTAGGTCACGGCACTTCAGGTGCACATCCAAGTACTTTTTAAATGTGGTGAGGGTTTCTTCCTCTACCACCCTTTCAGGCAGTGAATTCCAGACCCCCACCACCTCTGGGTGGTGAAGAAATTTCCCCTCAAATCCCCTCTAAACCTCCCCCCCATTTACTTTAAATCTATGCCCCATGGTTGTTGACACCTTTGCCAAGGGAAACAGGTCCTTCCTATCCACTCTATCCAGGCCCCTCATAATTTTATACACCTCAATCAGGTCTCCCCTCAGCCTCCTGTGTTCCAAAGAAAACAGACCCAGCATTTCCAATGTTCTCTCATAGCTAAAATTCTCCAGTCCAGGCAACATCCTCGTAAATCTCCTCTGTACCCTCTCCAGTGCAATCACACCCTTCCTGTAATGTGGTGACCAGAACTGCATGCAGTACTCCAGCTGTGGCCTAACTAGTGTTTTATACAGTTCAAGCAAAACCCCCCCTGCTCTTGTATTCTATGCCTCAGCTAATAAAGGCAAGCATTCCGTATGTCTTCTTAACCACCTTATCTACCTGGCCTGCTATCTTCAGGGATCTGTGGACCTGCACTCCCAGGTCCCTTTGTTCCTCTACACTTACATAGAAACATAGATACATAGAAAATAGGTTCAGGAGCAGGCCATTCGGCCCTTCGAGCTTGCACCACCATTCAATAAGATCATGGCTGATCATTCCCTCAGTACCCCTTTCCTGCTTTCTCTCCATACCCCTAGATCTCTTTAGCCGTATGAGCCATATCTAACTCCCTCTTGAATATATCCAATGAACTGGCATCAACAACTCTCTGCGGCAGGGAATTCCACAGGTTAACAACTCTCTGAGTGAAGAAGTTTCTCCTCATCAGTCCTAAATGGCCTACCCCTTATCCTAAGACTGTGTCCCCTGGTTCTGGACTTTCCCAACATCGGGAACATTCTTCCCGCATCTAACCTGTTCAGTCCCGTCAGAATCTTATACGTTTCTATGAGATCCCCTCTCATTCTTCTAAACTCCAGTGTATAAAGGCCCAGTTGACCCAGTCTCTCCTCATGTGACAGTCCAGCCATCCCTGGAATCAGTCTGGTGAACCTTCGCTGCACTCCCTCAATAGCAAGAATGTCCTTCCTCAGATTAGGAGACCAAAACTGAACACAATATTCCAGGTGAGGCCTCACTAAGGCCCTGTACAACTGCAGTAAGACCTCCCTGCTCCTATACTCAAATCCCCTAGCTATGAAGGCCAACATACCATTAGCCTTCTTCACCGCCTACTGTACCTGCATGCCAACCTTCTCAGTGTCCTACCTTTTATTGTATATTCCCTTTCCTTGTTAGACCTCCCCAAATGCATTACCTCACACTATCCAGATTGAATTCCATTTGCCACTGTTCTGCCCACCTGACCAGTTCATTGATAACTTCCTGCAGTCTACAACTTTCTTCCTCATTATAAACCACACAGCCAATTTTTGTGTCATCTGTAAACTTCTTAATCATAGCCCCTGACATTGAAGTCTAGATCATTGATGTATACTACAAAAAGTAAGGGACCCAGCACTGAGCCCTGTGGAACCCCACTGGAAACATCCTTCCAGTCACAAAAACACCCATCAACCATCACCCTTTGCTTCCTGCCTCTGAGCCCATTTTGGATCCAACTTGCCTCTTTTCCCTGGATCCTGTGGGCTGTTACTTTTGTGACCATTCTGTCATGTGGGACCTTGAAGGGTATTTCAGACCCCTGAGGGAGGTTAGTGCCAGGGGAAGGGTATTTCAGACCCCTGAGGGAGGTTAGTGCCAGGGGAAGGGTATTTCAGACCCCTGAGGGAGGTTAGTGCCAGGGGAAGGGTATTTCAGACCCCTGAGGGAAGGAGGGGGATTTAAACTGGGATCAGTTTCAGCAGGTTTGTTTCTTAACTTGCCCCATTACTGTCTCGTTTTGCCTCTTAAAAGTGAAAAGTGTCAGCTGTGGCTCAGTGGGCAGCACACTCGCCTCTGAGTGAGACGGTTGTGGGTTCAAGTCCCACTCCAGGGACTGGAGCACATAAAGCTCGGCTGACACTCCCAGTGCACTGCTGAGAGAGAGCTGAACTATAGGAGGTGGCGCTTTTCAGATGAGACGTTAAACTGAGGCCCCGTCTACTCTCTCAGGTGGATGCAAAAGATCCCATGGCACTATTTCGAAGATGAGCAGGAGAGTTCTCCCTGGGGCCAATATTTATCCCTCAATAAACATAACAAAAACAGATTATTTGGTCATTGTCACATTGCTGTTTGTGGGAGCTTGCTGTGTGCAAATTGGCTGCTGCATTTCCCACATTACAACAGTGACTACACTCCAACAGTACTTCATTTGCTGTAAAGTGCTTTGAGACGTCTGGTCGTCGTGAAAGCACATTATCTCTCCTGTCTTCCACCCTATCACAGACCTTCTCTTTTGTTCTTTATTTCCCCTCCCCCTTTCCCTGCCCCGACACTTGTTCAAAAATCTGTTCCATCTCTAACTTTTTCCCGACCTGACGAAAGGTCATCGACCTGAAACTTTAACGCTGTTTCTCTCTCCACAGATGCTGCCCGACCTGCTGAGTATTTCCAGCATTTTTCTATTTGTATTACAGCCGAGCCTGAATCTGCCCTCACCCACGTTCCAGCCGACGATCACTGCACATCACTGATGGCAATCCTCCCTCCCAACAGAGATGACGAATCAATACTACATAGGGACATGGAGCAGGAGTGGGGGCAGCTGGCCCCTCCGACTGCTCACTCAACACTTGTCACATGCTGACTAAACACTGCACAAACTGATTTCCCCAACAGTCCTCGGACATTTTCGTCGTATCATTCTGGGCTGCATCCCATTTGTTATTGTTCGAGAGCAGTATGAAGTAGTTGAAGAAGTGACAGGCCGACTAATAGTCTGTCAGGATGGTGATGTTATTGTTTTTGCCCTATCTTTGTAATCTCCCCCACCCCTCCCCCGGAGATGTCTGCGCTCCTTCAACTCTGCCCTCCTGAGCATTCCCGATTATAATTGGTGGCCGTGCCTTCTGTTGCCTGGGCCCCAAGCTCTGGAACTCCCTCCCTAAACCTCTCTCCCTCTCTATCATCCTTCAAAAAGCTCCTTAAAACCTCCCTCTTTCACCTGCCCTAATTTCAACTTAGGAGGCTCAGTGTCAAAGTTTTATCACATCACACTCCTGGGAAGGGCTTTGGGATGTTTCACTATGTTAAAGGCAACATCGAAGCACTGACCACACTCAACCAGCTCCGCTGGGTGGGGCCACATTGTTCGCATGCTCGACACCAGACTCCCAAAGCAAGCACTCTACTCGGAACTCCTACACGGCAAGCAAGCCCCAGTTGGCAGAGGACACGTTACAAGGACACCCTCAAAGCCTCCCTGATAAAGTGCAACATCCCCACTGACACCTGGGAGTCCCTGGCCCAGGACCGCCCTAAGTGGAGGAAGTGCATCCGGGAGGGCGCTGAGCACCTCGAGTCTCATTGCCGAGAGCATGCAGAAATCAAGCGCAGGCAGCGGAAGGAGCGTGCGGCAAACCAGACTCCCCACCCACCCCTTCCCTCAACGACTATCTGTGATATCTGTGACAGAGTCTGTAATTCCCGTATTGGACTGTTCAGTCACCTGAGAACTCACTTTTGGAGTGGAAGCAAGTCTTCCTCGATTCCGAGGGACTGCCTATGATGGTAAATTGTTGTATCTTTATTCCAGCCGATTAGTCCCATACGGGGGAGAGTGTTTTGTGGGCTCCCACAACCCATCCGATGAAGGGAGGAGGCACATGAGAATCCCGCTGGGTGTCAAGACCCGTGGTGAGAGTCCGCCAGTGTCTAACCTGTTGTGCCACTCACTCTTCCCGAAGGATCTTGCCGCTAATCAAGTCCTTCTGTTTCTTTCCTGGTGCAGAATCCCGAAACCGCCCACTCTTCCGAGGGAATTAATTCCGTTCTCTGCGCTTTGGCTAAAAGCTTCACTGATTATTTTTGTCATTGGCTCCGAAATGTGTGAGGAACTATTTTCAGCGTACCGCAGACATCTTCCACTGTCACATATGTTGCAGCAACCTGGCTTCATGTAGTTATAGTGAGCCCGTGTCATCAACTGAGCAGTGGGTTTGTTGGAAGGCCCCACGGTGGAAACCCACCTGACAGTGGGGCCCAGGCTAGCTGTGTGTAGAGGCAAGGGGTTGGCAGTTCTCAGGTAGGTAGATTAATGTTGCAAGTCCATGAGGGCACAGCCCCCCAGGGTAGGTTCTCCCAGGCCCCCCATGAGATTGCCCACCAGCTGCCTGATAGCCACCGCGGAAGGTGTGATCCACCGTGAAGGCCGGGGCTTATGTGCATTTGGCTGGGGGGCTGTGGGGAATAAATGCAAAAAAGAAATACCTTTCATTTATACAGCGCCTTTTACAACCTGTAATGTGGGAAAAGCGGCAGCCAATTTGCGCACAGCAAGCTCCCACACACAGCAATGCGATCATGACCTGATAATGTGTATTAGCGATGTTGGTTGAGGGATAAATATTGGCCCCAGGACACCGGGGCGAACTCCCCTGCTCTTCTTCAATTGTGAAAGAAAGAAAGTTAATCCATGAATTGCATTTATATAGCTCCTGTCATGACCTCAGGATGTCCCAAAGTGCTTTGCAGCCAAAGAAGTACTTTCGAAGTGGAGTCACTGTTGCTCCCACAAACAGCAATGTGGTAAATGCCGAGATAATCTGTTTTAGTGACGTTGGTTGAGAGGTGAACATTGGTCCTGAGTCACCTCTTCACCGATACTTACCTGGAACTGCTGTGTTAGTTTCCATGGTGCGCTCCCTTCTCATGCTCCAAACGCTGACTATTTGGGTAACAGCATTCGTGTGCACTTGTCCCATCACTTGTCAGCTTGACATATGTCTAATGTACATTGAAGACAGTGAAACGATAAAAATAAAAACCAATTTTACATCCAAACCGGATCACCAACTGCGCCAATGCGGCAAATTAATAAAAAAATATTTACAAAATGAACAGAAATCCTGTGATTTTTTACAATAATTTTAAACTGTTTAAAAGCTCTTTTTATAATTGATCCTTTTTCTGTAAGTTGCATGGTTGAAGGGTCATTTTAATTTCGGGTCTTTCTATTGATCAAATTTGTACTTTTGGCAACATTTCAAACTGAGAAAATTATTCGTGCAGCTCAAAATAGAAACAGATAAATCATTAGCATCCCACTTAAATATGTATCCAGTGTGTGTCTGCGTAAAGGCAGCGCCTTCTAAATACAGGAATGTGTGAATTGGCAGTTAAATGGCATGAAATCAACTGCTGAAGATACATTGCTTCTTTTCATAGAATCATAGAATGATACAGCACAGAAGGAAGCCATTCAGCCCAACATGTCCGTGTCAATTTGTGTATTTGCTGATTCTCGGCTGACAAGGTCAGTGCAGTGCTGAGGGAGTGCCGCACTGTCGGAGGGGCAGTACCGAGGGAGTGCCGCACTGTTGGAGAGGCAGTACTGAGGGAGCACTGCACTGTCGGAGGGGCAGTACTGAGGGAGTGCTGCACTGTCGGAGGGGCAGTACCGAGGGAGCGCTGCACTGTCGGAGGGGCAGTACTGAAGGAGAGCTGCACTGTCGGAGGAACAGTACTGAGGGAGTGCCGCACTGTCGGAAGGGCAGTACTGAGAGAGCGCTGCACTGTTGGAGGGACAGTACTGAGGGAGTGCCGCACTGTCGGAGGGGCAGTACTGAGGGAATGCCGCACTGTCGGAGGGGCAGTACTGAGGGAGTGCCGCACTGTCGGAAGGGCACCGCTGAGGGAGCGTTGAACTGTCGAAGGGGCAGTACCGAGGGAGCGCTGCACTGTCGGAGGGGCAGTGCTGAGTGACTGCCGCACTGTCGAAGGGTCAGTACTGAGGGAGCACCGGACTGTCGGAGGGGCAGTACTGAGGGAGTGCTGCACTGTTGGAGGGGCAGTGCTGAAGGAGTGCTGCACTGTCAGAGGGCAGTACTGAGGGAGCGCCACACTGTTGGAGGGGCAGTACTGAGGGAGCGCTGCACTGTCGGAGGGGCAGTGCTGAGGAAGCGCCGCACTGTTGGAGGGGCCGTCTCGGATGAGACGTGAAACCGAGGCCCTATCTGCTCTCACAATGCAAAAGATCCCATGGCACTATTTCGAAGAAGAGCAGGGGAGTTCTCCCCGGTGTCCTGGGACCAATATTTATCCCTCAATCAACATCGCTAAAAACAGATTATCTGGTCATTATCACATTGCTGTTTGTGGGAGCTTGCTGTGCGCAAATTGGCTTCTGCCTTTCCTACATTACAACAGTGACTACACTCCAAAAGTACTTCATTGGCTGTAAATCGCTTTGGGGCATCCGGTGGTCGTGAAAGGTGCTATAGAAATTCAAGCCTTTCTTCTATTTCACTTTATACTGACCGGCAGTTTTTCTTCACACCCCACCCCTCAGGCTACCCCCCACCCCACCTCCACCCCCACACACACATACACGTTCCCCCTTCCTACTCTCCTGTTTCATGTTAGGATATAGTTCTACAGCTGCTGGCAGTTCCTCCGTACCTCGCCCTAATGTATGCTCTGACAGTCCCCAGAGGGACTGACTCCCAGCACCCAGCACTTCTCGCAGGGACCACCCAAGTGGGCCATCAGCGCCACAGTGTGCCCTGGCTATTTGACTGTGGAGGGCAGCTCAGTCCCGACCTCATTCGCTGTCTAGGCACGTGGGCTTTCCGGCTGCCTGGCTTTATTTTGCCCTCTCTCTCACTTGGGAAGCAGAAAGTCAGTTGTAGCTGTCCCTGGTCAGCTAATGCGGCACAGCCCTGGGGATTGAACCCGAGACTGTCCTGGTCTGTAAGGGTGAACTCCCCAACAGGGAGTAAAGCTCATCATCAGTACATTCTAGTGCTGTTGGGGAGGATTTAAACTAATATGGCAGGGGGATGGGAACCAATGCAGGGAGACAGAGGGAAACAAAAAGGAGGCAAAAGCAAAAGACAGAAAGGAGATGAGGAAAAGTGGAGGGCGGAGAAACCCAAGGCAAAGAACAAAAAGGGCCATTGTACAGCAAAATTCTAAAAGGACAAAGGGTGTTAAAAAAACAAGCCTGAAGGCTTTGTGTCTTAATGCAAGGAGTATCCGCAATAAGGTGGATGAATTAACTGTGCAAATAGATGTTAACAAATATGATGTGATTGGGATTACGGAGACGTGGCTCCAGGATGATCAGGGCTGGGAACTCAACATCCAGGGGTATTCAACATTCAGGAAAGATAGAATAAAAGGAAAAGGAGGTGGGGTAGCATTGCTGGTTAAGGAGCAAATTAAGGCAATAGTTCGGAAGGACATTAGCTTGGATGATGTGGAATCTATATGGGTAGAGCTGCAGAATACCAAAGGGCAAAAAATGTTAGTGAGAATTGTGTACAGACCTCCAAACAGTAGTAGTGATGTTGGGGAGGGCATCAAACATGAAATTAGGGGTGCGTGCAATAAAGGTGCAGCAGTTATAATGGGTGACTTTAATATGCACATAGATTGGGTTAACCAAACTGGAAGCAATACGGTGGAGGAGGATTTCCTGGAGTGCATAAGGGATGGTTTTTTAGACCAATATGTCGAGGAACCAACTAGTGGGGAGGCCATCTTAGACTGGGTGTTGTGTAATGAGAGAGGATTAATTAGCAATCTCGTTGTGCGAGGCCCCTTGGGGAAGAGTGACCATAATATGGTGGAATTCTGCATTAGGATGGAGAATGAAACAGTTAATTCAGAGACCATGGTCCAGAACTTAAAGAAGGGTAACTTTGAAGGTATGAGGCGTGAATTGGCTAGGATAGATTGGCGAATGATACTGAAGGGGTTGACTGTGGATGGGCAATGGCAGACATTTAGAGACCGCATGGATGAACTACAACAATTGTACATTCTTGTCTGGCGTAAAAATAAAAAAGGGAAGGTGGCTCAACCGTGGCTATCAAGGGAAATCAGGGATAGCATTAAAGCCAAGGAAGTGGCATACAAATTGGCCAGAAATAGCAGCGAACCCGGGGACTGGGAGAAATTTAGAACCAAGCAGAGGAGGACAAAGGGTTTGATTAGGGCAGGGAAAATGGAGTACGAGAAGAAGCTTGCAGGGAACATTAAGACGGGTTGCAAAAGTTTCTATAGATATGTAAAGAGAAAAAGGTTAGTAAAGACAAATGTAGGTCCCCTGCAGTCAAAATCAGGGGAAGTCATAACGGGGAACAAAGAAATGGCGGACCAATTGAACAAGTACTTTGGTTCGGTATTCACTGAGTAGGACACAAACAACCTTCCGGTTTTAAAAGGGGTCGGAGGGTCTATTAAGGAGGAGGAACTGAGGGAAATCATTATTAGTCGGGAAATTGTGTTGGGGAAACTGATGGGATTGAAGGCCGATAAATCCCCAGGGCCTGATGGACTGCATCCCAGAGTACTTAAGGAGGTGGCCTTGGAAATAGTGGATGCATTGACAGTCATTTTCCAACATTCCATTGACTCTGGATCAGTTCCTATGGAGTGGAGGGTAGCCAATGTAACCCCACTTTTTAAAAAAGGAGGGAGAGAGAAAACAGGGAATTATAGACCGGTCAGCCTGACATCGGTAGTGGGTAAAATGATGGAATCAATTATTAAGAATGTCATTTGGAAAGAGGTGACATGATAGGTCCAAGTCAGCATGGATTTGTGAAAGGGAAATCATGCTTGACAAATCTTCTGGAATTTTTTGAGGATGTTTCCAGTAGAGTGGACAAGGGAGAACCAGTTGATGTGGTATATTTGGACTTTCAGAAGGCTTTCGACAAGGTCCCACACAGGAGATTAATATGCAAAGTTAAAGCACATGGGATTGGGGGTAGTGTGCTGACGTGGATTGAGAACTGGTTGTCAGACAGGAAGCAAAGAGTAGGGGTAAATGGGGACTTTTCAGAATGGCAGGCAGTGACTAGTGGGGTACCGCAAGGTTCTGTGCTGGGGCCCCAGCTGTTTACACTGTACATTAATGATTTAGACGAGGGGATTAAATGTAGTATCTCCAAATTTGCAGATGACACTAAGTTGGGTGGCAGTGTGAGCTGCGAGGAGGATGCTATGAGGCTGCAGAGCGACTTGGATAGGTTAGGTGAGTGGGCAAATGCATGGCAGATGAAGTATAATGTGGATAAATGTGAGGTTATCCACTTTGGTGGTAAAAACAGAGAGACAGACTATTATCTGAATGGTGACAGATTAGGAAAAGGGGAGGTGCAAAGAGACCTGGGTGTCATGGTACATCAGTCATTGAAGGTTGGCATGCAGGTACAGCAGGCGGTTAAGAAAGCAAATGGCATGTTGGCCTTCATAGCGAGGGGATTTGAGTACAGTGGCAGGGAGGTGTTGCTACAATTGTACAGGGCCTTGGTGAGGCCACACCTGGAGTATTGTGCACAGTTTTGGTCTCCTAACCTGAGGAAGGACATTCTTGCTATTGAGGGAGTGCAGCGAAGGTTCACCAGACTGATTCCCGGGATGGCGGGACTGACCTATCAAGAAAGACTGGATCAACTGGGCTTGTATTCACTGGAGTTCAGAAGAATGAGAGGGGACCTCATAGAAACGTTTAAAATTCTGACGGGGTTAGACAGGTTAGATGCAGAAAGAATGTTCCCAATGTTGGGGAAGTCCAGAACCAGGGGACACAGTCTAAGGATAAGGGGGAAGCCATTTAGGACCGAGATGAGGAGAAACTTCTTTACCCAGAGAGTGGTGAACCTGTGGAATTCTCTACCACAGAAAGTTGTTGAGGCCAATTCACTAAATATATTCAAAAAGGAGTTAGATGAAGTCCTTACTACTAGGGGAATCAAGGGGTATGGTGAGAAAGCAGGAATGGGGTACTGAAGTTGCATGTTCAGCCATGAACTCATTGAATGGTGGTGCAGGCTTGAAGGGCCGAATGGCCTACTCCTGCACCTATTTTCTATGTTTCTATGTTTCTATTCCACCGTAACAAACCCACCTTTCAGCCTACACTGTCACTGAACCCAGTTTGGGATGGGTTAACATTTTACTGACTGAATTACTCCTTTCTCCAATAATTATGGGGGAGACCAGAACTAGGGGCCATAAATATAAGACGGTCACTAATAAATTCAATCCGGAATTCAGGAGAAACTTCTTTACCTGATGTGTGTGAGAATGTAGAACTCGCTCCCACAGGGAGTGAATAGTATCGATGCATTTAAGGGGAGGCTGGATAAACACACGAGGGAGAAAGGAATAGAAAGATATGGTGATGGAGTGAGATGAAGAGGGGGTTGGGAGGAAGCTGGTGTGGAGCATAAACCCGGCATGGGCCCGTTGGGCCTGTCATGTATGTATGCTTGGGGTTACTAGCCACCAGGTGGCGCCACTGTCGGAGGTCATTGGGCTGTACGCACATGTGTGCAGCCCAGGTATAAAAGGCAAGCCATCTTGTAATGTAATCACTTTGGGCCCTAATAAAGCAGAGCCCGGTTTGTACCTGTGTTAGTTTACAGTATTCAGTCTATCGAGTTATTGGATACATAACATTTGACGACGAGGTAACTTAAAAACCTTCACATGCAAAAATAAGCACAATTGGAATTCTGGAGAGATTCGTAGAGGGAGAGGACTGGGCAGATTTTGTAGCTCGCCTGGACCAGTACTTCGTGGCCAACAAAATGGAGCAACCCACTGACGCAGTTAGGTGCAGGGCGATTTTCCTCACGGTTTGCGGTCCGAAAATCTATGGACTCAAAGAATCTTCTTTCACCTGCAAGTCCAACGGACAAAGACTATGAGGAATTGTGTGCTCTGGTACGTGACCACCTCAAACCAGAAGAAGGCATCATCATCTCATGATATCGATTCTACAAGCACGTTCATTCTGAGGGCCAGGATGTGTCGGAATTCTTTGCCGACCTAAGACGACAAGCTGGACCGTGTAAGTTTGAAAATGCGTTGGAAGACATGCTGCGGGACTTCTTTGTAATCGGAATCAACCACGAGGTGATCCTGCGTAAGCTACTGGCGGTGGAGACGCTGGATTTGAGCAAGGCCATCACGATTGCCCAGGCACACATGACGACGGACTAAAACTTAAAGCAAATGTCACTGAAAAATCGGAACTCGGCAAGTACTGTAAACAAGATTGTATCGTCTTTTGGCAGAGCTGCATATAGCAGGGCCTACTCGACTGCGTATGCGAAACCTGTGGCTGCCCAAAGTCCGCCAACAAGAATGAATCCGATTTCACCGTGTTGGGGTTGTGGGGGCAATCATTGGCCTCATCAGTGTTGATTTAAACAGTACATTTGTAAAGGCTGTTTGAGACTGGGGCATCTCCAGCACATGTGTCCACAACTGAGCAAGCGTGCTGCGACACACCACATGGAGGATGATGACCAGTATAGTGCGGATCCAGATACGCAATCCGAGATACCAGAGCAGGAAGTGTATGGACTGTATTCGTTCCTAACAAAGAGCCAACCGATAATGATTAATGAGAAACGTAACGGTGTGCCGGTACCGATGGAATTGGACACGGGTGCTAGTCAATCAATAATGAGCCAGAGTACATTCGACAAGCTGTGAGGCCTAAGCTGAGTCCAGTCAATGCCCAGTTGTGTACGTACACTATAGAACTCATAACGGTGATTGGCAGTGCAGTAGTCAAGGTGTCGTATGATGGTGCGGTTCATGACTTACCGTTATGGATTGTTCCAGGCAATGGTCCAATGCTGTTCAGCAGGAATTGGCTAGAAAAAAATCAAATGGTATTTGAATGATATCAAAGCGTTGTCATTGGAGGATGATACTCCATGTGCTCAAGTGCTGAGCAAGTTCCCCTCGCTGTTTGAACCAGGCATCGGCAATTTCACGGAAGCCAAGGTGCAGATCCATGTGGACTGGGATGCAAGACCCGTCCATCATAAAGCTTGGGCGGTTCCGTACATGATGTGGGAGAAGGTCGAAATTGAACTGGACAGACTCCAGCGTGAAGGGGGTCATATCACCAGTCGAATTTAACGAATGGGCCAGCCCCATTGTTCCTGTGTTGAAGAGCGATGGCACTGTCAGGATTTGTGGAGACTACAAGGTTACAATCAACCGAGTTTCGAAACAGGATCAATACCCGTTACCGACTTGTTTGCAATGCTAGCCGGCGGGGGAAGTCATTTACAAAACTGGATCTGACGTCGACCTAAATGACACAGGAGCTGGTCGAGACGTCGAAGAAACTTACATGCATCAACACTCAAAGGAATTCGCTCGGCTGCAGCCATATTTCAGAGGAACATGGAGAGTCTACTGAAATCCGCCCCTAGAACCGTCGTGTTCCAAGATGACATCCTGGTCACAGGTTATGACACCGCCGAACATCTGAACAACCTGGAAGAGGTTCTACATTGTCTGGACAAAGTCGGACTCAGACTGAAACGTTCGAAGTGCATCTTCATGGCACCGAAAGTTGAATTCCTGGGGAGGAAAATTGCTGCTGATGGCATCAGGCCCACGGACTCGAAAACCAAGGCCATCAAAAATGCATCCAAGCCTCAGAATGTGACGGAGCTGCGCTCGTTCCTTGGTCTACTCAACTACTTCGCTAATTTCCTACCTAGATTGAGCACTTTATTAGAGCCACTGCACATGCTGCCAAGAAAAGGTGACAACTGGGTTTGGGGTGTGTATCAAGATAGAGCTTTTGAGAAAGCCACTAATCTGCTTTGCTCTAACAAGCTGCTGGTACATTATGATCCGTGTAAGTGTCTAGTATTGGCCTGTGATGCTTCGTCATATGGAGTTGGTTGCGTGCTCCAACAAGCTAATGAGTCGGGTAAACCAAAACGTATGCTTCTAAAAGTTTGTCAAAGGCGGAAAGAGCCTAAGGCATGGTAGAAAAAGAAGCATTAGCCTGTGTGTATGGGGTTAAAAAGATGCACGAGTACCTGTTTGATCTTCGGTTTGAACTGGAAACAGATCACAAGCCACTCATTTAATTGTTTTCGGAAAACAAAGGTATAAATACCAATGCATCGTCCCGCATCTAGAGATGGGCGCTGACGTTATTTGCCTATGATTATGTCAGTCGCCACAGACCTGGCACTGAGAATTGTGCCGATGCACTGAGCCGTCTGCCGTTGCCCACACTGGAGGTGGAGAGGCCACAACCTGCAGACCTACTGTTAGTTATAGATGCTTTTGAAAGTGAAGGAACCCCTGTCACGGCTCAACAAGTTAAGACCTGGACCAGCCAGGACCCGATATTATCGGTTGTGAAACGTTGTGTCCTTAGTGGTGATTGGTCTGCCATATCCAAGAAAATGGGTGATGAGACCAAACCTTACAACTGTCACAAAGACGAACTATCCATTCAGTCAGATTGTTTACTGTGGGGTAATCGTGTTGTTATGCCTAAGAAAGGTAGAGAGAAATTTGTGCATTATCTACATAACACTCATCCCGGTATTGTCATGATGAAAGCCATTGCCAGATCTCATGTATGGTGGCCTGGAATTGACCCTGATCTGGAATCATGTGTGCATCAGTGAAACACTTGCATGCAGCTAAGTAAAGCACCAGCAGAATCGCCGCTGAGTCTGTGGTCGTGGCCATCTAAACCTTGGTCCAGGATCCACATCGACTTTGCAGGTCCCTTCCTGGGAAAGATGTTCTTAGTTGTGGTGGATGCATATTCCAAGTGGATGGAGTGTATAATCATGTCATCCAGTACATCACAGCTACCATTGAGAGCCTTCGTGTCATGTTTGCCACCCATGGTCTGCCCAACATCGTTGTAAGCGACAACAGACCTTGCTTCACTAGTCTGGAGTTTCAAGAGTTCATGAAACTCAATGGTATCAAACATGTAAGGTCAGCACCATTCAAACCCACATCTAATGGTCCAGCAGAGTGTGCTGTCCAAACCATCAAACAGAGTATGAAACGTGTAACTCAAGGTTCACTGCAGACTCGCTTGTCATGCATATTGCTTAGGTACAGGACAAGACCCATACGCTTACTGGGGTTCCCCCTGCTGAACTATTGATGAAGAGAGGTCTCAAGACCAAGCTCTCTCTTGTCCACCCTGACTTGAACGATCATGTTGAATACAGACGTCAAAGTCAGCAGTGGTATCATGATCGCGCTGCTGTGCCACACAACATTTTTGTTAACGATCCTGTGTATGTACTAAATTATGGTCAAGGTCCCAAGTGGATCGCTGGTACTGTTATGGCCAAGGAGGGTAACGGAGTGTTTTTCATCAAGCTCAAGAATGGACAAACATGCAGGAAACATGTTGATCAGATAAAGCTGAGGCACACGGATGAACCGGAACAGTTTGAGGAAGACACAATCAGTGACCAACCAACCTACCCTCAGTCATCAGAGGACTCCGCTGTCATCAATGAATCTGGACTTTCAATCCCTGACATGGTCATTGCCACTTCCATCAGATCGGCTCCCCAGCCCCCAGTCATAACAGACTCAGAACGTTCACCCAAGGCTGGAGTTGAACTGAGACGATCAACTTGGGAGCAGAAAGCCCCGGACCATCTCAATTTCTGAAAAGACTGTTGCTAATATCTTAAAGGGGGATATTGTCATGTATGTATGCTTGGGTTTACTAGCCACCAGGTGGTGCCATTGTCGGAGGTCATTGGGCTATACGCACTTCTGTGTGGCCCAGGTATAAAAGGCAAGCCATCATGTAATGTAATCACTTTGGGCCCTAATAAAGCAGAGCCAGGTTTATACCTGTGTTAGTTTACAGTATTCAGTCTATCGAGTTATTAGATACACAACAGGGCCGAATGGCCTGTTTCTGTGCTGTACACTCGATGTAATCCTATCTAAAGGTACTGGGTTCTGTAAATTTTAGAGAATGATGACAGGTTACGAATGGATAAGGCCAACAGGCATCGAGGAGAACTGGAAGGTGAACAATACCGATCAGTAATCTGGTTTAGGCTTTTGAGTGTGATGACTCAGCCTTGCATCCAGGGCAGAACATACATCTCAGTCAGCCTTTCTCTCCCTATAGCAGCGGCTGCAGTCAGCCAAGTAAATAGCTCTTACTGGGCAGAAAATAAGGTGCAGGATGTGACAAATGATTTTGTCTGCACGTGTTGGCCGCATCCCAGGTCTGTCTGCTCTGCAAAATCCTCCTTTCTGTTGTGAAGAATTAACAGGATGAAATATTCTCTGCTCCAACTTCTCGTACTTTCATTTTGTGTGATGTGTTCTGTGAATACATTTCTGCAACTTTATATTCCTTCCATGCATGGATCATGGTCAGGCCGGCCCTGTCCACAGTACTTGTGAAATCGATCGGTTCCCTCTGGTGATCCAGAGATGGGCTTTGTCCGCTCCCAGCCCCGACCAATCACTTTATTGTAGAGTCACGGCAATTTATGTTGGAACAGATATTGGCACCAATTGATAGCCTCTATCCATCCACTTGATTGACTGCTTTGCTCATTCAACTCACAAGAGATTGGCAACCATTTTCACCGATGTCGCAATACTGCATTGCAATGTCTGTTTAACAGACTCAAAGTGACAGAATTAGAAGTGGCTATTAGTCTTCATAAACCACTTCAGTGTATCTGAAACCATGGGCAGATCCTCGTTGTTCCATTTCACTTCCCGTTCAACACCCTTTGCAGTTTGTACTTGTCCATCTCATGGGATGACTTTGCCAGCTGCCAAGCTCCCAAGGGGCCTTGTGTTACCTTTTCCTATCAGTCGTCTTCTCCGATCCGACTCGGACAACTGTGATCAATGATTTCACAAAACATTGCTAAAACTTTTGTGAAAGTTTCAAGGAAGACCAGGCGTCAGGGTCGGGGGTTGGGAGTCAAGGCTAGGGGTCAAGGTTGTGGGTCAGGGCCACGGGGGTCGGTGCGGGGGTTAGGGTTATGGGGGTAACAAACTGAGCACAACAACGAACTTTATATAGCGTCTTTCATGACCTCAGGATGTCCCAAAGCACATTATAAACAATGATGTACTTTTGAAGTGTAGTCACTGTTGGATTGTAGGAAACGCGGCAGCCAATGTGCGCCTAGCAAGCTCCCACAAATAGCAATGGTTGCAATCACAGCAGTGCTAAATGGCCAGATAAACTGCTTCAGTGATGTTGATTGAGGGATAAATATTGACCCCAGCACACCGGGGAGAACTCCCCTGCTCTTCTTCAAAATAGTGCTGCGGCATCTTTTACATCCACTGGAGAGAGCAGACGGGGCCTCAGTTTAATGTCTCATCCAAAAGACGGCACCTCTGACAATGCAGCACTCCCTGAATACTGCCCATCCAACAGTGTAACACTCCCTCAGTAATGCCCCTCTGACGGTGCAGCGCTCCCTCAGTACTGCCCCTCCGACAGTGCAGCACTCCCTCAGTACTGCCCCTCCGACAGTGTGGCACTCCCTCAGTACTGGCCCTCTGACAGTGCGGTGCTCCCTCAGTACTGCCCCTCCGACAGTGCAGCACTCCCTCAGTACTTCTCCTCCGACACTACGGCGCTCCCTCAGTACTGCCCCTCCAACAGTGCGGCACTCCCCCAATACTGTCCCTCCAACAGTGCAGCGCTCTCTCAGTACTGCCCCTCCCACAGTGCGGCACTGTCCTAGTACTGTCCCTCCGACAGTGCGGCACTCCCTCAGTACTGCCCCTCCGACAGTGCAGCACTCCCTCAGTACTATCCCTCTGATAGTGCAGCGCTCCCTCAGTACTGCCCCTCCGACAGTGGGGCACTCCCTCAGTACTGCTCCTCCAACAGTGCAGCACTCCCTCAGTACTGCCCCTCCGACAATGCAGTGCTCCCTCAGTACTGCCCCTCCGACAGTGCAGCACTCCTTCAGTACTGCTCTGGAGTGTGAGCCTGGGTTATAGTCGATAGTGTTTTGAGATGTCACAAATTTGAAAGATTCCATGTTTTGGCCAGCTACAGAATTAAATGTGTAAGATTCCACCAGGTCCGCTCAAAGGTAGTAATCTCTGGATTGCTACCAGTGCCACGTGCCAATCAGAGTAGAGGGAGCAGGATAGTTAGAATAAATACATGGCTTGAGCAGTGGTGCAAGAGGGAGAGATTCAAATTCCTGGGACATTGGAACCAGTTCTGGGGGAAGTGGGACCTGTACAAAAGGGACGGTCTGCACTTGGGCAGGACTGGAACTGATGTCCTAGGGGTAACATTTGCTAATGCAGTTTGGGAGTGTTTAAACTAATATGGCAGGGTGATGGGAACCTACGCAGTGAGATAGGGCGAAGTAATATGAAGTCAGATTCAGATGGTAGTAAGGTAAAAAGCAATAGTGGAAGGCCGAGTAAACAAAGGCAAGAAACAAAAAGGGCCACACTACATCATAATTCTAAAAGGACAAAGGGTGTTAAAAAAACAAGCCTGAAGGCTTTGTGTCTTAATGCAAGGAGTATCCATAATAAGGTGGATGAATTAACTGTGCAAATAGATGTTAACAAATATGATGTGATTGGGATTACGGAGACGTGGCTCCAGGATGATCAGGGCTGGGAACTCAACATCCAGGGGTATTCAACATTCAGGAAGGATAGAATAAAAGGAAAAGGAGGTGGGGTAGCATTGCTGGTTAAAGAGGAGATTAATGCAATAGTTAGGAAGCACATTAGCTTGGATGATGTGGAATCTATATGGGTAGAGCTGCAGAACACCAAAGGGCAAAAAACGTTAGTGGGAGTTGTGTACAGACCTCCAAACAGTAGTAGTGATGTTGGGGAGGGCATCAAACAGGAAATTAGGGGTGCATGCAATAAAGGTGCAGCAGTTATCATGGGTGACTTTAAAATGCATATAGGTTGGGCTAACCAAACTGGAAGCAATACGGTGGAGGAGGATTTCCTGGAGTGCATAAGGGATGGTTTTCTAGTCCAATATGTTGATGAATCAACTAGTGGGGAGGCCATCTTAGACTGGGTGTTGTGTAATGAGAGAGGATTAATTAGCAATCTCGTTGTGCGAGGCCCCTTGGGGAAGAGTGACCATAATATGGTGGAATTCTACATTAGGATGGAGAATGAAACAGTTAATTCAGAGACCATGGTCCAGAACTTAAAGAAGGGTAACTTTGAAGGTATGAGGCGTGAATTGGCTAGGATAGATTGGCGAATGATACTTAAGGGGTTGACTGTGGATGGGCAATGGCAGACATTTAGAGACCGCATGGATGAACTACAACAATTGTACATCCCTGTCTGGAGTAAAAATAAAAAAGGGAAGGTGGCTCAACCGTGGCTATCAAGGAAAATCAGGGATAGTATTAAAGCCAAGGAAGTGGCATACAAATTGGCCAGAAATAGCAGCGAACCCGGAGACTGGGAGAAATTTAGAACTCAGCAGAGGAGGACAAAGGGTTTGATTAGGGCAGGGAAAATAGAGTACGAGAGGAAGCTTGCAGGGAACATTAAGACGGATTGCAAAAGCTTCTATAGATATGTAAAGAGAAAAAGGTTAGTAAAGACAAACGTAGGTCCCCTGCAGTCAGAATCAGGGGAAGTCATAACGGGGAACAAAGAAATGGCAGACCAATTGAATAAATACTTTGGTTCGGTATTCACTAAGGAGGACACAAACAACCTTCCGGATATAAAAGGGGTCAGAGGGTCTAGTAAGAAGGAGGAACTGAGGGAAATCCTTATTAGTCGGGAAATTGTGATGGGGAAATTGATGGGATTCAAGACCGATAAATCCCCAGGGCCCGATGGACTGCATCCCAGAGTACTTAAGGAGGTGGCCTTGGAAATAGCGGATGCATTGACAGTCATTCTCCAACATTCCATAGACTCTGGATCAGTTCCTATGGAGTGGAGGGTAGCCAATGTAACCCCACTTTTTAGAAAAGGAGGGAGAGAAAAAACAGGGAATTATAGACCGGTCAGCCTGACATCAGTAGTGGGTAAAATGATGGAATCAATTATTAAGGATGTCATAGCAGCGCATTTGGAAAGAGGTGACATGATAGGTCCAAGTCAGCATGGATTTGTGAAAGGGAAATCATGCTTGACAAATCTTCTGGAATTTTTTGAGGATGTTTCCAGTAGAGTGGACAAGGGATAACCAGTTGATGTGGTGTATTTGGACTTTCAGAAGGCTTTCGACAAGGTCCCACACAAGAAATTAATGTGCAAAGTTAAATCACATGGGATTGGGGGTAGTGTGCTGACGTGGATTGAGAACTGGTTGTCAGACAGGAAGCAAAGAGTAGGAGTAAATGGGTACTTTTCAGAATGGCAGGCAGTGACTAGTGGGGTACCGCAAGGTTCTGTGCTGGGGCCCCAGCTGTTTACACTGTCCATGAATAATTTAGACAAGGGGATTAAATGTAGTATCTCCAAATTTGCGGATGACACTAAGTTGGGTGGCAGTGTGAGCTGCGAGGAGGATGCTATGAGGCTGCAGAGTGACTTGGATACGTTAGGTGAGTGGGCAAATGCATGGCAGATGAAGTATAATGTGGATAAATGTGAGGTTATCCACTTTGGTGGTAAAAACAGAGAGACAGACTATTATCTGAATGGTGACAAATTTGGAAAAGGGGAGGTGCAATGAGACCTGGGTGTCATGGTACATCAGTCATTGAAGGTTGGCATGCAGGTACAGCAGGCGGTTAAGAAAGCAAATGGCATGTTGGCCTTCATAGCTATGGGATTTGAGTACAGGGGCAGGGAGGTGTTACTACAGTTGTACAGGGCCTTGGTGAGGTTACACCTGGAGTATTGTGTACAGTTTTGGTCTCCTAACTTGAGGAAGGACATTCTTGCTATTGAGGGAGTGCAGCGAAGGTTCACCAGACTGATTCCCGGGATGGCGGGACTGACATATCAAGAAAGACTGGATCAACTGGGCTTGTATTCACTGGAGTTCAGAAGAATGAGAGGGGACCTCATAGAAACGTTTAAAATTCTGACGGGTTCAGACAGGGTTAGATGCAGGAAGAATGTTCACAATGTTGGGGAAGTCCAGAACCAGGGGTCACAGTCTAAGGATAAGGGGTAAGCCATTTAGGACCGAGATGAGGAGAAACTTCTTCACCAAGAGAGTGGTGAATCTGTGGAATTCTCTACCACAGAAAATTGTTGAGGCCAATTCACTAAATATATTCAAAAAGGGGTTCGATGTAGTTCTTAGTACTAGGGGGATCAAGGGGTATGGCGAGAAAGCAGGAATGGGGTACTGAAGTTGCATGTTCAGCCATGAACTCATTGAATGGTGGTGCAGGCTCGAAGAGCCAAATGGCCTACTCCTGCACCTATTTTCTATGTTTCTATGTTTCTAATGGACCTGACTGGATGTGGCAGGCCATAGAGATTCTACATTTAACCATCCATTCAAATGTTTATACAATGTATTTTTGTTATTTTATAGGGCTGTAAAATATCCTTTTTCCATTCTGAACTCATTAAACAGAATGATATATTTCAGCAAAGTGAACGAATCTGCATGAATCTCCTCACTAACATCGACAGAGTTAATACATTTACAGCAGGATCAGGTTTTACTGGGCTCTATTAGCTTGAGGTGTCAGCCATGGCTCAGTGGGCAGCCCTCTCGGCCTCTGGGTCACAAGGTCGTGGGTTCAAGTCCCCACCCCAGAGACTGAGCACAAAAATCCAGCCTGACACTCCTCGTGCAGTGCTGAGGGAGTGCTGCACTGTCGGAGGGGCAGTACTGAGAGAGTGCTGCACTGTCGGAGGGGCAGTGCTGAGGGAGTGCTGCACTGTCAGAGGGGCAGTACTGAGAGAGCGCTGCACTGTCAGAGGGGCAGTACTGAGGGAGTGCTGCACTGTCAGAGGGGCAGTACTGAGGGAGTGCTGCACTGTCAGAGGGGCAGTACTGAGGGAGTGCTGCACTGTCGGAGGGGCAGTACTGAGGGAGTGCTGCACTGTCAGAGGGGCAGTACTGAGGGAGCGCTGCACTGTCAGAGGGGCAGTACTGAGGGAGTGCTGCACTGTCAGAGGGTCAGTACTGAGGGAGTACCACACTGTCGGAGGGGCAGTACTAAGGGAGTACCGCACTGTCAGAGGGGCAGTACTGAGGGAGTGCTGCACTGTCAGAGGGTCAGTACTGAGGGAGCACCGCACTGTCGGAGGGGCAGTACTAAGGGAGTGCCGCACTGTCAGAGGTGACATCTTTCAGATGAAACGTTAAACCGTCTGCTCCCTCAGGTGGATGTAAAAGATCCCATGGGCACTATTTTGAAGAAGAGCAGGGGAGTTCTCCCCGGTGTCCTGGGGCCAATATTTATCTCTCAACTAACATCACTAAAACAGATTATCTGGTCATTATCACATTGCTGATTGTGGGAGCTTGCTGTGCGCATATTTGGCTGCCGCATTTCCCACATTACAACAGTGACTATACTTCAAAAAGTATTTCCTTGGCTATGAAGCGATTTGGGACATCCAGAGGTTGTGAAAGAGGCTATATAAATGCAAATTCCTTCTTTCTAAACATAGTTGCAATGTTGCAGATTGTGTTGTCAGTAATGAACGATCAGCCCTGACCATTCATTACACTCACGCTTGTCCACGGACTTTCTGTGGGATTTTGTGCTGGAACTTGCTGTGATTAATTAGCCAGAACAGCACGGCGCCCTCTACTGGTGATCTGGGACCTGTGTCAACACGCATCAGCAATGGTGTATCCCCCTTAACCAATCAGCAGTGTGAACCAGTAAATCTCAGTCAGCACAATTAATTCAATGTCAAATCAGGGCGAGGAAGTGAATTGAGTGAGGGGAAGAAATATGGGATTAAAAGAGAGAGCGAAAAAGCGACAGAAACAGAAAGTAAAATAAAATTGTATAATATTTTTTATTTTTGAAAATCTTCAACAAAACTAAAATCTGAAGGAATAAGAGTCCACACTTGTAAAAATTAACTTTCAGTGGCAGAGAGGTTGTTTGGCAGTAATTAAGACTTATCATGACGTTCAAAATTTAGTTACACTGGAATGGACAAGCCCCAATCGGTTGTGGCGTGTTTAGTGGGTATCTATCGCATCGGTACAACAACTTCATGTCGTTCCACGAGTGTGAATGGTGAGTCTCTTGCCGGAGCTGGGCAACTCCTGGTTTCCACGTTTTAGCACGCATGTGCTGTCACCTCAAATTGCTGGAGAAATACTACCAGCGATGTCTCCGCAAGATCCTGCAAATCCCCTGGAAGGACAGACGCACCAACGTTAGCATCCTCGGTCAGGCCAACATCCCCAGCATCGAAGCACTGACCACACTCGACCAGCTCTGCTGGGCGGGCCACATCGTTCGCATGCCAGACACAACACTCCCAAAGCAAGCGCTCTACTCGGAACTCCTACACGGCAAGCAAGCCAAAGGCAGGCAGAGGAAACGTTTCAAGGACACCCTCAAACCTCCCTGATAAAGTGCAACATCCCCACTGACACCTGGGAGTCCCTGGCCAAAGACCGCCCTAAGTGGAGGGAGAGCATCCGGGAGGGCGCTGGGCACCTTGAATCTCGTCGCCGAGAGCATGCAGAAACCAAGCGCAGGCAGTGGAAGGAACGTGCGGCAAACCATTCCCACCCTCCCTTTCCTTCAACCACTGTCTGTCCCACCTGTAACAGAGATTGTAATTCCCGTATTGGACTGTTCAGTCACCTAAGAACTCATTTTTAGAGTGGAAGCAAGTCTTCCTCGATTTCGAGGGACAGCCTATGATGATGATGATGATTATTATGACTGTCACCAGACGTTGCTGTCCAATGTATTCTTTAATAATGGAGAGGGCCGATAGCCTCACCATATTTCTAGAGCAAAATCAGGTCCAATGTGATTGAGGTAACTTGTGCAAGCCATCGAGGGGTATAAATTCGTTTGGGCCCAGCCTATCTTGGGCCCAAACTCGTTACTGCAAGCTTGCTTCAAAGCTAAAGTTCCGTTGACGGAAAGAACTTGGTACGTGGGCAGCACTGAGTATTGGCCAGGGACTCTCCTGCTATTCGAATAGTGCTGTGGGATCTATTACAATTCTTCCACTGTGAAGAGCTTAAACAATTATTTTGCTTCGGTCTTCACAGTGGAAGACACAGGAACCATGCCAAAAATTGCTGGTCACAGGAATGTGGGAAGGGAGGACCTTGAGACAATCACTATCACTAGGGGGGTAGTGCTGGACAGGCTAATGGGACTCAAGGGAGACAAGTCCCCTGGTCCTGATGAAATGCATCCCAGGGTATTAAAAGAGATAGCGGAAGTTATAGCAGATGCATTCGTTATAATCTACCAAAATTCTCTGGACTCTGGGGAGGTACCAGCGGATTGGAGAGCAGCTAATGTAACGCCTCTGTTTAAAAAAGGGGGCAGACAAAAGGCAGGTAACTATAGGCCGGTTAGTTTAGCATCTGTAGTGGGGAAAATGCTTGAAGCTATCATTAAGGAAGAAATAGAGGGACATCTAGATAGGAATAGTGCAATCAAGCAGACACCACATGGATTCATGAAGGGGAAATCATGTTTAACTAATTTACTGGAATTCTTTGAGGATATAACGAGCATGGTGGATAGAGGTGTACCGATGGATGTGGTGTATTTAGATTTCCAAAAGGCATTCGATAAGGTGCCACATAAAAGGTTACTGCAAAAGATAAAGGTACACGGAGTCAGAGGAAATGTATTAGCATGGATAGAGAATTGGCTGGCGAACAGAAAGCAGAGAGTCGGGATAAATGGGTCCTTTTCGGGTTGGAAATCAGTGGTTAGTGGTGTGCCACAGGGATCGGTGCTGGGACCACAACTGTTTACAATATACATAGATGACCTGGAAGAGGGGTCAGAGTGTAGTGTAACAAAATTGGCAGATGACACAAAGATTAGTGGGAAAGCGGGTTGTGTAGAGGACACAGAGAGGCTGCAAAGGGATTTGGATAGGTTAAGCGAATGGGCTAAGGTTTGGCAGATGGAATACAATGTCGGAAAATGTGAGGTCATCCACCTTGGAAAAAAAACAGTAAAAGGGAATATTATTTGAATGGGGAGAAATTACAACATGCTGCGGTGCAGAGGGACCTGGGGGTCCTTGTGCATGAATCCCAAAAGGTTAGTTTGCAGGTGCAGCAGGTAATCAGGAAGGCAAATGGAATGTTGGCCTTCATTGCGAGAGAGATGGAGTACAAAAGCAGGGAGGTCCTGCTGCAACTGTACAGGGTATTGGTGAGGCCGCACCTGGAGTACTGCGTGCAGTTTTGGTCACCTTACTTAAGGAAGGATATACTAGCTTTGGAGGGGGTACAGAGATGATTCACCAGGCTGATTCCGGAGATGAGGGGGTTATCTTATGATGATAGATTGAGTAGACTGGGTCTTTACTCGTTGGAGTTCAGAAGGATGAGGGGTGATCTTATAGAAACATTTAAAATAATGAAAGGGATTGACAAGATAGAGGCAGAGAGGTTGTTTCCACTGGTCGGAGAGACTGGAACTAGGGGGCACAGCCTCAAAATACGGGGGAGCCAATTTAAAACCGAGTTGAGAAGGAATTTCTTCTCCCAGAGGGTTGTGAATCTGTGGAATTCTCTGTCAGGGAAGCAGTTGAGGCTAGCTCATTGAATGTATTCAAATCACAGATAGATAGATTTTTAACCAATAAGGGAATTAAGGATTACAGGGAGCGGGCGGGTAAGTGGAGCTGAGTCCACGGCCAGATCTTGTTGAATGGTGGAGCAGGCTCGAGGGGCTAGATGGCCTACTCCTGTTCCCAATTCTTATGTTCTTATGTTCTTATTATGTCCACCTGAGAGGGCCTTGATTTAACATCTCATCCCAAAGACAGCACCTCGGACGGTGCAGCACTCCCTCAGTTTCCCCTGGATGGAGGGCCTAGAACTAGGGGTCACAGTCTCAGGATAAGGGATCGGCCATTTAGGACGGAGATGAGGAGGAATTTCTTCACTCAGAGGGTGGTGAATCTTTGGAATTCTCTGCCCCAGAGGGCTGTGGAGGCTCAGTCTGTGAGTATATTCAAGGCTGAGATCGATAGATTTTTCGACACTAAGGGAATCGAGAGATATGGGGATAGTGCAGGAAAGTGGAGTTGAGATTGAAGATCAGCCATGATCTTATTGAATGGCGGAGCAGGCTCAAGGGGCCGAATGGCCGACTTCTGCTCCTATTTCTTATGTACTTATGCACTGGAAGTGTCAGCCTTATATTTTGTGCTAAAGTCTCTGGAGTGGGACTTGAATCCATAACATCTGACTCAGAGGCGAGAGTGCTATTAGCTGAGCTAAAGGCATTGTACATCAATAAATGAGTGAGCTTATTATTTAGGCAGCTGTATTATTTGTTTATGCCAATGACACTGTGCAATGTGATTCATTGCAGTCAAAACAAGATTGAAGATGTGCTGTGGCAAATATCCTGCAAAGTCAGCCGAGAGGGTGAGGAGCAAAACTCTGGACTCTGCAGTGACTCCAATACCATTCGCAGAATCCGTGCAGCGATAGCTAATCTCAGATGGGGGATACTGGAATTACCCAGGAGGGGCAATAATTACACCCAGTTTATTTTTTTGTCCCTGGGATGTGGGCGTCGCTGGCAAGGCCGGCATTTATTGCCCATCCCTAATTGCCCCTTGAGAAGGTGGTGGTGAGCCGCCTTCTTGAACCGCTGCAGTCCCGTGTGGTGAAGGTGCTCCCACAGTGCTGTTAGGGAGGGAGTTCCAGGATTGTGACCCAGCGACGATGAAGGAACAGCCGATATATTTCCAAGTCAGGATGGTGTGTGACTTGGAGGGGAACGTGGAGGTGGTGGTGTTCCCATGGGCCTGCTGCCCTGGTCCTTCTAGGTGGTGGAGGTCATGGGTTTGGGAGGTGCTGCCGAAGAAGCCTTGGCGAGTTGCTGCAGTGCATCTTGTAGATGGTGCACACTGCAGCCACGGTGCGCCGGTGGTGGAGGGAGTGAGTGTTGAAGGTGGTGGATGGGGGGCCAATCAAGTGGCTGCTTTGTCCTGGATGGTGTCGAGCTTCTTGAGTGTTGTTGGAGCTGCGCTCATCCAGGCAAGTGGAGAGTGTTCCATCACACTCCTGACTTGTCCCTTGTCGATGGTGGAAAGGCTTTGGGGAGTCAGGAGGTGAGACACTCGCCGCAGAATACCCAGCCTCTGATCTGCTCTTGTGGCCACAGTATTTATGTGGCTGGTCCAGTTAAGTTTCTGGTCAATGGTGACCCCCAGGATGTTGATGGTGGGGGATTCAGCGATGGTAAAGCCATTGAATGTCAAGGGGTAGTGGTTAGATTCTCGCTTGTTGGAGATGGTCATCGCCTGGCATTGGTGTGACTTGAATATTACTTGCCACTTACCAGCCCAAGACTGTTAGAAATCAAGGTGTCCAAAATGTATATGGTTATGCAAACAAAACTGTGGCACAAATAATGGTGTGTTTACATGATCATGTTAGATCGGAAGACAAAAAGTCTCTTCAGGCTAGTATTAGAATAACTCGATAGATGCTTAGAATATGCTTATGTTTTTGGTTACCCGTGGATGTTAAAGCATTCTGCACTACGCCAGCTATATATCATCTTGTTTCCAAGCAACTATCTACAATTTTTGGGTTAGGATTTCAACTTTGGTTGTGTATCTCTAATTTTACCAACTAAGACACAATGCCTATGGTTGTTCTATTATTACTAATAATCAAGTTATAATGCTACGGTAGGACTTGGAGTTAGCTTAACAGAACTGCTTGTGAAGATAATTAAGAGGGTACAAGGTTTCACTGGTTGTACCAGACAAGAGAGATAAGACAAATTCCAACAGAGGAACCTTCAGAAAGTATAAACAGGAAAGACGTGTGAACAAGAACATCAATTAGGGAGAGCTTTTTTTTCAAGAATTGAGACAAAGACCTCGACACTCCCTTGGGTACTGAGTTTTTAGGGGAACTTCTATAGGTTAACTGGTCTTGTCAATATTCCATCTGAGTCCCAGTTTTAAAAAGAGAATAAAAGTAACACCATGAGGGCTTGTTCTCGCAGACGGTGAAGGGGAGAGCTTCCTTAGTTAACACTCGGGGAGGCTCTGGAAGAGAGAGAAAGGCCGTATGCTGGAGAACTGTTCGGATCAGCACCAGCTGCTTGTCGTGGTCGTATGTTTTTGCTGCAAAGCAGTGCGTTATATTCCCTCTTAAACCCTGATTAAACACAATATACCCACCGTATTGGTTTGCAGTCGATACTGATTATTTGAAAGACCAGAGATAAGCGAATATCAACAAATTAGTTAATCTTTACAAAATGGCGTCCACGAAGAGACTGCAAAAAGGGTTATTGTGGTGAAACGAGTTAGGGATGGACTCGATCTGTAACGTCATCACAAGGCGCCAGGCGAGATGACTATGTTCGAGAACCTCGTAAGGTGGTGCGTTTCATCACTGACACCATAAACAAAATGGTGGGTGCTTATTATTATAAGAGATAAAGTCGTGAGCGGTCTCCCAGAGACGAAAGGGACGGATGCAGTACTCCAAGCGCTTGGTCAAGATAGCATTCCAAGTGAATGAGAAAAAGACTAAACTTAAAGAAGCCGGATATAAACTGGCTCACCCATCCCACCTCTGCACCAAGCGTGGAGACTTGGGAAACAAACAGAGAAGCATAAAGAGCACGAGAGAGAGTGAAAGATAAGGAGGGGGAAAAAACTGAATAGAGAATAAGTTGCTGAGACAACAATGAAAGTTTTAAAAAATGAAACCGACACGGAAGCTTCAGCAAGAAAAATAAAGCATAAGATTTGCTGAATGAAAGGAACCTTAGAAAAAACTACTGGAATTTCAGTTTGTGAGAAAGTGTGTGTTAAAGTGTGGGAAACTTTCCTGACCATGAAGGTTTAAGAGGTTACAGTATTAATTTTGTCTGAAAGTCTGTTTTTAAAAGAATGTGTCTGGTATGTTTTCTGTGCATCGAGCTAAAAGTCGTTAACTTTTTGTATTCTTATCTGGATGTTGGAAGTTTTGAGATTGTGGTCCAGAATTTAATTACATTTTAAGTTAGAGACGCAGGTGGGAATTTATTTTGACTATGATTTACGGAGCTATGAAATGCACAAAAGACAGTTTATTTTACAAAAGATAAGCTTCAGCGTTTAAGTTACAGTTGCTATGGTGTCTGCTGAAAAAATGAATTTGAACGTTTACAAAGTACTTTGTTGTAATTGGATTACAGTAAAAAAAATTCTATTATCTTATGTAATCTAAATTAAAAATGCATAGTCTCATTTTAAATCAATTTGAATGTTTACAAAGCATGATCTTCTTAATTTGGTTACTGAAAGCCCGAGATGCCCACTTGCTTAGTTTTGACAAGTAAGAAGTAATCAGTGATTATAAACTGGGTTGAAAGAGAAAACAAAATGACTCTATGATGAAATAAAGAAAGGAGAAAGGGAAAGATCCTGTTGCTTTTGTACTCTCAGTGTAATGTCCCTTTAAAAAGAAAGCTGTATGAACGTTTCGAAGCTACAAACCGACAGAAGTTTGCCCTTTCTTTTTCCTTTTGTGTAGAAGTTTCTTGACTTTTGTTTAAACTAATTTTTCTCCAGTTATATTCAGTATTTTTACAGCCATTTGGAAAGTCATCTGCAGAAATATGACATAACTTACTGTACTATTTTGTTTAATTTTATTTGCTCTGTATTGTGTTTAGTTAATAAGATATTGGTCTGAATTAAATTAGAATTATTGAGGTTAACTATTAAATTGTAAAAACCCGACTTACATTGTGACCACAGTGAAATTCTGGTTATTTTAAGTTCTAGTTCCATACAAGAGATTCCCTCATTTTAAAAGCAACGTTGGCAGTCCAGATATTTGAATTGGAATTTTGAGACATTTGAGGCAATTCTGCTCGTTAAACATTTTGATTGTACTGGAAAATCTTGGATTTGGAGACTTTTAAAAAAAAAATGATGAAAAGTTCAGAAACAATTAGAGTTTATTATAAAATGCTGTCTTCCCTGATGATAATGTTTTATTTAAAGTTAATAATGACAGCGTCACTAATGATTTCTGCTGTTTTAACAGATTTTTAAATCCTAAAGAAGTTTTGAAGGTACAAAGAAAGTTTTGATCAGGAAAGAATTCTAAGATTTTTTTACGTGAAGTGACGCAATTGCACCTGTCTGACAATGTTTGCTTCACCTTCTCAGCAACCTGCGAAGGAGTTAACCCTTCCCGCTGACAGCTGGGGGTTTTTTTGTTCACCAAGCAACAACTTTAGTATTGCTGAATGAAATTTTAAAGATATTGGACATTATTAATTTAAGTTTCTTAATTTTAAGTGAATATTTTCCCACATGCAAGAAGAAAAATTATGATTAGTCAGGAAATGGTGTTAGGGAAATTGAAGGTACTGAAGGCCAATAAATCTCCAGGGCCTGATAGTCTGCATCCCAGAGTGCTTAAGGAAGTGGCCCTAGAAATAGTGGATGCATTGGAGATCATTTTCCAACATTCTACAGACTCTGGATCAGTTCCTATCGAGTGGAGGGTAGCTAATGTAACCCCACTTTTTAAAAAAGGAGGGAGAGAGAAAACAGGGAATTATAGACTGGTCAGCCTGACATCGGTAGTGGGTAAAATGCTGGAATCAATGATTAAAGATGTAATAGTAGCGCATTTGGAAAGCAGTGACAGGATCGGTCCAAGTCAGCATGGATTTATGAAAGGGAAATCATGCTTGACAAATCTTCGAGAATTTTTTGAGGATGTAACTAGTAGAGTGGACAAAGGGAGAACCAGTGGATGTGGTGTATTTGGACTTTCAAAAGACTTTTGACAAGGTCCCACACAAGAGATTAGTGTGCAAAATTAAGGCACATGGTATTGGCATGGATAGAGAACTGGACGGCAGACAGGAAGCAAAGAGTAGGAATAAACGGGTCCTTTTCAGAATGGCAGGCAGTGACTACTGGGATGCCGCAGGGTTCAGTGCTGGGACTCCAGCTATTTACAATATACATTAATGATTTAGACGAAGGTATTGAATGTAATATCTCCAAATTTGCAGATGACACTAAGCTGGGTGGCAGTGCGAGCTGTGAGGAGGATGCTAGGAGGCTGCAGGGGGACTTGGACAGGTTAGGTGAATGGGCAAATGCATGGCAGATGCAGTATAATGTGGATAAGTGTGAGGTTATCCACTTTGGTGGCAAAAACAGGAAGGCAGATTATTATCTGAATGGTGACAGATTAGTAAAAGGGGAGGTGCAACGAGACCTGGGTGTCATGGTACATCAGTCATTGAAGGTAGGCATGCAGGTACAGCAGGTGGTGAAGAAGGCAAATGGCATGCTGGCCTTCATAGCGAGGGGATTTGAGTATAGGAGCAGGGAGGTCTTACTGCAGTTGTACAGGGCCTTGGTGAGACCACACCTTGAGTATTGTGAGCAGTTTTGGTCTCCTAATCTGGGGAAGGACATTCTTTCTATTGAGGGAGTGCAGCGAAGGCTCACCAGACTGATTCCTGGGATGACGGGACTGATATATGAAGAAAGATTGAATAGGCTTATATTCACTGGAATTTAGAAGAATGAGAGGGGATCTCTTAGAAACATCTAAAATTCTGACAGGATTGGACAGGTTAGATGCAGGAAGAATGTTCCTGATGTTGGGGAAGTCCAGAACCAGGAGTCACAGTCTAAGGCTAAGGGGTAAGCCATTTAGGGTCGAGATGAGGAGAAACTTCTTCACTCAGAGAGTTGTGAACCTGTGGAATTCTCTACCACAGAAAGTTGTTGAGGCCAGTTCGTTAGATATATTCAAAAGGGAGTTAGATGTGGCCCTTACAGCTAAAGGGATCAAGGGTTATGGAGAGAAAGCAGGAATGGGGT
Organism: Pristiophorus japonicus; assembly: GCF_044704955.1. Classification (NCBI taxonomy): domain Eukaryota; kingdom Metazoa; phylum Chordata; class Chondrichthyes; family Pristiophoridae; genus Pristiophorus; species Pristiophorus japonicus. The sequence continues at coordinate 202,970,619 of NC_091988.1, read as the reverse complement.
ACTGAAGTTGCATGATCAGCCATGATCATATTGAATGGTGGTGCAGGTTCGAAGGGCCGAATGGCCTACTCCTGTACCTACTTTCTATGTTTCTATGATTTGACAAATTGACCCCATGGGCTCATAAGCAGGGACACAGTAGGCTCTCTGCTTTCTTTTGTTATATGGAAGTTACCTTGTAAACTAATTGTGAGCACTAATGTTAAAGCATCATATAAAACCATCAAACCTGTTTCTGAAACTGGAATTGATAAATTACATTGATTTTTAAAAATTGATACGAGTTGCTATTTCAAGCACTTGAGAAGAAAAATGTAACTGAAGTTGAAGGGAAAAGTCAAAGTGTCATTAAAAGAAACTGGTTGAGAACAGTCTAGGTAGTTTCTGGAAGTAAGTTTGTGAGGAAATAAAATTGAACATTGACCTAACCTGTCAGTACAACAATACTGCTGTTTGGATTTGTGATTAGTTTGAAATGATGAAATGGACTCGGGCACAATATAGGGGGTTGCAAAGAATTTTTAAAAATGTGTTAATAACTTGGACCAAGTGTGAACTTTTGATCTACGTTTTCTATCTTTAATATTGTATTGGACAGTAAAGCTCCTCCAGAGCTATGATTGAGATATGGATAGTAATGCATGTTTCATTGTACCACCAAATGAGAATTTTCCTAACATTCGAGTAAAAGTCAGGAAAGTGCAATTAAGAATAGTAAATCGCTAGCTTTCTGTTGAAGACGTTTGTGCCCTTGCCTACGAACCTTTAAAGAAAACTACATTGATAGGCTGGCCACTATCTGAGACATCAGGAGCATGCAGAGGGAGGTGGGAAAAGATCTCCAGACGACTACAATCTTTGGATAAGATCACCCGAAAGCCCGAGAATGGCTTGGATCAGATGTCACATGTGTCATGATATCGATATACCCAACGGGGTGAATGTGCAGACGTGATTTGTATTATATGAAGCAATTAGCATGTGGGAATGCATGGTGAATTTGTACTGAAGAATGGGTGTCAGACATGCTCAGTTACTTGACAACATCATAGGCAGACCCTCGTGTTGAGGATGACTTGCTTCCTCACCAAAAAGGGATGAGTTCACAGGTGTTTCAATGAAGGATCTAATAATCCGGATCCCGAACTCCATGTTGAAGGGTGGAAGATGCCTGTGCGTGGATTTTTTAACGTGGGGTGGCCGTTGCACACCAGCCACCACACGGGCTTGACAGAGCGAGGTCGTGGTCCAGTGGCAAGGATTAACCAAGATAACTGGAGACCAGCTCTGCTGCACGGACCTAGTGCACGCACATATCGCAGCAAGGCATGAAATGGTTAATATGGCTCAGGAGCGCTTTGACACATACTCCATTGAGAAACTATCTAATGAAACAATCAAGTTAGAGTTAAACATGCTGGTACCTGTCAGAGGGATTGAAATATAAATTGAAGTGGAAAGCTACATGGAATTTGAATTGGGACAATTGAAGGCTAGGGAGAAATAAATGTAGTTAGAATTATTCACAAGATGGATACGACTAAAAGAGATCTGGAGAATCTTGAGTCCATGACTTGTTGATTAGATGTTAAACTTCAGCTTTCTTTACAATGTCTGTTTTCTTTGTCTGCATCATTGCCACTTAGAAATGTATGTACTTAGTCGACATGCTAATGATTGTGAGACTGAGTTATAACTTTAACTGTAATAATTGTGTTTTGTCGGTAACAGAGCGTGGGAAAAGCCAGTGCGGATCCAGTATGATGTGGTTTTGGTGGTGTCTTCTGTACCATTCTTTACAGGTCTAACAGGACCTGCCCCATTAATAGCCCCAGTTTCTGCTTCACAGCACATCTACACACAACCGTCAACCAACATATTTTACTCAATATCAAAACCTATGCTCAAGCGAAATAAGATACTTAAGTGTAAGCTGCACAATTGTGTGCCACAGTTGTTACGACATTCATACTGGTGAGATATTGGGCTTAATATAAAGGCACACACTTCGGTTTGTATTATTTCACACGCTCTGGCAGTTCTCCAACTTGTCATGATAGTGTATTTGATTTATGTACCCCGTGTAGCAAGACATTGATGCATAGGCCAATTGTGTACTCATGTCTTTGGCTAACCAGAACCGAAACAAATAATTAATTCAGTACACCGCAAGAGAAGCTCCAAAGCAACATAGAGGAGACCCCTGGCAGGGTAAGATCAGGAAAGATAGAAGAAACAGAGGATACCCCCGGTGGGGCAGAACTGGAACACCAGAACAGTGAATTGAATTTGAGTAAGGGGTCAGAGATTATACCTCTCCCTCAAGTGAATGGACTGTAAGAGAGGGGGAATCTTCATTTCTGAATCTCCCTACTAACTAATGCCCAAGTTGAGACAGCAATAAGTAGATTAGGGGACCACAAGTGATGGGAAGTAACTTACAATGCCAGCCAGCATTCCTGAGCACGAATGGTATCAGCAGACCGAGTGATTGCCCAGTATCTGGTCTTAAATGGTCCTTATTATGATGTCTTGCTATTCAAAACGTCTGCGCCTCCAATTGCACCATTGAAATAACAATTTAGAGCTGGCACATTGGATGCAAAATCTAAAATGAAAGGTTGAAATAGAGTTTTCTCCCTTTCAAGGTAGGGAGTATGTTAGAAATCAGGGTGTCCAAAATGTATATGGTTATGCAAACAAAACTGTGGCACAAATAATGCTGTTTTTACATGATCATGTTAGAACTGGAGACAAAAAATCTCTTCAAACTAGTATTAGAATAATTAGATAAATGCTTAGAATATGCTTATGTTTTTGGTTACCCGTGGATGTTAAAGCATTCTGCACTACGCCAGCTATATATCATCTTGTTTCCAAGCAACTATCTACAATTTTCAGTTTAGGATTTCAACTTTGTTTGTGTATCTCTAATTTTACCAACTAAGACACAATGCCTACGGTTGTTCTATTATTACTAATAATCAAGTTATAATGCTACGGTAGGACTTAGAGTTAGCTTAACAGAACTGCTTGTGAAGATAATTAAGAGGGTACAAGGTTTCACTGGTCGTACCAGACAAGAGAGATAAGACAAATACCAACAGAGGAACCTGCAGAAAGTATAAACAGGAAAGACATGTGAACAAGATCATGAGGCCCCTTTAGGGAGAGCTTTTTCTCAAGAATTGAGAAAAAGAACTCAACGCCCCATTGGGTATTGAGCTTTTAGGGAACCTCTATAGGTTAACTGGTCTTGTCAATATTCCATCTGAGCCCCAGTTTTTAAAAAAGCATAAAAGTAACACCATGAGGGCGTGTTCTCACAGACGGTGAAGGGGAGAGCTTCCTTAGTTAACAATCTTGGAGGCTCTAGAAGAGAGAGAAAGGCCGTAAACTGGAGAACTGTTTGCACCGCCAGCCGTCTATCTGATCGGACCCGTACCAGCTGCTTATCGTGGTCATATGTTTTTGCTGTATAACTAGTGTGTTATATTCTCTCTTAAACCCTGATTAAACACAATATAGCCACCATATTGGTTTGCATCGATCCCGATTATTTGAAAGAATAGAGATAAACGAATATCAACAAATTAGTTAATCTCTACAAGCCTGAATATCGTCCAGGTCTTGCTGAATGCAGGCATGGGCTGCTTGAGTTGCTACCATCTTGTGAGTCCTGATGGAAAATGCCGGGTGAATCAAGGTCAGACGCAAGAGCAACGACAACTTGTATTTATATAGCACCTTTAACATAGTAAAATGTCCCAAGCTGCTTCACAGGAATGATTATCAAACACACTTTAACTCCGAGTCACATAAGGGGATACTAGGACAGGTGACCAAAAGCTTGGTCAAAGAGGCAGGTTTTAAGGAGCGTCTTAAAAGGAGAGAGAGACGGAGAGGTTTAGGGAGGGAGTTCCAGAGCTTGGGGCCCAGGCAGCTGAAGGCACGGCCACCAATGGTGGAGCGATTATAATCAGGGATACTCAAGAGGCCAGAATTGGAGGAGCGCGGAGATCTCGGGGGGGTTGTGGGGCTGGATAATGTTACACAGAAAGGGAGGGGTGAGACCATGGAGGGATTTGAAAACAAGGATCAGAATTTTAAAGTCTAGTTGTTGCCAGATCGGTAGACAATGTAGGAGGCCATTTGGCCCGACGTGCCAGTGCCGGCTCTGTGAAAGAGCGATCCCATTAGTCCCACTCCCTCTGCCCTTTCCCTACAGCCCTACAAATTATTCCTCTTCAAGTATATATCCAATTCCCTGTTTGAAAGTTACTATTGAATCTGCTCCCACCCTTTCAGGCAGCGCGTTCCCGATCACAACAACTCGCTGCGTAAACACATTCTCCTCATCCCAACCCTGGTTCTTTTGCCAATCACCAGATCCCAACAGGACTATGTCAGCGTTTATGCTCCACATGAGCCTGCTTCCTCCTTCCCATCTTCATCTTAATCTATCAGCATATATTTCTAACCCTTTCTCCCTCATGTGATTATCTAACTTCCCACTTAAATGCAACTATACTATTGGCCTTAACTAGTCCCCGTGGAAGAGAGTTACAAATTCTCACCACTCTCTTGGTCCGAACATCATTGTGGTAAGATAGTTAGTAGGTCCGATTTACATTGAAATCTCTACATTGTCGAGTGATAGCAGTGGATTATAAGTGCCATTTTTTAACGAATGACTTAGCAGTTGGTGTGGGACACCAGTCTCTGATTGATGTGCTCCTTCAGCCACACAGCCTCCACGATAAAAGCTCATATTTATCTTCTTTTTGCGTTGCTTTGCAACCATTGCAGCCAGTTCAGTAAATCATCGGTTCCGTGAGTCAGGATTGGAGTGTGCCCACGGAGGGGGTTTTATGGACCGTGATTAATGCTGCCAAATTGAACTGGCATCTATAGATGCAAACATGGAGTGAGTGCACTTGCTGATTTATGAGTGTGCTTTTCCTGGCTCCAGCACTCCTGGTGTCAGCCAGCAGCCCAAGGATTACTCGGAGCCCGAGAAGTAAATTGTGCACCAAGCAGTTATTTCATAGCTCTCCCTGGGTGGGTATTGTGGGAAGGGGAGGTGTGGGGGATGGGGGGTGGGGCAGTGTGGGGGATGGGGGGGTGGGGCAGTGTGGGGGTGGGGCTGTGTAGGAGATGTGGGCGGGGCAGTGTGGGGGATGGGGCAGGAGGCGTGGCAGTGTGGGGGGATGGGGCAGTGTGGGGGATGGGGGGCGGGGCTGTGGGGGGGTGGGGCAGTGTGGGGGGTGGGGCGGAGCAGTGTGGGGGGGCGGGGGATAGGGCAGTGTGGGGCATGGGGCAGTGTGGGGGCGTGGCATTGTGGGGGATGGGGCGGGGCAGTGTGGGGGGCGGGGCAGTGTGGGGGCGGGGCAGTGTGGGGGCGGGGCAGTGTGGGGGCACGGGGGATGGGGCAGTGTGGGGGATGGGGGCGGGGCAGTGTGGGGGATGGGGGATGGGGGCGGAGCAGTGTGGGGAGCGTGAGTGGGGAAGTGTGGGGGGCGGGGCAGTCTGGGGGGGCGGGGCAGTGTAGGGGATGGGGGCAGGGGGGGGGCAGTGTGGGGAACGGGTCAGTGTGGGGGATGGGGGCAGTGTGGGGAACGGGTCAGTGTGGGGGATGGGGGCAGTGTGGGGAACGGGTCAGTGTGGGGGATGGGGGCAGGGGGCGGGGCAGTGTGGGGGGTTGAGGCTACTGCAAATGCCCGCACATTGCGTGGGCTTGCAAGGGGGCAACTCAGCCCCTCGCTCTGGTTTGCTATCCTGTAAAGGTTCCTGGATAATGAGCAGGTGTGGACATCAGGGAATGACAGAGCAACCTTGGGTGTGCTGCACTCTATGGTTGAACAGCCCACTGATTGTCAGTGTGTAGGTTCTGACCTAAGGAATGCCTATTTGGATGAGATCCCGGAGAACTACTGATGCCCCCCCAATGATTTGCCTTCACAATAACAGTGACTACACAGTTGAAGTAGTTTATTGGCTGTGAAGTGCCTGAGGATGTGAAAGGCGATATATAAATGCAAGCTCTTTCTCCTATCTTTACTGAAGAGTGCCGGCTGTGCTGCGAATTAAGAACAGGTGCGATGCATTAGTGTACCATCATCAGAATGTCAATGATTTATGGCTGGGTCTGACTAAGTGAGTAATCTTGCACAATGAACAGTATAAGGCTCTCAAGAGCAGCATGAATGCCTCCCCTCGTTACAACAGCTTCGTATAGAAATACACGGAAACAGGCCATTCGGCCCATCCAGTCCGTGCTGGCATTTACCCTCTACTCGAGAAAACACATTTACCCACCCTGCTCCCACACCCCTTCATTCACTTTTCCTTCATCGACCTCTCCAATCTAACGTTGACACAGTTCCTGCTTCATCCACTGACCCTGGGAGTGAATCCCACAAACTCATAACTATCTGCCTGAAGACCTCTCTCCTGCCCTCGATCCTAAATCACAGGGGGCCAAAATTGCCCTCCGCCCCAAATGGGGCATACCTTCCGAAATAAATGATTATTCTGCAATTCTGCACAGAGCGAAATTGGCATCTTCAAAGTCTTTCATTTTTTTGGCCGATGTTTGGGGGCAGCTGAGGGGCGGAGGGGGGTCGGGAGCAGAAATACAAATGGGGCGAGATGTAAAATGGGCTCTGACTCATTATCACACGTTTTACACTCTCGCACAGAGTGAAGATCAACCTCCATTCTGGGACCATACAACTGATGGGATTCAAGGCATCAGCCATGCTCCAGCAGGTCAACACTCTCGCCTCTGAATCACAAGGGTTTGGCTTTTGAGACCCACTCCAGAGACTTGAGCCCATAACCCAGGCTGATACTCCCAGGACCTCTCTTCCACAAATGGCAGTTGATGCTAGATCAATTGTTAATCGGACTTTGATAGACTTTTGTTAACCAAAAGGTATTAAGGGTTATGGGCCAAAGGCAGGTATATGGAGTTAGGTCGCAGGTCAGCCGTGATCTCACTGAATGGCGGAAAAGGCTTACGGGGCTAAATGACATTCTCCTGTACCTATGCACTGTCGGAGGGGCAGTACTGATCTTAGGCAGTCCCTCGAAGCGAGGATGACTTGCTTCCACACCAAAAAGGGATGAGTTCACAGGTGTTTCAATGAAGGACCTAATATTCCAGAACACGAACTACATCCTGAAGGGTGGAAGATGCCTGTGGGTGGATTTTTTTAACGTGGGGTGGCCGTTGCACACCAGCCACCACACGGGCTTGACAGAGCTAGGTCTTGGTCCAGGGGCAAGGGTTACCCAAGACAACTGGAGACCTGCTCTGCTGCACGGACCCAGTGCGCACACATATCGCAGTGTGGGCTGGGCCGTGCTGCCCCTGGGCCCTCGCCTTTTCTGAGCCCCAAACTCACGCCTCTCCTGCGCCCTGGTCACTGAGGGAGTGCTGCACGGTCAGAGGGGCATGACTGAGGGAATGCTGCACTGTCGGAGGGGCAGTACTGAGGGAGCACTGCACTGTCGGAGGGGCAGTACTGAGGGAAAGCTGCACTGTCGGAGGGGCAGTACTGAGGGAGTGCTGCACTGTCGGAGGGGCAGTACTGAGGGAGTGCCGCACTGTCGGAGGGACAGTACTGAGGGAGTGCTGCACTGTCGGAGGGGCAGTACTGAGGGAGTGCCGCACTGTCGGAGGGGCAGTACTGAGGGAGTGCCGCACTGTCGGAGGGGCAGTACTGAGGGAGTGCTGCACTGTCGGAGGGGCAGTACTGAGGGAGCACTGCACTGTCGGAGGGGCAGTACTGAGGGAGTGCCGCACTGTCGGAGGGGCAGTACTGAGGGAGTGCTGCACTGTCGGAGGGGCAGTACTGAGGGAGAGCTGCACTGTTGTCTTTTGGATGAGACGTTAAACCGAGGCCCAGTCTGCCCCCTCAGGTGAATGTAAAAGATCCCATGACACGATTTGAATGGAGACCAAGGGAATTCTCTCCGGTGTCCTGGCCAATATTTATCCGTCAACCAACAACATTGAAAACAGATTATCTGGTCATTATCACATTGCTGTTTGTGGGAGCTTGCTGTGCACAAATTAGCTGCCGCGTTTTCCCACATTACAACAGTGACTACACTTCAAAAGTATTTCATTGGCTGTAAATTGCTTTGGGATGTCCTGAGGTTGTGAAAGGTGCTATATAAATGCAAGTGTTTCTTTGTAGTGGTTTTTGTTTTGATTTAGTTCAGGCCATCGGGGGGCGGGGGTGGGGGTGGGGGAAGGGGAGTGAACGGGTAGCGGGAAGCCTGAGTTAGGAGCGGTGCAGAGAAATGTAACGGAAGTGTGTGTCCAGCAGTGAAAGTGTTACGTCCTCGCCTCCTTTGCTGTGTGGTGGGGGGACTGAGCGACTGCAGGAGCTTACACACACTCTGGCCGCACCTCGCAGCTAAGCAGTTGGATGTCCCGTTATAATTAGGCCCTGTTGTACAGAGCGATGTGGTATGAGCATCTGGAAAATAACTACACATCAGCGAGACAGAGATAGAGAGGGAGGAAAAAGTGCTTTGGTCTGTGTTCTAAACTGAGACGCTGGGATTATCTCTGCTTTTCTTACATTGCTCATGACTACATTTCAAAACAACAATAACTTGTATTTATATAGCGCCTTCAATCTAATAAATAGTCCCAAGGTGCTTCACAGGAGCAATTATCAAACAAAATTTGACACCGAGCCACCTAGAAACATAGAAAATAGGTGCAGGAGGAGGCCATTCGGCCCTTCGAGCCTGCACCACCATTCAATAAGACCATGGCTCTCATTCCCTCAGTACTCCTTTCCAGCTTTCTCTCCATACCCCTTGATCCCCTTTAGCCATATCTAACTCCCTCTTGAATATATCCAATGAACTGGCATCAACAACTCTCTGCGGCAGGGAATTCCACAGGTTAACAACTCTCTGAGTGAAGAAGTTTCTCCTCATCTCAGTCCTAAATGGCCTACCCCTTATCCTAAGACTGTGTCTCCTGGTTCTGGACTTCCCCAACATCGGGAATATTCTTCCTGCATCTAACCTGTCCAGTCCCCTCAGAATCTTATACGTTTCTATGAGATCCCCTCTCATCTTTCTAAACTCCAGTGAATACAGGCCCAGTTGATCCAGTCTCTCCTCATATGTCAGTCCTGCCATCCCGGGAATCAGTCTGGTGAACCTTCGCTGCACTCCCTCAATAGCAAGAACGTCCTTCTATTGACACCGAGCCACCCAAGGAGATGTTAGGGCAGGTGACCAAAAGCTTGGTCAAAGAGGTAGGTTTTAAGGAGCATCTTAAAAGGAGGAAAGGCCGAGAGGTTTAGGGAGGGAGTTCCAGAGCTTGGGGCCCAGGCAGCTGAAGGCACGGCCACCAATGGTGGAGCGATTATAATCAGGGATGCTCAAGAGGCCAGAATTAGAGTAGTGAAGACATCTCGGGGGGTTTGTGGGGCTGGGGGAGATTACAGAGATAGGGAGGGGCGAGGGCCATGGAGGGATTTGAAAACAAGGATGAGAATTTTAAATCTAGGCATTGCCAAACTGGGAGCCAGTGTGGGTCAGTGAGCACAGGGAGTGATGGGTAAGTGGGACTTGGTGCGAGTTAGGACATGGACAGCAGAGTTGCTGTATCAAACATGTATCAGGCATCAGACAAAACGCCATTGGCTGTGAAACATTTTGGGACGTCCTGAGGTTGTGAAAGGCGCTATATAGATGCAAGTTATTTCTTTTTGTTCTACAACATCTTCAACTGAAACTTTTTTTTTAAAAAGGCTCCCCTCTCGGTTTCTCGTTCTCTGCACTCACTGCGATTTACTTGTACTTCTTGCAATGTAGTATACTGTATTCGCTGCTCACAATGTGGTCTCCTCTACACTGGGGGACCAAACAACGAGTGGGTGACCGCTTTGCTGAGCACCTCCGTTCAGTCTGTGAGCGTGACCCCAAGCTCCCGGTCGCATGTCACTTTAATTCCCCGCTCCACTCCCACTCTGATATCTCTGTTCTCGGCCTCCTGCACTGTTCCAATGAAGCTCAAAGCAAGCTCGAAGAACAGCCCCTCATCTTTCGTTTAGGCACTTTACAGCCTTCTGGTCTCAACATCGAGTTCAACAATTTCAGATCGTAACCTCGGCCCCCATTTTTTCAGTGGGAGTATTTTGCCATTCCCATTACACCCTCTCTAGACCCATCTTCCGTGTCTGTACTTGTCCCATTACCGCCTCCTTCCGCCTCACACCATCATCCCTCTTGTCTCTAATCTCTCCAGCCTCCCACCCTCCCACAGGCCTACCCTTTTGTTCTTCCCTTCCCTCCCCCTGCCCCTTAAAACCCTGCTACATCTCGAACTTTGTCCAGTTCTGACAAAGGGACATCGCCTGAAACGTGAACTCTTGTCTCTCTCTCGACACAGATGCTGCCTGACCTGCTGAGTACTTCCAGCATTTTCTGTTTGAATTCCAGATTTCCAGCAACCGCAGTATTTTGCTTTTTGCGTTAGGAATATCTTTAAACCCGTCATCACTGATCTCACTAAATGAGCAGCACATGTACTCGCCCCTCCCTTCCCCTCCCCTCGGACAGGTTCAGGCCTGGACTGTGTTTCTGAGCAGAGATTGACCAATTATCTTTGAATTGTTTTTGTATATTGTGGTCACACTTTGAAGTGAGATCGCCAAATGCATTCCTGCTCGACTCTGGAATTGACAACCTCAGTGGAATATCGCTGACAGTAATTGGCTCGCTCTGCCCAGGAAAGAGGATTGCAACCTGGCAGGGAATTTATCCCTTCACTGTGTGAGTGAGAAACACAAAAAGACAGCTCTATTGGAGAAAGTTAATGAACCACTTCAAACATTGAGAAATGTTAGCAACTTCTAATTCCAGGGACACGCATCCTCGGGGCCCTGTGGAGAAAGTCAGAGGGTCGCTCCCCTCAATCACACACCTCGGAACTGAAGCACCTCACCCTGGAGCCAATGTCACATCCATCCACATCAGCCCTATTAATTACCACCTCACTCTGAGAGATTAATGGCCACGGCTCTTTACACAAGTTGGAAACTTGTCCGGTGAGACCCCAGTTGGACCCATTGATCAGTAGTTTGGAGACGCCCCTCCTTCACAATTACACATTGAATGTCTTGTCAAAGTAAACATCGTCAATAATGCCCAATGTTGAAGAGCAGTTAATCCCTCTCTCCTGACACCCACAAGGTAAGCCTCTCTATAACTCTTTTGTTGTAATCACTTAAATCAAGTGTCCCCTGATTAAAAGGGGGGGGGGAGACACCAAACACTTTCAAACAAGTGCCCCCTTGTTTTTTGGGTTTTTTGGGTTTTTTTTGAGGGCACAAAAAACACAAATTATACAAGTGCCCCCTCGCTAAAAGCGGGGGGGGGGGGCGGGGGGGGAGCACTAAAACCAGCAAATTAAACTTTAGACAAAACATCAAATTAAAATGTGGTTGCTGTGGGATGACGATGCACTCCAGTCCCTCCGGCGCCCACCTCTCGCGGAAGGCCGCGAGCGTACCGGTGGACACCGCGTGCTCCATCTCCAGGGACACCCTGGCCCGGGGCAAGCCTTTCTGCATTCAGAGCGCAATTCAGCTCTTTCCAAAAAAAATGCCAGTCCAAGGGGACTTGATCAGGCGACACCCATTGGTGATTTTCGGTGCTTGATGTACTAATCTACATGAGGGGCACGTCTGTCCCGCTCTCTGTGTGCGGTGACAGCGGCAAACAGTCTCGCAGTGGGAGTGTGTTGCTGTGTGTCTGCACCGGGACAGTCACTGCATCAAGCACTTTGAGATGGTTGAACGATGGGACAAGTTGCTATAGAAATGCAGATGTTTCTTCCTTGCAACAACAGACCTAAGCACATGGAAAAAAAATGGTTCAGCATCCGACTCCCTCCTGAACTCCCCCCAATCTCTCTGACTCTGCCAACATGCCTGGCAGAGGCCAAGTGTTTCTGCACAGGACTCTCCCTGTGGCTGAAGCAACAACAGCGAATGCTGGAAACACACAGCAGATCAGTCAGTGTCCACGGAATGCACGAGTCAACCTTTTGGAGGTGGACCTGGTCCGCACTGGAAACGCTCACCGGCTATACTCCCCCCTGACCTGCTGAGTATTTCCAGTATTTTCATCGAATCACACAGCACGGGAGGCCATTGGGCCCATTGTGCCCGTGCCGGCTCTGTGAATGAGCGATCCCACCTCCCTGCCCTTTCCCCACAGCCCGGCACATTGTTCCTTTTCAAGTATCGATCCGATTCTCTTTTGAAAGTTACTATTGAATCTGCTTCCAGGCAGCGTGTTCCAAATCACGACAGCTCGCTGCCTTACAAGAAATTCTCTTCATCTCCCCCTCTTGGTATTTTGCCAAATTATCTTAAATGGTCTCTTGTTTCAGATCCCCGGCACCTGGAGTGTTTTGCTTTCAACAGTCCGACTATTCTGGGCAATGTTGTTCAATTTAAAGCTGCATTTGTGACAGATTTGGGGGCAGATTTGTGTGGTGTTTCTGCTTGAAATTTTTATTAGGTAAGAGCATCAAAGACAGATAAATAGAGTTGAGGTGCAGATCAACCATGAACAGCGGAACCAGGCTCGAGGGGCTGAATGGCCTCCTCCCATTCCCAATGGTCTGCAAAGGTGATGAAAGGACACTGGCCGATGGTCTGTTCTCAGCAAAGATATATTGGTGTTGCAGTGGGTACAGCACGGATTCACCAGCATGATACCAGAGCTTAAAGGGTTAAAATCTGAGGACAGGCTGCATCGGCTCGGCTTGTATTCCCTTGGGTTCAGAAGGTTGAGGGTTGATCTGATCGAGATCTTTAAAATTATTATTCAATCAGGTAGATCGAGAGAAACTATTCCCTCTGGTGGGGGGAGTCCAGAACAAGGGGCAGAACCTTAACATTAGAGCCCGGCCGTTCAGGGTGATGTCAGGAAGCACTTCTTCACACAAAGGGTGCTGGGAATCTGGAACTCTCTCCCCCAAAAAGCTGTGGATGGTGTGGGTCAATGGAAGCTTTCAAGACTGAGATTGACAAACTTTTGTTGAGTAAGGGGTATCGAGGGATATAGGGCAAAGGTGGGTAAATGGAGTTGAGGTACAGATCAGCCCTGATCTCATTGAACAGTGGAGCAGGCTCGAGGGGCTGAATGGCCTCCTCCTGTCCCTACATTCCTCTGTTGCTAACATTGTCTCATTGCTCACCTGGGTGTCTGTGTTTCTCTGGATAAGGATTCAAGTGTATATGTTCAGAGTCTCCATGTGAGGAAGGTTATGAAAGGAATGCAAAGGTCACGGTGTAGATTCACTAGGATGAGAGGAGTATGGTAGTTAACAGTGGTGATGTTACTGGACCAGTGATCTGTACTGAGGTACAGATCAGCCGCAATCTCATTGAATTGTGGAACAGGCTCGAGGGGCTGAATGGGCCTCCTCCTGTTCCTGTGTAACAGGCTCGAGGGGCTGAATGGGCCTCCTCCTGTTCCTGTGTAACAGGCTCGAGGGGCTGAATGGGCCTCCTCCTGTTCCTGTGTAACAGGCTCGAGGGGCTGAATGGGCCTCCTCCTGTTCCTGTGTAACAGGCTCGAGGGGCTGAATGGCCTCCTCCTGTTCCTATAGGAAGTTGTTTGGAAGTAAGAACCTTGACTGAACACTGAGTCGAGCCAAGCTTCATGTGTTTCCAGTACGTTGCAGGTGGCAACTGAAACTTCGTCTACAACCTGTTCCGTCAGGCGCACAGAATATTTTTACCGAGCTTCCCCTGGTGTGAAGGCTCTATTTGATAAAACATTCATGGTGCAATGCAGAGAAACACTGATTGCTTCATTACATGGAAATGGTACTTGATAAACACAGAAGACATTGCAGATCTGTGATTGATCGGTCCAGCCTCCAGTTACAGCAAGACCCATCAAGGTAGGAAGCACGGCAGCCAATTTGCTCACTGCATGGTCCCACAAACAGCAATGTGATAATGGCCACACTTGGAGCACTGTGCACAGCTCAGGTCTCCATATTATAAAAAGGATATCGAAGCACTGGAGAAGATGCAGAAGGATTTACAAGGACAATGCCAGAATTGAGGTGTTACAACCATCAGGAATGGCTGAACAAGCTGGAAAAGTGAAGGCTGAGGGGATAGAGATCTTTAAAATAATGAAGGGGTTCAATAGGGTCGATGTAGAGACACTGTTTCCACTTGTGGGGGAGACCAGAACTAGAGGTCATCAATATCAGACAGTCACTAATAAATCCAATGGGGAATTCAGGAGAAACTTCTTTACCCAGAGAGGGGTGAGAATGTGGAACTCACTGCCACAGGGAGGGGTTGAGGCGAATATATCGATGCATTTAAGGGGAAGCTGGATAAACACATGAGGGAGAAAGGAATAGAGGAATATGGTGATGGGGTGAGATGGAGAGGGGTGGGAGGGAGCTGGTGTGGAACAGTGGGGCTGAATGGCTTGTTTCTGTGTTCCAATTCTATGTAAAACCAGTGGATGGATCTGGCCCAACAAACCCGTTATCAGCCATATTGTTCCCCTCACAAGAGCTTCTCGTCAAATAATCTTTTCCAGAGCCAATCTATTGGATTTCAGGTTAACATGAATAACAATTCCTGCCCAATGTTGGAACAAAACTGTTATGTCGGTAAACATTGTAACTGAGCAAGACTTGCCACCAGAGGGCGCCCTCAATGGGAGCTGGTTGGCCGTTCCCGGGGAAATGCAAGATGAAATGAAGCTGTTTCACCGACGCAAAGCTGAAATGTGAATCCAGTCGGATTGTCTCTTATGGGGTAATCGTGTGGTTTTGCCAAAAAAAAGCAGGGAAATGTTTATACGCGACCTACACAATACCACCCAGGCATAGTCATGATGAAGGCTATCGCCAGGTCGGCATGTTTGGTGGCCCGGCATTGACTCGGACTTAGAGTCGTGCGTACACCAGTGCAACACGTGCTCACAATTGAGCAATGCACCAAGGGAGGCTCTATTGAAACTGTGGTCATGGCCCTCCAAACCCTGGTCCAGGATCCACGTAGATTTTGCTGGCCCCTTTCTCGGAAAGCTGTTTTTAGTTGTATTGGACGCTTACTCTAAATGGATTGAATGCATAATCATGTCACCCAGCAAATCCACTGTCACCATTGAAAGCCTATGGGCTTTGTTCACCACCATTGGCTTGCCTGATGTCCTTGTCAGTGACAATGGACCGTGTTTCACCAGCTCGGAATTCAACAAGTTTATGACCCACAATGGCATCAAGCATGTCACGTCTGCCCAGTTTAAGCCCGCATCCAATGGTCAAGCGGAACGGGCAGTCCAAACTATTAAGCAGAACTTGAAACGCGTGACGGAAGGCTCCTTGCAGACCTGCTTATCTCGGGTTCTGCTCAGATACCAGACACTCACTCACTCGCTGGGGTTCCCCCTGCAGAATTGTTAATGAAGAGAGCACTCAAAACCAGGCTCTCCCTAGTCCACCCGGATCTAAATGATCATGTGGAAACCCAGCGTCACCGGCAAAACATGTACCACGATCGCGCGGCTGTATCACATGACATTGATATAAACTATCCTGTGTTTGTCCTGAATTACGGTCATGGTCCTAAATGGATCGCTGGCAATGTCTTGGCCAAGAAGGCGAATAGAGTGTTTATAGTCAAACTATTGAATGGACAAACATGCAGAAAGCATTTGGATCAGACCAAACTGCGGTTCACCGACAACCAGGTACAACCAGAAGAGGACATCACCATCATCGATCCACCAACACACACCCAACCAGCAATCAACCTCGCTGTCAATCAAGAGGATGAACCCACCATTTCCAACAGTCCTGTCAGAGCAGCCGCGCCGCAGTGCAGCAATGGTCCAACCAACTCACCCATACCAGGGTTCGAACTCAGGCATTCAACCAGGGAGCGAAGGGCCCCGGACGTCTCAACTTGTAAATAATTTGTATCAAAGACTTTGAGGGGGAGTGATGTTATGTATGTAAACATTGTAACTGTGCAAGACTTGTCACCAGAGGGCGCAACTGTTGGAGGCCCAAGGGTCACCTGCACACCTCGTGCAAGGGAGTATAAAGGGTTGTCTGCCATGCTGCTTAGGCACTCTGGAGTTGTAGTAAAGAGACTAAGGTCTCTTACAGTACTCAGTCTTGTGGACTTATTCTAAACATAACAAAAACCATCTGACCTTTCCTCTTTGTAAATGTTAAAGAGGGAGGGAGACAGAGAGCAGAAAACGATTGAGCCAGATACACAACCTGAACAGTTTGGGGAAAAACAATCACCCACTCACACACTGCTGCCCATGTCAGCGAATCTTGGGTGCCCAAGGTCAGTGCTGTGAATGAAGAACTTCCTCCCAAGCTCATTAACGAGTATCAAAGTTCAGTCAATTGCACACAGGATATTATAAAACCTGATTTATTGATGCACCCAAGAAAGAATCGATTCAACTGCGCTGTTTCGCAAATAGCTTAACTTGCTACAATTTGCAAGCTGTATGTGCAACCTGTCTTGAAGACAGGAACAGATTTTTTTTAGATAAAATTATTGCAAGACATAGAAACCCTTCCTTTTAAAATAAAAATCAAAAAGCCTCCAGTTACTGAAAATCTGAAATCAAAAACAGGAATGGCTGAATACACTCAACAGTTCCGTCAGCATCTGTGCGTCTGGTGTTAACCGTGGGTGTGTTGGTAACACTCTGGTCTCTGAGTCAGAAGGTAGTGGGTCCAAGTCCCAGTCCTGAGACCTCAGCAGAAAAATCTAGGCTGACATTCTGGTGCAGTACTGAGGGAGCGCTGCACTGTCGGAGGGGCAGTGCTGAGGGAGTGCTGCACTGTTGGAGGGGCAGTACTGAGTGAGTGCTGCACTGTCGGAGGGGCAGTACTGAGTGAGTGCTGCACTGTTGGAGGGGCAGTGCTGAGGAAGAGCTGCACTGTCGGAGGGGCAGTGCTGAGGGTGTGCTGCACTGTCGATGGGGCAGTACTGAGGAAACGCTGCACTATCGGAGATGCAGTGGTCATCGTATTATAGGAAGGACATGATTGCACTAGAGAGGATGCAGAGGAGATTTACGAGGATGTTGCCTGAAATGGAGAATCTTAGTTATGAAGACAGATTGGACAGATTATTCTCATTGGAACTGAGGAGGTTGAGAGGGGACCTCATTGAGGTGTACAAAATATTGAGGGGCCTGGACGTAGTGGATAGTAAGTGCCTATTTCCATTGGTGGAGGAGTCTATTACGAGGGGCCATAGTTTTATGGTAGTTGGTGGAAGATTGAGAGGGGATTTGAGGGGGGCTTCTTTACGCAGAGGCTTGTGGGGATCTGGAACTCGCTGCCTGGAAGAGTGGTGGATGCAGAAACCCTCAGCACTTTTAAGAGATGGTTGGATGGGCACTTAAAGTGCAGTAACCTGCAGGGTTACGGACCTAGAGCTGTAATTGGGGTTAGACTGGATGACCTTTTGTTGGACGGCGCAGATATAATGGTAAGTACTGCAGGGAATAGAATACAGCCAGGGTGATCTCCTGGACTAGTTGCGATCACCTGGATGGGTCGGAGAGGTCCCAGATTTTCCCAGATTTTTTCTCCCTAAATTGGCCTGGGTGTTTATCTGGTTTATGCCTCTCCCAGGAGATCACATGGCTCTGGTGGGGGTGGAGTGTATAACGGATGTCACAGTTGTGTGAGGCGGACTGGTTGGGCTGGGTGCTTTTTGCCTTTCCACCATTGTTCATTGGTTTATATGTAACCTTCAGGGCTGCTGACCAAGGGCCGTGTATCTCTTTGTCGGCCGGTGCGGACTCGATGGGCTGGAATGGCCTCCTTCTGCGCTGTAAATTTCTATGTTTCTATAAGAACACAAGAACATAAGAAATAGGAGCAGGAGTATATTAAACAGCCCCTCGAGCCTGCTCCGCCATTTAATACGATCATGGCTGATCCGATCATGGACTCAGCTCTACTTCCCTGCCCGCCGCCTTATTCCCTTATCAGTTAAGAAGCTGTCTATCTCTGTCTTAAATTTATTTAATGTCCCAGCTTTCACAGCTCTCTGAGGCAGCGAATTCCAAAGATTTACAACCCTCGGAGAGAAGAAATTTCTCCTCATCTCAGTTTTAAATGGGCGGTCCCTTATTCTAAGATTATGCCCCCTAGTTCTAGTTTCCCCATCAGTGGAAACATCCTCTGTGCATCCACCTTGTCAAGCCCCCTCATACTCTTACACGTTTCGATAAGATCACCTCTCATTCTTCTGAATTCCAATGAGTAGAGGCCCAACCTACTCAACCTTTCCTCATAAATCAACCCCCTCATCTCCGGAATCAACCTAGTGAACCTTCTCTGAACTGCCTCCAAAGCAAGTATATCCTTTCGTAAATATGGAAACCAAAACTGCATGCAGTATTCCAGGTGTGGCCTCACCAATACCCTGTATAACTGTAGCAAGACTTCCCTGCTTTTATACTCCATCCCCTTTGCAATAAAGGCCAAGATACCATTGGCCTTCCTGATCACTTGCTGTACCTGCATACTATCCTTTTGTGTTTCATGCACAAGTACCCCCAGGTCCCGCTGTACTGCAGCACTTTGCAATCTTTCTCCATTTAAATAATAACTTGCTCTTTGATTTTTTTCTGCCAAAGTGCATGACCTCACACTTCCCGACATTATACTCCATCTGTCAATTTATCACATTGCTGTTTGTGGGAGCTTGCTGTGCGCAAATTGGCTACCGCATTTCCCACATTACAACAGCGACTACACTCCAAAAGTGCTTCATTGGCTGTAAAGCTTTGGGACATCAAGAACGCTGCTATATAAATGTGAGTTCTTCCCGTTCTTCAGCAGAGTTGTGAATGGTGGCAGGCTCCAGTGGCACTTCTGCCACCATCAAACTGCCTGCCTGGTGGAGAGGAGGAGTAGGTGAGGGGGGGGATTAGGGAGGAGGGGGGCACGAGGGGGGCGGTGGGGAAACTGCGAATGGTGGAGCAGAAGAGGGGAGGAGGGAGAGTGGAGGATGGGGAGGAGGAGGGGGCAGTGCGGAGGAGGAGGAGGAGGGGGGCAGTGGGGAGGATGGGAACCATGGGGTGGAGGGGGCCGTGGGGGCTGTAGGGAGGAGGAGGGGGCCGTGGGGGGCTGTGGGGAGGAGGGGGGCTGTGGGGAGGATGGGAACCATGGGGTGGAGGGGGCCGTGGGGGCCGTAGGGAGGAGGGGGGGGCCGTGGGGGGCTGTGGGGAGGAGGGGGGTCTGTGGGGAGGAGGGGGCCGTACGGAGGAGGGGGCTGTGGGGAGGAGGAGGGGGCTGTGGGGAGGAGGGGGGGTCTGTGGGGAGGAGGGGGGGTCTGTGGGGAGGAGGAGGCCGTAGGGAGGAGGGGGCTGTGGGGAGGAGGGGGGTCTGTGGGGAGGAGGGGGGGTCTGTGGGGAGGAGGAGGCCATAGGGAGGAGGGGGCTGTGGGGAGGAGGAGGGGACTGTGGGGAGGAGCGGGGGTCTGTGGGGAGGAGGGGGCCGTAGGGAGGAGGGGGCTGTGGGGAGGAGGAGGGGGCTGTGGGGAAGAGCGGGGGTCTGTGGGGAGGAGGGGGCCGTAGGGAGGAGGGGGCTGTGGGGAGGAGGGGGGGTCTGTGGGGAGGAGGGGGCCGTAGGGAGGAGGGGGCTGTGGGGAGGAGGGGGGGTCTGTGGGGAGGAGGGGGCCGTAGGGAGGAGGGGGCTGTGGGGAGGAGGGGGGGTCTGTGGGGAGGAGGGGGCCATAGGGAGGAGGGGGCTGTGGGGAGGAGGAGGGGGCTGTGGGGAGGAGGGGGCCATAGGGAGGAGGGGGCTGTGGGGAGGAGGAGGGGGCTGTGGGGAGGAGGAGGGGGGGGCTGTGGGGAGGAGGGGGGGTCTGTGGGGAGGAGGGGGCCATAGGGAGGAGGGGGCTGTGGGGAGGAGGAGGGGGCTGTGGGGAGGAGGAGGGGGGGGCTGTGGGGGGGGAGGGGGCTGTGGTGAGGAGGGGGCCGTGGGGAGGGGGGGGTCTGTGGGGAGGACAGGGGTCTGTGGGGAGGAGGGGGCTGTGGGGAGGAGGGGGCCGTGGGGAGGGGGGGATCTGTGGGGAGGGGGAGGGGGGCTGTGGGGAGGAGGGCGGTCTGTGGGGAGGACGGGGATCTGTGGGGAGGAGGAGGGGGGGCTGTGGGGAGGAGGAGGGGGGGCTGTGGGTGGGGAGGGGGGCTGTGGGGTGGAGGGGGGTTCTGTGGGGAGGAGGAGGGGGCTGTGGGGAGGAGGGGGGCTGTGGGGAGGGGGGGGTCTGTGGGGAGGAGGGGGGTCTGTGGGGAGGACAGGGGTCTGTGGGGAGGAGGAGGGTCTGTGGGGAGGACAGGGATCTGTGGGGAGGAGGGGGACGTAGGGAGTAGGGGTCTGTGGGGAGGAGAGGGCCGTAGGGAGTAGGGGTCTGTGGGGAGGAGGGGGGGGGAGCTGTGGGGGGGGGAGGGGGCTGTGGGGAGGAGGGGGCCGTGGGGAGGTGGGGGTCTGTGGGGAGGGGGGGGGTCTGTGGGGAGGAGGGCGGTCTGTGGGGAGGACAGGGGTCTGTGGGGAGGGGGGCTGTGGGGAGGAGGGGGCCGTGGGGTGGTGGGGGTCTGTGGGGAGGAGGGGGGGGTCTGTGGGGAGGAGGGGGCCATAGGGAGGAGGAGGGCGCCCTGGGGGGGTGCCGTGACACCCAGTCACAGCACAATATGGCAGCAGTGCCAGCAGGACTTGAAACATTTTTCAAAATCAAATCTTTCCCCAGTCCCTTGCCTCAGTGAGGGAATCGATTGCTCTGTGATCAATTGCCCGAGGTTAGGCAGCCCTGTAATTATTGAGTCGGCCTGCAGTTGCCTAGCAACGCTGGACACCGGATGCCCACGTGTTCCCAGACCCAGTACTGCCGAGGTGACAGTGATTCCAGGCCCCATACTAAGTAAAGTAAAAAATAAACCCTGTGCTGTTTCGGCCTCTGCTTCCTGACCCTTGTCCCTGTTGCCCTCGGCTGGTCGGATGGCAGTCAGGTCCTGGTGATACGGTCAGAGCCCACCGTGCCTGTGTGAGGAAGAGCCCCAGAATCTTGGGGCAGGAACCCCCGGCGACCCCTTGGCGGTGGAGGTTACAATTGGGCTCCGGCTAACTTCTGGCAGCTCCAGGGCGGGTCAGTAAGCCAGGCGAGATTTTAACCGCCCACCCAATCCGGTCCCCCCGCCGGACGGGTAGGATTAAAATCCCGCATGGGGTGTCTTCACCGGAGTGGGAAGAGTGGGAGTTGGTGGCCTTGCCGCCGAGTTTTGCCGCTGGTCTCCCCTCTCCCGGTTTCCACTTGGGCGGGAGGGGAGCACCGCCGGGAACCGCCTGCCCGCCGACGGCTGCTGGCGGCCAAGTAGCGCAAGTGTCCTCCCGCCCGCCGAGCTACCGGATTGGTGCCGCCGGGAGTCAGCGGCAGCAGGGGGAAGGACCGCTGTGCGGAGGCTGGTCCAACCCTGACGGTAAGTAGGAAGATCTGCAAAAAATGGTTCGTGAACATATTTAAAAGATTCTTTTACAGTAACTTACCTGGATGGGGTCCCCTGAAGGTGTTCCAGTGATTTTTTTTTTAATGATTTTTATTTGCAGGTCTTCCACCCTCCCTGGGCCTGACTCCATCCTCGGCGGCACTTGGGCGAGATTGGGCGCTCCCGCCCGCTGCCGCCCAGGTTCACGGCGTAAGCCGTTATTTGGCCGCTGGGCGGTATTGCCATCTCTTTTAGAGGGATCTTCCTGGCAGAGTACCGCCCGGTCTCTTGGCGGCCATCGACGGTCCTTTGGGCGGGCCTTGGTCTTCACCAATTTCGGACCCATAGAAGTTTACAGCACAGAAGGAGGCCATTCGGCCCATCGTGTCCGTGCCGGCCAACAAGAGGCTACCCAGCCTAATCCCACTTTCCAGCTCTCGGTCCGTAGCCCTGCAGGTTACGACACTACAAGTGCACATCCAAATACTTTTTAAATGAGGTGAGGGTTTCTGCCTCCACCACCCTTTCAGGCCGTGAGTTCCCGACCCCCACAACTTTCTGCATGAAGAAATTTCCCCTCAAATCCCCTTCTACCAATTACTTTAAATTTATGCCCCCTGGCTGTTGACCCCTCTGCTAAGGTAAATAGGCCCTTTCTATCCACTCTATCTAGGCCCCTCATCATTTTATACACCTCAATGAGGTCTCCCCTCAGCCTCCTCTGTTCCAATGAAAACAAACCCAGCCTATCCAATCTTTCCTCATAGCTTAGATTCTCCACTCCTGGCAACATCCTCGTAAATCTCCTCTGCACCCTCTCCAGTCAATCACATCTTTTCTGTAATGCGGTGACCAGAACTGCACGCAGTACTCCAGCTGTGGCCTGTGGCCTGTTCAAGAGCGGGGGGGTTATACAGTTCAAGCATAACCCCCCTCCCCGGCTTTTGTATTCTATGCCTCGGCCAATAAAGGCAAGTATTCCATATGCCTTCTTAACCACCTTATCTACCTGGCCTGCCACCTTCAGGGATCTGTAGACCTGCACTCCCAGGTCCCTCTGTTCCTCTACACTTCTCAGTGTCGTACCATTTAATGTATAATCCCTTGTTGGAACAAATTACATAGGTAAGAACAAGGGGGAGGTCCTGTTGAAAGAGTATTAACACGTGACTAAAGGGACAGAGGGCTTCCTTTTCCTGGGACACTGGCACCAGTTCTGGGGCAGGAAAGAGCTGTACCCATGGAACGGGCTCCCCCTGGGACCCATGTCCCAGCATAAAGGGTAAATACAGAGGTGGAAAAAGCTTTAAACTAGTAAGGTGGGGGAGGGATCGACAAGAAACGTAACCAGCCTAAATATAAACAAAACAGAAAAAGAGAGAATAGGAAGGAATAAAGTAAGGGAGGACATTGATGGTAGGGGAATAAGTAGAGTTAGAGAACGGCGGCAGAAAGCATTTCCGGATGGCCGGCAGCTTCCAGCCTCCTGCCGGGACATTCGGTGCTGGGTTTGCGGGAACACGGAGCAGTACTGCCCGGGAGAAGCGAGTCGGTGAGCATTAATACACATAGTTAATCATGTTAGAAATAGGTGTAGTGCCAGAGGACTGGCAGATAGCTAACCTAATAACTATATTTAAGAAGGGAGATAGAACGTGTCCAGGGAATTATAGACCAGTCAGCTTAACATTGGTGGTAGGGAAAATAATGGAAACCCTATTAAAGGAGGAAATAGAACAACATCTAGAAACCAAAAATATAATAATGAATAGTCAGCATGGATTTCCAAAGGGAAAGTCTTGCTTGACCAATCTCAATGAATTTTTTGAAGCGGTAACAGAGAGAGTAGGCCAGGGTAATACAGTAGATGTAATTTATCTAGATTTTCAAAAGGCCTTTGATAAGGTACCCCATAATAGACTGATGAACCAGGTCAGAGAATGCGGAGTCAGGGGACCAGTAGCAGAATGGATAGCTCGCTGGCTTCAACACAGAAAGCAGAGAGTAGGAGTAAAGGGTAGCTATTCACAGGGGCAGAAGGTGTATAGTGGTGTTCCACAAGGATCAGTGCTGGGACCACTGTTCACAATTTACATTAACGATTTAGACTTAGGAATCAAAAACACAATTTCTAAATTTGCGAATGACACCAAATTGGGGGATAGTCAATATTGAGGAGGACTGCAACAAATTACAGGAGGACATTAATAAACTTGCAGAATGGGAATATAATTGGCAAATGAATTTCAACACAGATAAATGTGAGCTGTTACATTTTAGCAGGAAGAATAGGGAGGGTACTTGTTACTTGGAGGGTACGAGTCTGGGTGGGGTGGAGAACAAAGGGATCTCGAAGTACAAATACACAAATCACTAAAAGTTACAACACAGGTTAACATGGCCGTAAAAAACAAACTAAGGTTTATTTCTAGAGGGATAGAATTGAAAAGTAGAGAAGTTATGCTAAACCTGTATCGAACCTTGGTTAGACCCCACTTAGAACACTGCATACAGTACTGGTCGTCATATTATAAAAAGGATATAGAGGCACTCAGGAGCATGCAGAGAAGATTTACAAGGATGATACCAGAAATGTGAGGGTATACATATCAGGAAAGGATGAACAGGCCGGGTCTCTTTTCTCTTGAAAAAAGATGGCTGAGGGGTGATCTAATAGAGGTCTTTAAAATGATGAAAGGTTTTGATAGAGTGGATACAGAGAGAGTGTTTCCACTTGTGGGGAAGAGCATAACTAGAGGCCATCAATATAAGATAGTCACCAAGAAATCCAATCGGGAATTCAGGAGAAACTTCTTTACCCAGAGAGTCATCATCATCATCATCATAGGCAGTCCCTCGGAATCGAGGAAGACCTGCTTCCACTCCCAAAGTGAGTTCTTTGATGGCTGAACAGTCCGATACGAGAGCCACAGACCCTGTTACAGGTGGGACAGACATTCGTCGGGGGAAAGGGTGGGTGGGGCTGGTTTGCCGCGCGCTCCTCCCGCTGTCTGTGCCTGGCCTCTTCATGCTCCTTGCGTCGAGCCAGAGAGGGGTGAGAATGTGGAACTCACTGCCACAGGGAGGGGTCGAGGTGAATAGTATCAATGCATTTAAGGGGAGGCTAGACAAGCGTATGGGGGAGAAGGGAATAGAGGGTTATGCTGATAGTTTAGATGAGGAAAGACGGGAGGAGGCTCGAGTGGAGCATAAACGCCGGCATGGACTGGTTGGGCCGAATGGTCTGATCCGTGCTGTATATCCCGTGTAATCCGATGTAAAGCTATGTAAAATCGTGACCCCGTCCCCGAGAGAAAGGGCAGCTTTGCTGCTGCACCATTGTCCATTCCATGGATGTGAACTCTTCAAATGATGTTCTGATCCAACACAACTACAGCTTCTGAATTCAGTAACACATCGAAAACACAGTGTGCAGCTGTTGTGTTCATGGCCTGGCTACACATGGCCTCCTTAATCATCTGATTTATCACAATCCTGTCATTTATACCATGCACTGATCTGTAAATGGATCTTATCTTCAATCCCTTTGCCATGGACGCATTGAGTTTTATCACCCACGTCGGGAAATTGCAGAAGGATGATACCAGAACTGAGAGGTTATATCATTTCACTAACAAGGAGAAGGCTAAGGGGTGACCCGATAGAGGTCTTTAAAATTATGAAGGGGTTTCGATAGGGTCGCCGTAGAGATGATGTTTCCACTTTTTGTGGAGTCCAGAATTAGGGGTCATAAATATAATATAGTCACTAATAAATCCAATGGGGAATTCAGGAGAAATGTCTTTACCCAGAGAGTGGTGAGAATGTGGAGCTCGCTCCCACAGGAAGGGGTTGAGGCGAATAGTATGGGCTGGATTTTAAGGTTTTAGCGATTTCGCCCGTTTCTGGGCACAAGTCGTGATGGATTGAAAAATTTAGCACCGGTTTAGCGTTCGTGCCAGAGCTCGCAACTTTCGCTGAATTAAAGTTCACGAGCGTTAGCATTAACTCCAGCATCGCACATCCAACTTTGTGCGCTGGAGCCAAAAGTGCCAGCGCTAAGAAAATCGCCCGTTCTACGCATGCGCAATTTTTTTTTTCTTCCCGCTCTTCTGGTGTGCTGTCTGAATGGAATAGAGTCCTCTGTTTACTGGCCTTGGAAGTTGCACGTGGTTCATCAGGAGGGCATCGAAGTGCGGAAACATCTGATGAGATCTCAGAAAGCAATCTTAATCATGTGTACAGATCATTCATGGAAAATAGGGTGCCGGAACACTAATGCAGGGTGCAGCTGCGCGCAATGGAATCAGCCATTTTACTTTGGAATTTTGAGGATGGGAGACAACGATGGAAGACAGCGTGGAGGCTAACAAAGCTCCAGTGGGGGCTGTGGAGAGAAGATGGCAGGAGTTGCAGCTTCGGGCTGGATCCAGACCACTGCCATCAATATCCACTGCCATCTGGAGACAAATCGCTGAGGAGGTCTCTGCCTCAGACACTGTCGTGAGGACTGGAACACAGTGCAGAAAATTGTTTTATGATCTGACAAGGATGGTCAGAGTGACCCACTGATTGTTCTCGTGCTGTTGGTGCTCTGTGGGTTGCCTCTGTGGGTTGCCTCCCAAAATGCATGACACATAGGTAGGCTTAGTTCGGCACCCTATTTTCCATGAATGATCTGTACACATGATTAAGATTGCTTTCTGAGATCTCATCAGATGTTTCCGCACTTCGATGCCCTCCTGATGAACCACGTGCAACTTCCAAGGCCATTAAACAGAGGACTCTATTACATTCAGAGAGTCTGGTATAAGTGCTTTGGTGGCTATCTGTGTGTGCCACAAGAGCAGGGTCTTACAAGACCCTCTTGTAAACATTTCCCATTTTCATCTTTGCAGACAAAGAAGTCTCATAATCGGCGTGAGCAGGTGTGGACAGGCGGCAGTCTGCCTCAGACCCTACCGCTCACCGACACCGAGGAGCGAGTGGCAGACCTCATCGGCATCTCAGGTCGGGCAACTGCCACTGGGGGTGCTGACCCCTGCTCGGAAAACAGGGTAAGTCCTGCACATTGCCTGGGCTGGGTTGGGGCAATGTCACACAGTGCCTGTGGGCTGGGGTTGGGGCAATGTCACGCAGTGCCTGTGGACTGGGGTTGGGGCAATGTCACGCAGTGCCTGTGGACTAGAGTTGGGGCAATGTCACGCAGTGCCTGTGGACTGGGGTTGGGGCAATGTCACGTAGTGCCTGTGGACTAGAGTTGGGGCAATGTCACGTAGTGCCTGTGGACTAGAGTTGGGGCAATGTCACGCAGTGCCTGTGGACTAGAGTTGGGGCAATGTCACGTAGTGCCTGTGGACTAGAGTTGGGGCAATGTCACGCAGTGCCTGTGGACTAGAGTTGGGGCAATGTCACGCAGTGCCTGTGGACTGGGGTTGGGGCAATGTCACGCAGTGCTTGTGGACTGGGGTTGGGGCAATGTCACGCAGTGCCTGTGGACTGGGGTTGGGGCAATGTCACGCAGTGCCTGTGGACTGGGGTTGGGGCAATGTCCTGCACACTGCCTGGGCTGGGGCTGGGGCAACATGATGCAGTGTCTCTGGACTAGATATAATGGAGTAACGGCGGTCCTTCAAATGAGCCTGTGCTACGTGACCTCCCTCATGTCACCTTGCCCCCTCCCCTGTACTAACCACTCTTCTGCTGCTTTCTACTTCCAGATGACCAGTCTCAGGTGCAGCATCCCTCAAGGGAACACTCCATGTCAGGCCATCGTGTGACGGAGGAGGAGGAGGAGGAAGAGGATGAGTTTACTGATCAGCTGACTCTGGGCCAGATGCAACCCACCCCTCTTTTACCACCAGCACTCACCTTGTCTGAGGACGATGATATGACGTTCTCGGGGTTTGACGCCTCCGAGGCTCCTGGGACTTGTGGCGTGCAGCAACGCAGTTTTGGGGTTGAATCCCGCAGGCCATCTCTCCGGAGGGTGAGTTGGCAAAGTCGGTCTGCTGATAGACGGGCAGATGTGGAACTGGGCATGGTGGGAATGTCCAGGGAGAGCATTCACCTCACCCATCAGCTCCTTGATGTCTTGGGTAGGATTCCCGCGACCATCGAGACTCTCACTGCGGAGGTCGGGCCGCAGATTGTCGGTGCGAGCCGTGGGACCTGCGAGGCCATCAGTGCCCACACGAGGCTGGTGGCCTCCAGAGGTGACAGTGGAATCCCGGAGAGTGTGGCGTGAAGCCTTGCAGAATATGGCGCATCACAGGTACAAGCTCTGCTCCAGCTTGGGCAGGTGATGCAGTCCATGCTTGCCGCCATACTCTCTGCATTCCCCACTGTCACACCCAGACCCAAACCACCTGTGACTGGCGATGCCGATGAAGAGGCTCGCTAGTCAGAAGCTGGGCCTTCCACGCCACGAGCTGGTCCAGTGTGTCCCCAGACAGTGTTTCCATTGTCTCTCCCCCCAACACAACAGGGCTCTGACAGTCATCTTGGTGCCAATTTGAGTAGGAGTAGCAAGCAAGGGAGGGGGGTAAGGGGAAGGAGGGAAGAGCCAGTGGTAAAAAAGAGAGGGGCAGGGGTTGCTGAATTTATGTTGTTGATGCTGGATGCATCCTATGTTTTTTGTTTTATTATTAGCTTGTGATTTATGTTGTTCATATTGTTGTTGTTGTTGTTGGTTTATCACACTACTGGATGCAGATAATTTATGTTATTTTATTAAAGTATACAAAGTTGACAAAGTTTACAATGTTTAATAAATTCTTTTGTTCACCTTAACCATTCCTGTGTAGTGTCTCATTTGCAGAATAAAAGTGGGAATAGTCAACACAGTGGGATAGAGTGGCCAATAATTCACTCTTCAAGCAAAGTGTTCAATTATGAGCTGCTTACGTAAGGCTTTTGCAGCGGGGAAATTTCCACGGTGGTTGTGGTAGGGGTGGTGGCATGGGTTCCTCGTCAGGCTCCTCTTCCTCATCTTCCTCCTCCTCCTCCCCCTCCCCACCCCCTCGCCTGAGGTGATCCTGCAATCCCCATTGGCAATTCCTGTCCCCTCATGATGGCCAAGTTGTGTATCATGCAGCACACCACAATGAACTCAGCAACCTGCTGAGGGGAGTATTGTAGGCAGCCTCCAGAGTGGCCCGGGCATTGGCAGCGTGCTTGAGCACTCCAATTGTCTGTTCGGCGATGTTGCATGTGGCTATATGGCTCTCATTATAGCGATGCTTGGTTTCTGTCTGAGGTTTCTGGAAGGGGGGTCATGAGCCAGGTGGTGAGGCGGTAACCTTTGTCCCCCAGCATCCAGCTCTGGCCTTGTGGTTGACGCTTGAACATGCGTGAGACACTGCTCTTACGCAAGATGAAAACATCATGGATGCTCCCTGGATATTGAGCATTGACTGCCAGTATGCACTGAGTATGGTCGCTGACAATCTGTACGTTCATGGAGTGGAATCCCTTTCAGTTTCGGTAAACCTCTGGATTCTCTAAAGGTGCTTGCAAGGTGATGTGTGTACAGTCAAGGGAACCCTGAATATTGGGGGAGGCAGCAAATCGTCCAAAACCTACAGCCCTCTCACTTTGGCTCTCCTTGGTCATTGGGAAGTTTAAGCTGTTCATCCTGCATGCGTACAGTGCAGTAGTCACCTGGCAAATGCAGCAAAGTGTAGCGTGCTGTGAGATGGAGCACATGTTCCCTGCTATAGCCTGAAAGGAGCCAGAGGCATAGAAGGCAAGTGCCACAGTCACCTTCACCTCGACAGGCAATGCAGTTCTGTTGCCGCTGGTAGGCTATAGGTCTGCCTGTATGAGCTGACATATTCCTGTGACCACCTCTTTTCGGAAGCTCAGCCTTCTAACACACTGTGCCCCAGAGAGCTGCAAGTATGAGTTAATGTCCCTGTAAACTCGTGGGGAGTAAGGCCTCCTCCCCATACGTCTGCGACCTCTTCAAAAATGATCAACATTAAGCCTTCATCCAGCTCGATGCTGTATGAATATAACAGCCAGGATTACTGACTCCTGACATATCATGGCCCCCGTCTTTTAAAATGTCCTTAAATGTCCTTTAAAACAAACTATAAACTCACATAAACCTTCACAATCAAAAAGCTGCCTTCTTCTCCCAGTCCTTTTAAGCAATTATAACTCCGACTTTCTGCTCCGTATTAAAGACGGGTCCGACTGCATTTTGTTGGCGGGTTCTCGGGCGGACGTTAGATCGGGCGATATGCTCGAAAGTTCCACCCGGGGCGCTAACGCAGCGATGCACGACGATTTACGTCATCCAAATTGTCAAAACAGAGGCAGGGCGCTAATTTTTAGCGCCGCGGCAAACCCATTGCCGAAAGTTCTGCCCAGGTGCAAAATGTTGTGCACCTCATTTTGCGCCCCAAAAAATCAAGATGTAACTGAATAGGCTCGAGGGGCTGACTGGCCTCCTCCTGTTCCTGTGTAACAGGCTCGAGGGGCTGAATGGCCTCCTCCTGTTCCTGTGTAACAGGCTCGAGGGGCTGAATGGGCCTCCTTCTGTTCCTGTGTAACAGGCTCGAGGGGCTGAATGGCCTCCTCCTGTTCCTGTGTAACAGGCTCGAGGGGCTGAATGGCCTCCTCCTGTTCCTGTGTAATAGGCTCGAGGGGCTGAATGGCCTCCTCCTGTTCCTGTGTAACAGGCTCGAGGGACTGAATGGGCCTCCTCCTGTTCCCATGTTCCCTTCTTTTTATTTTTATAAGGCCGTTCACTTATTTTTGTTCTCTGCAAAACCATCTCAACTTCATGGTTCACTTTCTTATTTATAGTAAACATTTCCTCCACTTCCAGCCTTGCTGTGAACATCCTTTTGAAAGAATCAAGGGTGTTGAACATGAGCCGTTGTACAAACAGGTTCTATCATCAGCCTGGCTTTTTGATAAATATGGAACAGTTCACAAGTGGTTGTCTATTAAATGGTAACACCGCTGTGCGGCGAGTGGAAAGTGCTTGCAATGCAACGGAAGGCGAGATAACTTGCAGAATACTGAGAAGCTGTCATTGCAGTAGACTGGACTGACATCCTTGCTCGATAACGAGGGACCAATGGGTTAAACGAGAGCAACGAAACAATGACTGAAAGAATTCTAGGAACGGGGAAATGTTGTTAGACTCAATATACATCAATCCCACCTGATAAGAATCTTTCACACCAGAGGAAGAACATTTTAAACGCACCTCCAGTTGAGGAGAAGGGAAGCAGGGTCATGGTGTGTAGAGATAGATGGATAGAACACAAGCTTCCGGGGGTAATAATGGCCTTTCTTTTACTCATTCTCGGGATGTAGGCATCACTGGCAAGGCTGGCATTTATTGCCCGTCCCGAGTTGCCCCGAGAAGGTGATGGGCCTTCTCTTTGAACTGTCGCTAGCGGGTTCGATACAACTGAGTGGTCACTCCAGAGGGCAGGTTACGAGTCAATCACATTGGTGTGGGACTGGAGTCACGCGTAGGCCCAGACCGAGTAAGGGCGGCAGATTTCCTTCCCTAAAGGACATTGGGATTTTCGGCAGGTTTGTGACCGGGTTTTGGCCACGATTTAACCGTCCGCGTCGAAAACCCGGTCGCTAAGCCCGGGCGGGATCCTCAGGGTACCTGTTTGCGGCGGCGATGGGACGTACCACCGGGGAGAGGTGCGCCAACATGCAACGACTCCGATTGCGTTTGCGTCCGCGTTTCGGCTCTCTCCCGCCCCGTACGCCGCGCCCAGAATAGCGACAGGTCAACCCTGTCGGGGCAGCCCTGCCAACAGCGGTAAGTTCAAAAACCTGCAACAAAGGTAAGTTCAAGTTTTTATTTTTTTATTTTTTTGCCGCGATTAGATAGTTAAGGGTCTTGTAAATATTTTTGGAATGTTTTTTTTCCCCCTCCCAAGGCCTCTCTCGCACCGCAAACGACCCTGGACTGAAGTTGCCGAAATTCGCGTTTTGCGCTCCGAACGCCTCCCTTATCAACACGCCCGGCGCAGACGTAAAAGCCAAAAGTTAAGCCTAAAAATGGTAGCGCAGCGAAAACGGTAATTTTCACATACCAGGACCGTTTCACTGATAAACACCGAAAGCTGAAAATCTGGCCCAGGTTTAAAAACATAGAAACATAGAAAATAGGTGCAGGAGTAGGCCATTCTGCCCTTCGAGCCTGCACCGCCATTCAATGAGTTCATGGCTGATCATTCACCTCAGTACCCCATTCCTGCTTTCTCTCCATGCCCCTTGGATCCCTTTAGCCAAATGGCCCACATCTAAATCCATCTTGAATATATCCAACAAACTGGCCTCAACAACTTTCTGTGGTAGAGAATTCCACAGGTTCACCACTCTCTGGGTGAAGAAGTTTCTCCTCATCTCAGTCCTAAATGGCTTACCCCTTATCCTTAGACTGTGTCCCCTGGTTCTGGACTTCCCCAACATTGGGAACATTCTTCCCGCATCTAACCTGTCCAGTCCCGTCAGAATTTTATATGTATCTATGAGATCCCTTCTCATCCTTCTAAACTCCAGTGAATAAAGGCCCAGTCGATCTAATCTCTCCTCATAGGTCAGTCCTGCCATCCTGGGAATTAGTCTGGTGAACCTTCGCTGCACTCCCTCAATAGCAAGAACGTCCTGCCTCAGATTAGGAGACCAAAACTGAACACAATATTCTAGGTGAGGCCATGATTTGGTGGCCATTACAGAAACATGGTTGCAAGGTGGCCAAGACTAGGAATGAAACATACAGGGGTATTGACAATTCGGAAAGATAGACAAGAAGGGAAAGGAGGTGGGGTAGCCCTGTTAATAAAGGATGATATCAGGGCAGTTGTGAAAGACGATATTGGCTCTAATGAACAAAATGTTGAATCATTGTGGGTGGAGATTAGAGATAGTAAGGGGAAAAAGTCACTGGTGGGCGTAGTTTATAGGCCCCCAAATAATAACTTCACGGTGGGGCAGGCAATAATCAAGGGAATAATGGAGGCATGTGAAAAAGGAACGGCAGTAATCATGGGGGATTTTAACCTACATATCGATTGGTCAAATCAAATCGCACGGGGTAGCCTGGAGGAAGAATTCACAGAATGCATACGGGATTGTTTCTTAGAACAGTATGTTACAGAACCTACAAGGGAGCAAGCTATCTTAGATCTGGTCCTCTGTAATGAGACAGGAATAATAAACGATCTCCTAGTAAAAGATCCTCTCGGAATGAGTGATCACAGTATGGTTGAATTTGTAATACAGATTGAGGGTGAGGAAGTAGTGTCTCAAACGAGTGTACTATGCTTAAACAAAGGGGACTACAGTGGGATGAGGGCAGAGTTGGCTAAAGTAGACTGGAAACACAGACTAAATGGTGGCACAATTGAGGAACAGTGGAGGACTTTTAAGGAGCTCTTTCATAGTGCTCAACAAAAATATATTCCAGTGAAAAAGAAGGGCGGTAAGAGAAGGGATAACCAGCCGTGGGTAACCAAGAAAATAAAGGAGAGTATCAAATTAAAAACCAATGAGTATAAGGTGGCCAAGGTTAGTGGAAAACTAGAAGATTGGGAAAATTTTAAACGACAGCAAAGAATGACTAAGAAAGCAATAAAGAAAGAAAAGATAGATTACGAAGGTAAACTTGCGCAAAACATAAAGACAGAGATAGTAAAAGCTTTTACCGATATATAAAACGGAAAAGAGTGACAAAAGTAAATGTTGGTCCCTTAGAAGATGAGAAGGGGGATTTAATAATGGGAAATGTGGAAATGGCTGAGACCTTAAACAATTATTTTGCTTCAGTCTTCACAGTGGAAGACACAAAAACCATGCCAAAAATTGCTGGTCACGGGAATGTGGGAAGGGAGGACCTTGAGACAATCACTTCACTAGGGGGGTAGTGCTGGACAGGCTAATGG
This sequence comes from Pristiophorus japonicus, assembly GCF_044704955.1. NCBI lineage: Eukaryota > Metazoa > Chordata > Chondrichthyes > Pristiophoridae > Pristiophorus > Pristiophorus japonicus. The sequence continues at coordinate 202,937,134 of NC_091988.1, read as the reverse complement.
GACTCAAGGGAGACAAGTCCTCTGGTCCGGATGAAATGCATCCCAGGGTATTAAAAGAGATGGCGGAAGTTATAGCAGATGCATTCGCTATAATCTACCAAAATTCTCTGGACTCTGGGGAGGTACCAGCGGATTGGAAAGCAGCTAATGTAACGCCTGTTTAAAAAAGGGGGCAGACAAAAGGCAGGTAACTATAGGCCGGTTAATTTAACATCTGTAGTGGGGAAAATGCTTGAAGCTATCATGAAGGAAGAAATAGCGGGACATCTAGATAGGAATAGTGCAATCAAGCAGATGCAACATGGATTCATGAAGGGGAAATCATATTTAACTAATTTACTGGAATTCTTTGAGGATATAACGAGCATGGTGGATAGAGGTGTACCGATGGATGTGGTGTATTTAGATTTCCAAAAGGCATTCGATAAGGTGCCACACAAAAGGTTACTGCAGAAGATAAAGGTACGCAGAGTCAGAGGAAATGTATTAGCATGGATAGAGAATTGGCTAGCTAACAGAAAGCAGAGTGCCGGGATAAATGGGTCCTTTTCGGGTTGGAAATTGGTGGTTAGTGGTGTGCCACAGGGATCGGTGCTGGGACCACAACTGTTTACAATATACATAGATGACCTGGAAGAGGGGTCAGAGTGTAGTGTACAAAATTGGCATATGACACAAAGATTAGTGGGAAAGCGGGTTGTGTAGAGGACACAGAGAGGCTGCAAAGAGATTTAGATAGGTTAAGCGAATGGGCTAAGGTTTGGCAGATGGAATACAATGTTGGAAAATGTGAGGTCATCCACCTTGGAAAAAAACACAGTAAAAGGGAATATTATTTGAATGGGGAGAAATTACAACATGCTGCGATGCAGAGGGACCTGGGGGTCCTTGTGCATGAAACTCTTTTTGGAGTTCACCTGCAAAAACATAAAACATTAAACGGTGCCACCCGACCTGGGTGACACTCCAGACATTTACAAGGCCCTTTTTTTTTCCCCCCTTTTTTTTTTTGTTTTTTTTGTGTTTTTCTTTTTTGGTTTTTTTTTTTGGGCACTAAATTCACAATTTTCCCCAGTGCCCCCTATAAAAGGGAAGGGGGACACTAAAAGCACCGACAATTAAAACAAATTAAACTTAAAAACGTAAAATCAAATTAAAATTTGGTTGCCGGGCGTGATGATGCACTCCAGTCCCTCCGGTCCTTGTGCATGAAACTCTTTTGAGTTTACCTGCGAAAACATAAAACATTAAAGAGTGCCACCCGACCTGGGTGACACTCCAGACATTTACAAGGCCCTTTTTTTTCCCCCCTTTTTTGTTTTTTTTTGTGTTTTTTCTTTTTTTTTTGTTTTTTTTTTGGGCACTAAAATCACAATTTTTCCCCAGTGCCCCCTATAAAAGGGAAGGGGACACTAAAAGCACCGGCAATTAAAACAAATTAACTTTAAAACGTAAAATCAAATTAAAATTTGGTTGCCGGGCGTGATGATGCACTCCAGTCCCTCCGGTCCTTGTGCATGAATCCCAAAAAGTTAGTTTGCAGGTGCAGCAGGTAATCAGGAAGGCAAATGGAATGTTGGCCTTCATTGCGAGAGGGATGGAGTACAAAAGCAGGGAGATCCTGCTGCAACTGTACAGGGTATTGGTGAGGCCGCACCTGGAGTACTGCGTGCAGTTTTGGTCATCTTACTTAAGGAAGGATATACTAGCTTTGGAGGGGGTACAGAGATGATTCACTGGGCTGATTCCGGAGATGAGAGGGTTCCCTTATGATGATAGATTGAGTAGACTGGGTCTTTACTCATTAGAGTTCAGAAGGATGAGGGGTGATCTGATAGAAACATTTAAAATAATGAAAGGGATAGACAAGATAGAGGTAGAGAGGTTGTTTCCACTGGTCGGGGAGACTAGAACTAGGGGGCACAGCCTCAAAATACGGGGGAGCCAATTTCAAACCGAGTTGAGAAGGAATTTCTTCTCCCAGAGGGTTGTGAATCTGTGGAATTCTCTGCCCAAGGAAGCAGTTGAGGCTAGCTCATTGAGTGTATTCAATTCACAGATAGATAGATTTTTAACCAATACGGGGAGCGGGCGGGTAAGTGGAGTTGAGTCCACGGCCAGATCAGCCATGATCTTGTTGAATGGTGGAGCAGGCTCGAGGGGCTAGATGGCCTACTCCTGTTCCTAATTCTTATGTTCTTATGTTCTTATGTTCTTATCACTAAGGCGCTGTACAACTGCAGTAAGACCTCCCTGCTCCGATACTCAAATCTCCAGGCTCTGAAGGCCAACATACCATTTGCCGCCTTCACTGCCTGCTGTACCTGCATTCCAACTTTCAACGACTGATGTACCATGACACTCAGGTCTCGTTGCACCTCCCCTTTTCCTAATCTGCTGCCATTCAGATAATATTCTGCATTCGTGTTTTTGCCACCAAAGTGGATAACCTCACATTTATCCACATTATACTGCATCTGCCATGCATTTGCCCACTCACCTAACCTGTCCAAGTCACCCTGCAGCCTCTTAGCGTCCTCCTCACAGCTCACACCACCACCTAGTTTAGTGTCATCTGCAAACTTGGAGATATAACACTCAATTTCTTCATCTAAATCATTAATGTATATTGTAAATAGCAGGGGTCCCAGCACTGAGCCCTGCGGCACCCCACTAGTCACTGCCTGCCATTCTGAAAAGGATCCGTTTATCCTGACTCTCTGCTTCCTGTCTGCCAACCAGTTCTCTATCCACGTCAATACATTACCCCCAATACCATGTGCTTTGATTTTGCACACCAATCTCTTGTGTGGGACCTTGTCAAAAGCCTTTTGAACGTCCAAATACACCACATCCACTGGTTCTCCCTTGTCCATTCTACTAGTTACATCCTCAAAAAATTCCAGAAGATTTGTCAAGCATGATTTCCTTTTCATAAATCCATGCTGACTTGGACCGATCCTGTCACTGCTTTCCAAATGCACTGTTATTTCATCTTTAATAATTGATTCCAACATTTTCCCCCCTACTGAAGTCAGGCTAACCGGTCTATAATTACCCGTTTTCTCTCCCTCCTTTCTTAAAAAGTGGTGTTACATTAGCTACCCTCCAGTCCATAGGAACTGATCCAGAATCGATAGACTGTTGGAAAATGATCACCATTGCATCCATTATTTCTAGGGCCACTTCCTTAAGTACTCTGGGTTGCAGAATATCAGGCCCTGGGGATTTATTGGCCTTCAGTACCTTCAATTTCGCCAACACAATTTCCCGCCTAATAAGGATATCCTTTAGTTCCTCTTTCTCACTGGACCCTCGGTCCCCATTATTTCTGGAAGGTTATTTGTGTCTTCCTTCGTGAAGACCGAACCAAAGTATTTGTTGAACTGGTCTGCCATTTCTTTGTTCACTATTATAAATTCACCTGAATCTGACTGCATAGATTCTCTTCACATATCTATAGAAGCTTATGCAGTCAGTTTTTATATTCCCGGCAAGCTTCCTCTCATACTCTTTTTTTCCCCCTCCTCATTAAACCCTCTGACCTCCTCTGCTGAATTCTAAATTTCTCCCAGTCTTCAGGTTTGCTGCTTTTTTTGGCCAATTTATATGCCTCTTCCTTGGATTTAACACTATCCTTAATTTCCCTTGTTAGCCACGGTTGAGCCACCTTCCTGTTTTATTTTTACTCCAGACAGGGATGTACAATTGTTGGAGTTCATCCATGTGATCTATAAATGTTTGCCATTGTCTATCCACTGTCAACCCTCTAAGTATTATTCGCCAGTCTATTCTAGGCAATTCACATCTCATACCATCGAAGTTACCTTTCCTTAAGTTCAGGACCCTAGTCTCTGAATTAACTGCGTCACTCTCCATCTTAATATGGAATTCAACCATATTATGGTCACTCTTCCCCAAGGGGCCTCGCATAACAAGATTGCTAATTAGTTCTGAGTGAAGAAGTTTCTTCTCATCTCGGTCCGAAATGGCTTACCCCTTATCCTTAGACTGACACCTCTCTTTCTGGACTTCCCCAACATCAGGAACATTCTTCCTGCATCTAACCTGTCCAATCTCATCAGAATTTTATGTTTCTTTGAGATCCCCTCTCATTCTTCTAAATTCCAGTGAATATAAGCCAAATCTTGCATTTATGTAGCGCCTTTCACAACCTCAGGATGTCGCAAAGTGCAATCACTCTTATAATGTGGGAAACACAGCAGCCAATTTGCACACATCAAGCTCCCACAAACAGCAATGTGATAATGACCAGATAATCTTTTTTAGTGATGTTGGTTGAGGGATAAATATTGGCCCCAGGGCATTGGGGAGAGCTACCCTGCTCTTCTTCGAATAGTGCCATGGGATCTTTTACGTCCAACTCATATAACAGCCAGGACCTCGGTTTAATATCTCATCTGAAATGCGGCCCCTCCGACAGTGCAGCGCTCCCTCAGCACTGCACTGGGAGTATCAGCCTAGATTTATGTGCTCAAATCCCTGGAGTGGGACTTGAACCCACAACCTTCCGACTGGGAGGTGAGAGTGCTGCCCACTGAGCCACAGCTGACACTGGTTCAGCCATATCAGACGTATTAGGTGCAATTCGGGACACTGTACTACAGTAAGGTGGGCAGCTATCCCCGTGCTGGGAAATGGGCGCCTGAGCTACAAGGAGAGGCTAAGGGGCTGGGTGCGTTTACACTGGAGAAGTCTCAGGGAGATCTAACCAATGATTTCAGGATTCTGAAACGGAACCCTGATAAATCGCTTGGTGTGACTTTTCTCCTTGGGAGGCAAGGGGACTGGGCTCAGCTCCTGCCCCTCTCCCCTCGGATGGCAGCTTGTGCTGGTGTTTCCTGCCTGATTGTGGATTGAGATTCATCTGTAGTGACGTGCTGCCTACCAGACCCAACAACAACTTACATTTATATAGCACAGTTTATGTGGTCCGACGTCCCAAAGTGCATCACAGGAGCGATTATCAAGCAAAATTTGACAAGCTTGGTCAAAGAGGTAGGTTTTAAGGAGCATCTTCAAGGAGGAGAGAGAGGTGGAGAGGCAGAGAGGTTAAGGGAGGGAGTTCTAGAGCTTCGGCAGTTGAAGGCACGTATGCCAATGGGGGTGATGGCGGGGGGGGGGTGTGAAAATCAAGGTTGCACAAGATGTCAGAATTGGAGGAGCCCAGAGATCTCGGAGGGTTGTAGGGGCTGGAGGAGGTTACAGAGATAGGGAGGGGCGAGGCCATGGAGGGGTGGGAGGGGGCTGGTGTGGAACATAAACACCGGCACAGATGGGCCGAATGGCCTGTTTCTGTGCTGTAAATACTGTGTCATTCTATATACCATAACCATTACGTTACTGTACACATTTAAGGCAGGAGCTGGCACAGTCCTGGTATAATTGCAAGGACATCTTTGAGCGATGTTGGGACCAGACTATGGTCGTGTTGATCTGTGCCACGAGCTGGGATTGTGTTGGGTTTGGTCGAGTGCTGCACAGTCTTATTCTCCAGTCCGTTGAGACGTGTCACATGGTGCAGAGTCTTCAGTGATAATTAAGTGCAGCTGGTTAGCATTTTGATTTTCGCTGCATTTAATTACCATGTTCCCAAGCTTCGGAATTATCACTGACACTCGCCGAATAAAACAATATCAAACTATTGTTGGCTTGTGCTCGCACTTTCACATCGTTGAGTGGCTTTGACAAAGATGCTTGATTTAAAAATAGAGCAACACTAAGAGATAACGCTGAAAGACTGTGTGAGTTGTGTCTTTTGTCATGAAAAGGAATAGGTCTTTAAGGACACTTTATGGGAGATCCAACAACACCAAGCAGGGGATCAGTTCAACAAAGGCAAATGGGAGACAATTGATAGACACCCCTAAACCTCTGATCATTGATCAATCAGGGATTTCTTTAAGGTCTGTCTGTCCACTTCCCTCAATCCCAACCTCCGGCCCCTGCTCGTGTCTTCTGTCTGACACCTTGATGTGTCTTGAAAAAAGATGACAGGTTGCACAGACTGGGCTTGTATCCCCTGAGTTTAAAAGATTAAAGGGTGATCTAATTGAGGTGTTTAAGATGATTAAAAGAATCAATAGGCTAGATAGAGAGGAAACTATTTCTTAGTCCTTTAAATAATGGAGCTGCAATTAAATTAATAAGTGATATTTCTGATCTAGGAAACCTAATTAGTTAAATCAGCTGATTGCTAAGTAGTTGCTGGGTGTGTTTTGCTGAGGTTTAGAGTTTATTTTTGTCTGATAGTTCCGAGTCTAGAGGGACGGCAGGGCAGCTCAGTCTCGTGGATTGCACATCCTGCGGCATGTGGAAAGTTCTGGACTCTTCGCACAGCCTGGCCAGCCAATCAGGAGGTGCCTCCAGCTGCACCACTCGAGCTCCATGTTTTGGAGCTTGAGCGGTGGCTGGAATCACCGCGGTGCATCCGCGAGACTGAGAGCTATGTGGATAGCACATTACTAGAGGTGGTCACCCCACTGCTTAAGAGTGTTCAGGTAGAGAGGGAGTGGGTGACCAGCAGACAGAAGAGGAAGACTAGGCAGGTAGTGCAGGAGTCCCCTGAGTCCATCTCGCTCTCCAACCGGTATTCTCTTCGGAGTACTGGTGGGGGCGATGGTGCCTCTGGGGAGTGCAGCCACAGCCAAGTCCACGGCACCACGGGAGGCTCAGCTGCACAGGGGGGAGGAAGAAGAATGGAAGAGCTATAGTGGTAAAGGATGCAGTAGTCAGGGGAGCAGACAGGCGTTTCTGCGGCCGCAGACGTGACTCCAGGATGGTATGTTGCCTCCCTGGTGCCAGGGTTAAGGATGTCACTGAGCGGCTGCAGGGCATTCTGGGGAGGGGAGAGGGTGAACAGTTAGAGGTCGTGGTCCATATTGGTACCAATGACATCGGTAGGAAGTCTATGATGAGATGAGGAGAAATTTCTTCTCTCGGAGGATTGTAAATCTGTGGAATTCTCGGTCCCAGAGAGCTGTGGAGGCTGGGTCATTGAATATATTTAAGGTGGAGGTAGACAGATATTTGAGAGATAAGGGAATAAAGGGTTATGGGGAGCGGGCAGGGAAGTGGAGCTGAGTCCATGATCAGATCAGCCATGATCATATTGAATGGCGGAGCGGGCTCGAGGGGCCGTATGGTCTACTCCTGCTCCTATTTCTTAATCTTATGTTCTTGTTGGTGGAAGCCATTTGAATCAATTCAACATGAGAGATTTAACTGGTCTATAAGTGCATTCTCTATGGTTACTCTGCTGATATATGGTGCCACTTTGAGAAGGATATATCTGTCAGCATTACAGCAGCTTTCGAGAAATTACTCAAGATTGATTTTACAAGCAAATTCTATTACCTTTTCCAATGCGGCAGAAGTGGCAAACTTTCTCGTTAAATGGACTACTTCTTGCATAGTTGAAGAGGCAGCCAAAAGAATGTTGCTGCACTCAGGCATCCAGCAACTTGTCAAAAAATAAATGAATCGCATTTCTAGTAGTCATGTCTCACATTCTATCTGCTTTTTAAATGTCTGCTTTAAAAATACAGAAGCTGTGAATAACCTTTGAGTAATTCCAAACTAGCTTTGTGAATCATTGGAATTCTCTACCCCAGAGAGCAGTAGGAGGATGTCATGGAATATATTTAAGATGGAGAAAGACAGATTTTTCAACGATTATGGAGTCAAGGGCAGGGAAGTGGAGTTGAGGCCAGGATCAGATCAGCCATGATCTTATTGAATGACGGGGCAGGCTCGAGGGGCCGAATGGCCGACTCCTGCTACTAATTCTTATGTTCTTATGTCCTAAATAGAGATGAGGTCCTGCAGGCAGGGTTTAAGGAGCTAGGAGAGATATTAAAAAGCAGGACCTCAAAAGATAGTAATCTCCGGATTACTCCTGGTGCCATGATCTAGTGAGTACAGAAATAGGAGGATAGAGCAGATGAATGCGTGGCTGGAGAGATGGTGCAAGAGGGAGCACTTTAGATTCCTGAGGCATTGGGATCACTTCTGGGGGAGGTGGGACCTGTACAAGCCGGATGGGTTGCACCTCAACAGAGCCGGGACCAATAACCTCACGGGGTGGGGGGGGCGGGCTGCTAGTGCTGTTGGGGACAGTTTAAACTAGCTTGGCAGGGGGATGGGTACCTGAAAATAGATTCAGTAGAGAGGGGAGTAAAGCTGGAATTGGAAACCAAAAATGTAGAAAGTGAATTTGAAGGACAGAGGAAACAAAGGTTAGAAAGTAGTCAACAAGGAGGTCTGGCGGCACTAAATGGTATATACTTCAATAAAAGGAGTACAGCAAATAAGGCAGATGAGCTGAGAGCACAAGTTGACACTTGGGAGTATGATATTATAACTATTACACAGACATGGCTAAAAGAGGGGCAGGTATGGCAGCTCAGCATTCCTGATTACAGGATCTTCAGACGGGATAGACAGCGGGGTAAAAAGGGAGGGGGGGGTGTCGCAGTATTGATTAAAGAAACTATTGCAGCTGTGAGGAAGGATGCTTTGTTAGAGGGATCCTCAAACGAGGCAACGAGGCAACGAGGCCATATGGGTTGAACTGAAAAACAAAAAAGGGGTGATCACACTGCTGGGAGTGTACTATAGACCCCAAACAGTGGGAGGAAGATAGAAGCACAAATATGTCGGCACATTTCTGAGAAGTGCAAAAACTATAGGGCAGTAATAGTCAGGGATTTCAACTACCCGAATATTAACTGGGACAAAATTAGTGTGAAGGTTACAGAGGGTGAGGAATTCCTAAAATGCATTCAAGAGAACTTTTTTAGCCAGTAGGTAGCAAGCCCAACACGGGAAGGAACGGTTCTGGATTTAGTTTTTGGGAATGAAGCTGGGCAAATGGAAGGGGCATCAGTAGGAGAGCATTTAGGTACTAGTAATCATAATTCAGTTAGATTTAAGGTAGTTATGGAAAAGGACAAGGATAGACCAGGAATAAAAGTTCTAAATTGGGAAAAAGCCAACTTTGCAAAGCTGAGAGGTGATTTAGCCATATTGGACTGGAAACAGCTACTTGAAGGAAAATCAGTGTTAGAGCAGTGAGAGGCATTAAAGGAGGAGATCCGTAGGGTTCAGGCCAAATATGTGCCCTTAAAGAAAAAGGGTGGGACTAACAAATCTACAGTTTCCTGGATGTCGAGGGACATACAGGGTAGGATAAAGAAAAAAAAGGAGGCTTATGACAGATACCGAGGGCTAAATACTGCAGAATCTCTAGAGGGGTATAGAAAGTGCTGGGGTGAAATTAAAAAGGAGATTAGGAAAGCAAAGAGAGAGCATGAAAAATTCTTGGCAAATAAAATCAAGGAAAACCTAAAGATGTTTTATAAATATATTAAGAGCAAGAGGATAACAAAAGAAAGAGTAGGGCCATTAGAGACCATGAGGATAATCTGTGTGTGGAGGTGGAAGATGTGGGTAAGGTTCTTAATGAATACTTTGCATCTGTTTTCACAAGAGAGACGGGTGATGCAGATACTGCTATCGAGGAGGAGAAGAGTGAAATAAACAGTGAGAGAGAAGGTATTGAGGGGTTTAGCAGCGTTTAAAGTGGATAAATCCCCAGGCCCAGATAAACTGTATCCCAGGCTGTTAAGCGAAGCAAAAGAGGAAATAGCAGAGGCTTTGACGATCATTTTCCAATCCTCTCTGGCTTTTGGTGTGGTGCCAGAGAACTGGAGGACTGCTAATGTTGTACCTTTGTTTAAGAAAAGAGAAAGGGATAGACCGAGTAATTACAGGCCAGTCAGCCTAACTTCAGTGGTGGGAAAATTATTGGAAAAAATCCTGAAGGACAGGATAAATCTTCATTTAGAAAGACATGGATTAATCAAGGACAGTCAGCACGGATTTGTTAAGGGAAGGTCATGTCTGACTAACTTGATTGAATTTTTCGAGGAGGTAACCAGGATGGTCGATGAGGGCAGTGCGTACGATGCAGTGTATATGGATTTTAGCAAGGCTTTTGATAAGCTCCCACATAGCAGACTGGTCACAAAAGTAAAAGCCCCTGGGATCCAGGGCAAAGTGACAATTTGGATCCAAAATTGGTTTGGAGGCAGGAAGCAAAGGGTAATGGTTGATGGGTGTTTTTGTGAGTGGAAGGCTGTTTCCAGTGGGGTTCCACAGGGCTCAGTGCTGGGTCCCTTGCTTTTTGTGGTATATATCAATGATATAGACTTGAATATAGGGTCTATGATTAAGAAGTTTGCAGATGATACTAAAATTGTCCGTGTGGTTGATAATGAAGAAGAAAGCTGCGGACTGCAGGAAGATATCGATGAACTGGTCAGGTGGGCAGAACAGTGGCAAATGGAATTTAATCCGGAGAAGTGTGAGGGTAATGCCTTTGGGGAGGGCTAACAAAGAAAGAGAATACACATTAAATGGTACAACACTGAGAAGTGTAGAGGAACAGAGGGACCTTGGAGTGCAGGTCCACAGATCCCTGAAAGTAGCAGGCCAGGTAGATAAGGTGGTTAAGAAGGCATACGGAATGCTTGCCTTTTTTTAGCTGAAGCATAAAATACACGAGCAGGGGGTTATGCTTGAACTGTATAAAACACTGGTTAGGCCACAGCTGGAGTGCTGCATGCAGTTCTGGTCACCACATTACAGGAAGGACATGATTGCACTGGAGAGGGTACAGAGGAGATTCACGAGGATGTTGCCAGGAGTGGAGAATCTAAGCTATGAGGACAAATTGGATAGGCTGGATTTGTTTTCATTGGAACAGAGGAGGCTGAAATCGACCTCATTGAGGTGTATAAAATTTTGAAGGGCCTAGATATAGTGGATAGAAAGGGCCTATTTCCCTTAGCAGAGGGGTCAACAACCAGGGGGCATAAATTTAAAGTAATTGGTAGAATGTTTAGAGGGGATTTGAGGGGAAATTTCTTCACGCAGATGATTGTGGGGGTCTGTAACTCACTGCCTGAAAGGGTGGTAGAGGCAGAAACCCTCACCACATTTAAAAAGTACTTGGATGTGCACTTGAAGCACCGTAACCTACAGGGCTACGGACCAAGAGCTGGAAAGTGGGATTAGGCTGGGTAGCCTCTTGTTGGCCAGCACAGCCAAAATTGCCTCCTTCCGTGCTGTAAACTTCTATGATTCTATGAGGTTGAAGGGGCTGAATGGTCTCCTCCTGTTCCTATAACCCTCTGTTCCCAATTAGCTCGGTAGGATTCCTCCACATGGGCACTTCAACTATGCTAAATAAAAATCAATCAATTGGGCTTAGTGATGGGCTAATCAATACTGGACCCAACTGGGTAGGCTGTAATGACTGTAGATGCTGGGGGTCAATTGGAGCTTTCAAGACGGAGATGAATAGATTGTTGTTGGGTAAGCGTATCGAGGGACATGGAGCGCAGGCGGGTAAATGGAGTTGAGGCACAGGTCAGCCCTGATCTGATTGAACGGCGGGACAGGATCGAGGGGCTGAATGGCCTCCTCCTGTTCCTACATTCCTCTGCTGCTAACATTGTCTCACACCGGCTCACCTGGGTGTCTCTGTTTCTCTGGATAAAGATGTTCAGGGTGTCCATGAGAGGAAGGATATAAAAGGAATGGAAAAGTCATAGTGTAGATTCACTAGGATGAGAGGGGTACACAGTAGTGAATTGGTGATGTTACTGGACTAGTAATCGAGAGAATGTGATTTTGAGAATTTGAATTCAGTTTAAAAATTGCTCCCACTATCAGTGAGCATGAGACCATTGCATTGTCATAAAAACCCAACTGGGTCAGTAATGTCTCAGGGATAGAAACCTGGGGCTCGGAATTCAGTTTCTACCGCCATCCGTTGCTGTTATATATGCAGACTATAGATATACTCTGTGTAGTCACTGTATAGTTGCATAAGATGGAGACTTGTTTACCTGATGTACTATCAATAAGGTTTAGACTGTGTATACACATGCTGGCACCACTAGAGGGTGCAACTGGTGGAGACCGGGGTTTCCTGCCCTGGTGGCAGGGGCTGTATAAAAGGGGAGCCACCATGCGGCTGCCTCACTCTGGAGTTACGAATAAAGGACCAAGGTCACTACAGTTTGAGTACAACACATTGCCTCGTGGAGTCATTCATAAGTACATGACAGACATAATAGTTACCGTGCGTGGGAGGCGGTTAATGGGCGGCAAAGATCTACCTTCGATGGGAAGCGGTGTCCATGCCTGTGCCGAAATTCAGTCGACTCTTTGACAGAGGCGCCAAGAGCTAACGCTGGTGATGTCATCCAGCGTGCAACGCCTCCTTAGCGCCTGTATCGCGATAGTTAGTTTGAACTTCGGCCTTCCCCGCAGGCCTTCTTACAGCCTGGGAACTCGGGCGGAATCGCCCAGAGAGCAAGGGAAGGTTTTTCTTTCTTTATTTCTTCATTTTTGTCAGTAGCTGGAACAGTGGGGAAGTTTGTGTGTGTGCGGGGGTCGGAGAAGTTTGAGGGATTTTTTCCCCGTTTTTCTAGCCAGCGTGGCAGCAGCCTGCCGATGCAAAATTCAGTCGGCCTCCTGAGCTCCCGTCCGAGGATGAGAGTGCAATGCCACTTCTCATTGCTGCTCTCCCATCCTTGGGCAAAAACACCAAATTTGGCCGTCGGAGCCTGCACCTAACAGCTGCCGGTATAATCGGGCGGTGATACTGCCTCAACAACGGCGCAACCAAATTTCAACCACCTGATGTCCTAACGTGGTCTGGGCCTATAGGTGACTCCAGTCCAATGCTAATGCAGTGGGCTCAGTTGGCTTAACCCTTGTACAACTAGGGATGAGCAATCAGTGCCCGCCTTGCCAATGATGCCCACATCCAGAGAATGAATAAAAATAAATCATAGTAGGGATGAAGAGTTCCAGTTATGAAGAGAAAAGTTAGACAATCATTCTTCATGTGTGACTGACTCAGGTGTGGGCTGGCTACTCAATCACAGCTGATCCCAATCCTTCCCCCCTCCAATGTTCACAGATTGGATAGGGATCAGGAAAAGATATTTCTCTCCCTAGTCCACAGCACCGGGACCATCGTGTAGCATTCCAGGTGAGATCGGATAGCCCAGTTCAACCAGAACAATATCACCGGACCTTCCCACGGACTCACTGAAACTGGACACACTGAGTTGACAAATCCATTCTCGGCCAACACCTATTGCAGCTTGAGTTCTGAACCTCCTACATTCTTGGTCTGAGGGGATGTCTCGTTCAGGCTGCCCTATATATCAAAGGATTTATAAGAGAGAGAGTGTAATAGCCTCCACATAATCCAGGCTGACACTGGCACTGCACTGTCAGAGGGACAGTACTGAGGGAGTGCTGCACTGTCAGAGGGACAGTACTGAGGGAGTGCCGCACTGTCGGAGAGGTAGTACTGAGGGAGTGCTGCACTGTCGGAGGGGCAGTACTGAGGGAGAGCCGCACTGTCGGAGAGGTAGTACTGAGGGAGTGCTGCACTGTCGGAGGGGCAGTACTGAGGGAGCGCTGCACTGTCAGAGAGGCAGTACTGAGGGAGTGCTGCACTGTCGGAGGGGCAGTACTGAGGGAGCGCTGCACTGTCGGAGAGGCAGTACTGAGGGAGTGCTGCACTGTCGGAGGGGCAGTACTGAGGGAGCGCCGCACTGTCTGAGAGGCAATACTGAGGGAGTGCTGCACTGTCGGAGGGGCAGTACTGAGGGTGCGCCGCACTGTCGGAGAGGCAGTACTGAGGGAGCGCCGCACTGTCTGAGAGGCAGTACTGAGGGAGTGCTGCACTGTCGGAGGGGCAGTACTGAGGGAGCGCCGCACTGTCGGAGAGGCAGTACTGAGGGAGCGCCGCACTGTCGGAGGGGCAGTACTGAGGGAGTGCCACACTGTCGGAGGGGCAGTACTGAGGGAGTGCCGCACTGTCGGAGGGGCAGTACTGAGGGAGTGCCGCACTATCGGAGGGGCAGTACTGAGGGAGTGCCGCACTGTCGGAAGGGCAGTACTGAGGGAGCGCTGCACTGTCGGAGGGGCAGAACTGAGGGAGCGTTGCACTGTCAGAGGGGCAGTACTGAGGGAGCGCTGCACTGTTGGAGGGGCAGTACTGAGGGAGCGCTGCACTGTCGGAGGGGCAGTATTGAGGGAGTGCTGCACTGTCGGAGGTGCTGACTTTTGGATGAGACGTTAAACCGAGGTTCCGTCTGCTCTCTCCGGTGTACGTAAAAGATCCCATAGCCACTATTTCGAAGAAGAGCAGGGGAGTTATCCCCGGTGTCCTGGCCAATATTCACCCCTCAATCAACATCACTAAAAACAGATTATCTGGTCATTATCACATTGCTGTGTGTGGGAGCTTGCTGTGTGCAAATTGGCTGCTGCGTTTCCCACATTACAACAGTGACTACACTCCAAAAGTACTTCATTGGCTGTAAACGCTTTGCGATGTCCTGAGGTTGTGAAAGGTGCTATAGAAATACAATTAATTAATTCCTTCCTTCTTTCCTTTCTTTTCTTTGTTTAAGGGCTGATCTGCACTTCAACTCCATTTACTTGCTTTTGCTCCATATCCCTCGTTACCCCTTACCCAACAAACATTATCGATCTCTGTCTGGATAATTTTGATTGATCCAGCATCCACAGCATTTTGGGAGAGAGTTCGAGAATTTCACGACCTTGTGTGTGAAAAATTGATCTTGATTTCACCGCTGAACGGCCTGGCTGTAATTATAAGATTGTACACCCTTGTTCTGTACTCCCCCACCAGAGGAAACAGTTTTTCTGTGTACATCCTACTGAATTCCATTATCATTTTAAACACCTCAATTAGATCAGCCCTCAACCTCTTAAACTCGAGGGAATACAAACTAAGTTCATGCAATGAATTCATTTTAAATAGCACGAGAAGAAAAATGCAAAACATATTAAAATACATACGCACGAAAATAGCAAGAAGCAAAATTTCCAGTGGAAGGAAAAATGAATTAAAGATGTGAGGAGAAAAATCTAATTTAAAAACAAGATCAAATAGAGAGATATTTAATAATTCAATGCGAAGAATTTTAGAATGTCCGAATATAAATGTAAAATTTGGAAAAGCACTTGGAATGTGCGTGGGAGCAACATGGACTATATTTAACATGCAGGGCACGGTTAGGAACCATGAGGGAGCTTTCCTCTGTGTGCTATCTATAGCAGAACAGTAAACACCATTATCCAAGTGTCTGCAATTACCATAGGGACTCATTTCTGACTTTCTCTCCAGTCCACTGTTGAAAGGGCTAAACTCCTGTAACCGACTGCTTGCTGTCATCACCAGGGACAGATGCATACAGGTTTAGACTGAGTAGTGAAAGAAAGAAGTCGCCTTGCAAGACCTCCAGAATCCCCCAGAAAGTCTGCGGGCAAGTGGAGATGCAAGTAGGGGCTGGCACCGTTTGCTCACCGCTGACCGCAAAACGATTAGAAAGAAGAAAAACTTGCATTTATATAGTGCCTTTCACGACCTCAGGATGTTCCAAAGCGCTTCACAGCCAATGAGGTGCAGTTAGCGTGTTGTCACTGTTGCAATGTGGGAGCCAATTAGTGCACAGCAAGCTCCCACAAACAGCAATGAGATAAATGGCCAAATATCTGTTCCAGGTGTTTTTTGAGGGATAAATATTGGCCAAGACATTGGAGTGAATCCCCGAGCAATTATTTGAATAGTTCCGTGGGACTCCTTCAGTGCTGCAATGTAGTGCTGCAGGACTCAAGAAAGCCCACCACCACCTTCTCAAGGGCAGCTAGCAAACGGCAATAAATGCCGGCTTTACCAGCAATGCCTACAACCTGTGAATGAATAATATTTCTTAAAATAAATTTGTGGTCTAGTTGCTGGATTGGGACTTGAACCCATGACCGTGTGACTCTAGGGTGCTACCATTGACCCAAAGCTGACCCCTTCGTGTTACCGCTAATTAACCAGATTAGTATTGATTACCAAACCCGTGGTGCTGTAGTCATTTTAAAATTCTCATCCTTGTTTTAAAATCCTTCCATGGCCTCGCCCCTCCCTATCTCTGTTACGTCCTCCAACCCTCTGAGATCTCTGCGCTCCTCCAATTCTGGCCTCTTGTGCATCCCCGATTTCCATCGCTCCACCATTGGCGGCCGTGCCTTCAGCTACCTGGGCCCTAATTTGTGGAATTCCCTTCCTAAACCTCTCCTGTCTCTCTCTCCTCCCTCTTGACGCCCCTTAAAACCTACCTCTTTGGCCAAGCTTTTGGTCATCTGCCCTAAAATCTCATTATTTGGCTCGTAGTCAAATTTTCTTTGATAATACTCCTGTGAAGCGCTATGGGACGTTTTACTACGTTAAAGCTGCTATATAAATGCAAGTTGTTGTTTTTCTATATGAGTCGAAGGGTCAAACCACCAGAATACAGCTTTCACAAGAAATAGGAGCAGGAGTCGGCCATACGGCCCCTCGAGCCTGTTCCGCCATTCAATAAGATCATGGCTGATCTGATTTTGGCCTCAACTCCACTTCCCTGCCCGCTCCCCATAACCCTCGACTCCCCGATAGTTCAAAAATCTGTCTATCTCCGCCTTGAATATATTCAATGACCCAGCCTTCACAGCTCTCTGGGACAGAGAATTCCAGATTCACGACTTTCTGAGAGAAGAAATTCCTCCTCATTCCTGTTTTAAATGGGCGGCCCCTTATTCAGAAACTGTGCCCCCTAGTTCTAGATTCTAGATTTCAGTGTGGGTCAGGTGTCACATGTCCATCACCCACTTTTACGATTGAAACCACAGCTTCATTGCTCAAGAAGCCTCTCTTGGCTCTTTAACTAAGCTGCAAAGGCAACTCTTTCCACAGTGTAACTCCCTGAATCCTACAGACATTCAGTTGCTGTAAGAAGTATATATCTGCATTGAACGTGTGCAGTGTGAAAAGGCCAATGGTCCCACAGTTCACGTTGACATTCACCCCAGCAAGGTGGTGATTACCAGGCTAAAGCTGGACAAGGATTGCAAGAAAATTCTGGAACACAAGGCCAAATCTCTCCAAGTTGGCAAGAATAAGGAAGAATCCATTGAAAAAATGCAGGAGTAGTTATATGTTATGCCTTTGCTACTTTCAATAAAGACTCTGAAACAAAAGATCATATAAACAGCACAGGAGGAACCATTCGGCCCATCATGCCTGTGCTGCCCTTTGTAAGGGCAGTGTTCAGTCCCACACACACCCTGCCTTTAGTTGGTAACCCTGTAAGTTCCTCATTCTCCAGTACCTGTCCCTTTTAAAATTATTATGGACTGCTGCCAATTCTATTTTTATTACATTTTTATAATGTAAGATTCTACTCATCACACTAGCTCTTTCCCCCAACTGTAGCTGACTTGAGCATCTTTGTCTCCTTCAATCTCAGTCTGGTCATTAAGGACGAGATGTTCTTTTACTATCTGTTTCAATCACTTCACATTGAAGGGATTTAGCACACAGTGCCTCCCAGCAATCCAAAGGCTTCTCTCACTGGGTCCGGTGTGGCTGAGAGTTTGGCGTTTGGGGCTGACAGTCAGGACTGCTTGCCCCCTTGAATGGCAAGTTTCCAATACTTGACATCCCACTGACAGGGACCAGACTCAAATGATTGACTAGTTCAACTTATCACTGCAGCAAGTGGTTAAGAAGGCATGTGGGATACTTGCCTTTATTGGCCGAGGCATAGAATACAAGAGCCGGGAGGTTATGCTTGAACTGTATAAAACACTAGTTAGGCCACAGCTGGAGTACTGCGTGCAGTTCTGGTCACCACATTACAGGAAAGATGTGATTGCACTGGAGAGGGTACAGAGGAGATTTATGAGGATGTTGCCTGGACTGGAGAATTTTAGCTGTGAGGAAAGATTGGATAGGTTGGGGTTGTTTTCTTCGGAACAGAGGAGGCTGAGTGGAGACCTTATGGAGGTGTATAAAATTATGAGGGGCCTGGATAGAGTGGATAGGACGGACCTGTTTCCCTTCGCAGAGGGGTCAACAACCAAGAGGCATAGATTGAAAGTAATTGGTAGGAGGTTAGAGGGAATTTGAGGGGAAATTTCTACACCCAGAAGGTGGTGGAGTCTGGCACTCACTGACTGAAAGGGTGGTAGAGGCAGAAACCCTCACCACATTTAGGCCCAGATTTTCCCCAGCACTGGGCCGTTTATTCGGCGCCTGGTGAGTTTTTTCCACCGAAGCCCAGTTCAAAGACTCCCCAGTGTTGGGGCGCCGGCACGGACTACCAGCGGCAGGAAGTTTGGTGCCATACATTCCGACGCTGGTGTACCTGTGAAGAAGGTTCCCGTGCTATTTCTGGGCTTAAGGCTAAGTTTTCACCCACCGCACGGAGCCTATAATCACTGTATGAAAAAGCCCGACCTTCAATTGGAGGAACCCGCGCTGGCCCGCTGCTATCCCCGGCCAAAGGTCCACACACAAAAGACATTCTAGACTCAGGAAAAGCAGCAGTGATTTCTAATAAATTACATTATTATTAAATAATCTCACCACAAATCTTTAATGTTTAAATAAAGTGTTGGAGTGCTCAGGTGGACAATAATGTACAATATATTTGTGGGGTTATTACATTTGCATGTTCCTGTATGAAGTTGTTGATGGGTCTTATAACACTGGGTCAGGGTCACGGATAATGCACCATGGGCCTGCACTGCGTGTATCAGTGACCCAGAAAAAGTTGGGATCCATCAACACCTCAGTAGTGGAACCTGCCCCTGTATCATTTACACTAATATGTTCCAAAGGGTTGAGGCCATTTTACATGTTGCGTCCGTCCCTTTATCCTATAATGTGTTTGAGTTCAGCATTAAGAAATGAAGTGCGGGAGTCAGGTTAAAAGTCCCAAATAAATATGTTTATTGAACATTTGTACAGCACAGTGGTAATTAGTGTAACATGACTTATATTGAAACCTTCGTACCTTTAGAAACTTTAATGATTACAGTGACAAAGGTTATAAAAAGCAGTCAACCAGACCAACCAAAAAACAAACAAACAAGCCATTAATCCTCCTCCTTAGCACTGTACGCCAGTCCTGCCCCAGTAGATGCCGCTGCCCCTGCGTGTGCCCATAGACCTCTGCTTCCTTGCCCCATTATCCCAAGGTTTAATCTGGATATTTTTCCGTTGCAGCATTTCTTGCTGCTGGTGTACAACAGGGACAGAGCCAGAATGTATCACCGGGTTGCTCTTTGTTATCATCCTCAGCCTCAGGATCAACCCTTGATTTTGGTGCAGAACGGACAGTGTTGCTCGCATCAATGGCAGCCTGGGTGCGAGCCCCCCTATTGCCGCAACGACCTCGCTCAACCGTCCCAAAAGTCTTTCCACCTGTGATGATAGTCCCCCTAACTCTGCTCTCAGCCCACCAATGGCTTCCAGGAGCACGCGCGATTGTTGGATGTTCTCATCGCCACAAGATGTCCTATGTTCTCCGCATCCGTTCTTTTTGCATCATGTCTGCAGTGCACCCTCCTCTGATGTCTCGCAGGTGTGGCTTGCTGTGACACACCTGGGCCCGCAGCCTCAGACATCTCACCTGGAATAGTTCCGTCGCTTGACTCTCTCATGAGAGGGCTTGGAATGCTCAAAGGGTTCCTTGTCTCCAAATCCAAGGTGGCCATGTCATCGTCGTCGAGGTCTAGCGTCCCATCATTCTCCTGGGTTGGAATATCTGGCGTGGCGGTTTCCTTCAACTTCAGGCGCACCTTCTGTCTCCTCGTGATGCTCAACCTCTGCGAAACAAAAGATAGATGCTTGGTTAGCAGCATTGAGGAAGGAGAAGCATAGGCAGAACACCTAGTATGTAACATTTAGCCAATCCAGACTGTGCCATTTGCAGAGCTTACCTTCAATTGGAAAACTGGGCCCAGCTTCCGCATTGATAGTTGGTCTTCTCCTGTGACATTTAATCATTGACACTATCCTCTGCTCCATGGCTGTTAGCTGGAGCCTACTTGGCAGACCTCCTCCAGTTTGTGACCGCTCGGTTGATCTGTGACACCATTTTCTGCAAAGATGAAAATGAAACTTTTAAAGAGAAGGTCATTCTGAATGCGCGCACGCACACACACGCACGTGGATCGCAGTTACAGATGATATTGCAGTGCATAAATATACATATGCTTAAAAACTCACATAAATGTAAATATAACGTATTACTTAGTTACTGCTTGTCCGAGGTCCTGCCACTTCTTTTTCAGCTGTGCACCGGTTCTCGGAGTGAAGGACGTTCCATTAAACTCGACTGCGGCCTGGTCCCAAACTTTTGCAAGTGCAGAGGGTTTAAGTTTTTACAGAAGCTCCACTTGTTTTCAACAAGTTCCCACCTACTCGCAATTAAGTCTACCAGGGGCTCAATTTCTTCCGCGAGAAATCTCTTCGCCCTTACTGCTTCCCCTTCTCCGGCTCCGTCTTTTCCCCTTCCATTGCAGCCACCTGGTGATCGAAGCTGTATTTCCCACCTGCAAATCCACCTCTGGATTTCCAGTGGTGACCCACACAATCCCCACGTGCTGTCTTTATACATTACACAGAGCATGCGCAGGGTTTTTTTGGGCGCATGCTCTGTGCGGTTCCGGTGCACACTGGAAGCTCCGCCCTGCGAGATCAGCTCGGGCAGCGCCGGTGCCAGAAGGCCTGCATGGTGGAAGGAGACTTCATTTTTATTTTCAGCGCTGAGGGGCCAAATAAAAACGGGCGTCCAGGTAAGTGAGCGCCATTATTTATTTTTAGGGAAACTTGGGCCCATAAAAAGTACTTGGATGTGCACTTGAAGTGCCGTGACCTATAGGGCTACGGACCAAGAGCTGGAAAGTGGGATAAGCTGGAAAGTGCTTTGTCAGCCGGCGCAGACACGATGGGCCGAATGGCCTCCTTCTGTGCTGTAAATTTCTATGATGCTCTGATATGTTGTATTGTAAAATCCTTAATAGCTCAGAGAGTAACAGAATTGGTTGTTGCTCAGTTACTATGCAATATAATCGTTACTTCTTCAAATCCAAATGTTGCGTTAATCAACAACAGTAACAACACCTTGCAATTATATAGTACCTTTAACAGAGTAAAACCGCCCAAGGTGCTTGCTTCACAGGGGCGTTATCAAACATAATTTGACACCAAGCCGCATAAAGACATATTAGGACAGGCGGCCATAAGCTTGGTCAAAGAGGTTTTAAGGAGTATCTTGAAGGAGGAGAGCGAGGCGGAGAAGTTTAGGGAGGGAGTTCCAGAGCTTGGGGCCCAGGCAGCTGAAGGCACGGATATCGATGGTGGAGCGCTTATAATCAGGGATGCTCAAGAGGGCAGAATTGGAGGAGCGCAGAGATCTCGGCGGGGGGGCTGTAGGGCTGGAGAAGATTACAGAGATAGGGAGGGGCGAGGCCGTGGAGGGGTTTGAAAACATGGATGAGAATTTTAATATCAACAGAAAGTTCCTCCCTCTGGTCTGTGTTGAGCAGTAACGATATGTCAGGGAGTCTCCAACTGCTGCTATCAGCAATCCAGGACACTCTCGAAAGAAATCTCGACTTCCTTTGGATTCACAAGTCAGTGACTGATCAAGGGCCCAGCTGTTATTCTACAGAATATTAACCATGAGTGGAACATTTCTCACTTAATGAAGCAGGCAATGAGGACATCAGAGAGGTTCCTCCGTTCCTGCGTTGAATACTCCTGTGCTGATTTACATTGGCAATAGGCACATTCAATATGAATAATCACGGTTCTTGTGCAGTGTTACACTGAACCAGTCAACACATTAGTCTGCAGACATGTGACGGAGTACGGGCGACACACACTCAACAGTTGATTTCTGTTGTATAACGTGTGAAGTCCACAGAGTCCTGCATTTGCATAAATGTAATTATTCTGATATTTGTGGCTGTTGCATTATCACTTTCTATTTATAAATGTAAAGTTTATTTGAGAAGCCCCACTACACAGAAATTAAGTTACACAACAGCAGCCACTTGCTGCAGTTCTGGACATTGAATGATTTCTGATGAGCAATCAGAGAGCAGACTCACGATACTGGATATTTTGCTCTCCACACTTGCATTCAGTGCCAGCCGTGGCACTCTCGCCTCCGAGTCAGATTGCCGGTGATTCAAGTCCCACTCCAAAAACGTCAGCACATAATCCAGGCTGACACCCCCAGTGAGGGAGTGCCACGCTGTCAGAGGTGCCGCCTTTTCAATGAGATGTTAAACCGAGGCCCCGTCTGACCTCTCAGGTGGACGTAAAAGATCTCATGGCACCATTAAAAAAGAGCAGGGCAGTTCTCCGTGTTGTGGGGCCAATATTTATCCCTCAAACAACAACACTAAAACAGATTATCTAGTCATTATTACCTTGCTGTTTGTGGGAGCTTGCTGTGCACAAATTCACTGCTGAATTTCCTACATTACACTTCAAAAGAACTTCATTAAAAGAAAGATTTGCATTTATATAATGCCTTTCACGACCACTGGATGACCCAGAGCGCTTTACAGCCAATGCAGTACTTTTGTAATGTGGGAAACACGGCAGTCAATTTGCACACAGCTCCCACAAACAGTGCAGCACTCCCTCAGTACTGCCCCTCCAACAGTGCAGCACTCCCTCAGTACTGCCCCTCCAACAGTGCAGCGCTCCCTCAGTACTGCCCCTCCGACAATGGAGTGCTCCCTCAGTACTGCGCCTCCGATAGTGCAACGCTCCCTAAGTTCCGACCCTCCGACTGTGCAGCGCTCCCTCAGTACTGACCCACCGACAGCATAACACTCTCTCAGTACTGCTCCTCCGACAGTGCAGCGCTCCCTCAGTCATCATCATCATCATAGGTAGTCCCTCGGAATCAAGGAAGACTTGCTTCCACTCCCAAAGTGAATTCTTTGATGGCTGAACAGTCCGATACGAGAGCCACAAACCCTGTTACAGGTGGGACAGACATTCGTTGAGGGAAGAGGTGGATGGGGCTGGTTTGCCGCGCGCTCCTTCCGCTGCCTGCGCTTGGCCTCTTCATGCTCCTTGCGTTGAGACTCGAAGAACTCAACGCCCTCCCGGATGGACTTTCTCCGCCTCGGGCGGTCTGCGGCCAGGGTCTCCCAGGTGTCAGTGGTGATGTTGCACTTTACCAGGGAGGCTTTGAGGGTGTCCTTATAATGTTTCCGCTGCCCACCTTTGGCTCATTTACCAAGAAGGAGCTCCGCATAAAGCATTTGCTTAGGGAGTCTCGTATCTGGCATGTGTACTATGTGGCCTGCCCAGCGAAGCTGATCGAGTGTGGTCAGTGCTTCAATGCTGTGGATGTTGGCCTGGTCGAGGACACTGATGTTGGTGCGCCTGTCCTCCCAGGGGATTTGCAGGATCTTGCGGAGACATCGTTGGTGGTATATCTCCAGCGACTTGAGGTGCCTTCTGTACATCGTCCATGCCTCAGACCCATACAGGAGGGTGGGTATTACTACAGCCCTGTAGACCATGAGCTTGGTGGTAGATTTGAGGGCCTGGTCTTCGAACACTCTTTTCCTCAGACGACCGAAGGCTGCACTGGCGCACTGGAGGTGATGTTGAATCTCCGCATCAATGTCTGCCTTTGTTGATAAGAGGCTCCCGAGGTATGGGAAATAGTCCACGTTGTCCAGGGCCGTGCCGTGCCGTGGATCTTGATGACTGGGGGGCAGTGCTGTGAGGCGGTGACAGGCTGGTGGAGGACCTTTGTCTTATGGATGTTAAGCGTAAGGTCCATGCTTTCATATGCTTCGGTGAATACGTCGGCTATATCCTGGAGTGCAACCTCTGAATGTGCGCAGACACAGGCGTCATCCGCGTACTGTAGCTCAACGACAGAGGTTGGGGTGATCTTGGACCTGGCCTGGAGACGGTGTAGGTTAAACAGGTTCCCACTGGTTCTGTAGTTTAGTTCCACTCCAGCGGGGAGCTTGTTGACTGTGAGGTGGAGCATGGCAGCGAGGAAGATTGAGAAGAGGGTTGAGGCGATGACGCAGCTCTGTTTGACCTCAGTCCGGACATGGATTGGGTCTGTGATGGATCCGTTGGTAAGGATCACGGCCTGCATGTCGTCATGAAGCAGACGAAGGATGTTGACAAACTTTTGGGGACATCCGATCTTACAAAGGCCGTTGACACAGTCAACCATGAGGGTCTATAGAGCTCCCTCAGTACTGCCCCTCCGACAGTGCAGCACTCCCTCAGCACTGCACTGGGAGTGTCAGCCTAGACTTTTGTGCTCAAGTCCCTGGAGTGGAACTTGAACCCACAACCTCCTGACTCAGAGACGAGTGTGCTGCCCACTGAGCCACAGCTGACACTTGCTGTTTTTGACATTGTCTCTGAAGTGCTTTGTGATGTCCTGAAATGTGCTATATAATGCAAGCTCATTCCTTCTATTTCATTGTGAATAATAAATAACTTGGTTAAGGTAGCCTGACTGTGTTTAATATGTGATTTGATGGTGAAACTGTAATTCAGTGTAGCAGATCACTGAAATTGTTCCCCCTCTGGCCATGCCCCTCTGTAAGGGCAGACTGTATTGAAATACGTTGTATGGATTGTCGGGGAGCAGAGAGAGGGAGCGGTTCTATTGCGAAAACTCTAAATTGTAACACAGAACAATTATTTTCTCACACGAGCTTTTTTTTTTGGCAATAATTGGTTGTATAAATTCAAACTCACTGGAAAACTATAAAGCTGCATCCTGAAAGGAGATGACAGCCTAGATTAATGTTCAGGAAGCAAGCACAAGAGCTGTTTAATTGAAAATGGACCGAAAAGAAGAAAATGTCAGTGCAGGCAGACGAGGAGGTTTTAATTTCTAACAACTCCACATTGCCCTGTTAACCTCTCGAGGAGGGGAGCAATGCTGCAGCCTTCAGAAGCAGACTTGCCGTGTGAGATTAGGATTGGATCACACACTAGCGTCTAGTTCCAAGGCAAGTTGTGAAGTTCAAGTCGTAATTTCTTCGGATACTTTGGTGCAAAGGAGAGTTGAACTGGTTTTGTCTGCAGTGGAATTGAATTTTATAATTCATTCAGATGTTGCATACTATTTCCTAATTATTCTTTAACCTGTGTGACGGGGCAAATTAATATATTTATTGAAGTACTGCTCAGTAACTGGAGTGCTATCGGTATGCGGGGAGGTTCAAACTGCGGGAGATTATTTTAATTGGCCTCTTAGAAGATGCCTGGAAGAAGCAGAACTCTTACTGGGGCCTGAGACAGGTGTGTGTGTCTATGTGTGTGTGTTGTCTGTGTCTGTGTGTGTGTGGCTGTATGTGTCTGTGTGTGTGGCTATGTGTGTGTGTTTGTGTGTGTGTGTGTGTGTGTGGCTGTGTGTGTCTGTGTGTGTGTCCATGTGTGTCTGTGTATGTGTGTGTATGTGTGTGTGTGTGTGGCTATGTGTGTGTGTTTGTGTGTCTCCGTGTATGTGTGTCTGTCTGTGTGCGTGTGAGTGTGTGTCTATATATGTGTATGTGTCTGTGTGTGTGTCTATGTGTGTGCGTCTATATATGTCTATATGTACGCATCTGTGTGTGTGTCTATATATGTGTGTGTGTGTGTGTGTGTCTATGTGTGTGTAATAAGAAATAGGAACAGGAATAGTCCATTTGGCCCCTCGAGCCTGCTCTGCCATTCAACAAGACCATGGCTGATCTGATCATGGACTCAGCTCCACTTTCTTGCTTGTTCCCCATTACCCTTGATTCCCCTATCGTTCAAAAATCTGTCTATCTCTACCTTCAGTTATTCAATGACCCAGCCTCAACAGCTCTCTGGGGTAGAGAATTCCAAAGATCCACGACTCTCAGAGAAGAAATTCCTCCTCATCTCCATTTTAAATGGGTGACCCCTGTGTGTCTATGCATGTGTGTGTGTGTCTATATATGTACGTGTCTTTGTGTGTGTGTGTTTATATATGTACGTGTCTTTGTGTGTGTGTGTCTATATATATATGTATGTGTGTGTGTGTGTCTATATATGTACGTGTCTTTGTGTGTGTGTCTATATATGTATGTATGTGTGTGTGTCTATATATGTACGTGTCTTTGTGTGTGTGTGTTTATATATGTACGTGTCTTTGTGTGTGTGTGTCTATATATGTATGTATGTGTGTGTGTGTGTCTATATATGTACGTGTCTTTGTGTGTGTGTGTTTATATATGTATGAATGTGTGTGTGTCTATATATGTATGAATGTATGTGTGCGTCTAGATATATATGAATGTGTGTGTCTGTGTGTGTGTCTAATGTATGTATGTGTGCGTCTGTGTGTGTGTCTATATATGTATGTATGTGTGTGTCTGTGTGTGCATCTATCTATGTATGAATGTGTGTGTCTGTGTGTGTGTCTATATATGTATGAATGTGTGTGTCTATATATATATGAATGTGTGTGTGTCTATATATGTATGTATGTGTGTGTGTGTGTGTGTGTGTGTGTGTGCGTGTCTATGTATGTCTGTGTGTGTGTGTCTATGTGTGTGCGCGAGGCTCTGTTCTTTTGAGGATTGTACCTGCGCATATGCAGGGGGTAAACGACTACCATGAGGAGAGAGAGAAAGTGAGAAAAAGAGAGAGAGAGAGAGGACATATGGGTGCACACTCTCACTTTTCCCGAGGACGATCTGTGAGTCGTGTGGAATCTCAGCTCTCCCAAGATTATATCTATCTGCTTCAATTAGATTAAAGGGATAGAGAAATAGTCTGAATTTACTGCCCTATTTAGTCAGCTCTGCAGCAAGTACGGGTGTGTCCTGGGGCATGGATTTCCATCCTCCATTCCTATACTTTGAGGAGGAGGAGGCAGAAGAGACAAAATTGGAGACTCTTAGAGTGAAATGCCACAGAAGAAAATGTTCCTAAAATACAGATACTCACTCACCAGGATTTTCTGACCAAAACAGTCTTACATAGATTTCTATGCTTCAGCAACCTGTGCTTCCCACCTGAAACTACTGGAGAGATACAGTAACCTCTGGCTGAAGACCTGCAGGAACCACATCCATCAGGAATATCATATTGTCTGGATCAGGCAAAGGTACCAGTGCCTTGATTTCTTTCTTTGCAACTGGATCCTTCCAGGCAGCATCTAGTGAATTTGCCACATTAGTCAGGCAGCAGCTCATGACTTTGATGGAGAGTAAAATCGGGTGGTGTGTAAAACCAGCATTACACCCAATCCAGTCAGTTTCCCCATGGGCAGTTTGGGTTAAAATTTCCCCCTAGGATCAGTTCATGGCTTCTCTCTCCACTGCCTCTAATAGTTGAACATCTCGCTTGTGACTTGACGACTGGAACTAGACACAATACTGAAGGTGTGGTCTGGCTAGAGCTTCGGTGTGATGCCTTACTTTAAGAGTCTCCAATCTCTACAGTTTGAGTGACATCCATCATTTATAAATCCAATCCCGACTGGGAATCCCTTTCCTCAATAATATAGTTGCTTCTTACTGATTCCTGAGCTTTTACGTGGTTACTACTAATACCTGAGGAATATTTAAGGAACGTAGACATTTTTACAAATTGGAAAAGACCAAGTCCTGCTCACCCATCACCCCCTGTACTCGCTGACCTACATTGGCTCCCGGTTAAGCAACGCCTCGATTTCAAAATTCTCATCCTTGTTTTCAAATCCCTCCATGGCCCTCACCCCTCCCTATCTCTGTAATCTCCTCTCCAGCCACTGCCACCACCCCCTCCCCCCTTACCCCCGCCGAGATGTCTGCGCTCCTCTAATTCTGCCCTTTTGATCATCCCTGATTATAATCGCTCAACCATTGGTGGCCGTGCCTTCTGTTGCCTGGACCCCAAGCTCTGGAACTCCCTCCCTAAACCTCTCTGGCTCCCAACCTCTCTCTCCTCCTTCAAGACGCTCCTTAAAACCTACCTCTTTGACCAAGCTATTGGTCACCTGCGCTAATTTCTACTTATGCGGCTCGGTGTCAAATTTTTATCTCATAATCCTCCTGTGAAGCGCCTTGGGAGGTCCCACTACATTAAAGGTGCTATATAAATACACGTTGCTGTTGTTGTTATTAGACCCAACAGGTTCATTCCCGTTAGATCCGTCCCACCTTCTCACCATGTCCCTCAGGTCCCTCTCGCTCATAAAACACCTCCACTTGTACACTGCAGGCTCCGTCCTTCCCGATCAATTACACTTCAGGTGGAAAAAGTGACTTCCACTTCCTTTCCTCCTCCCCTCCTGATCTTTTCCTCTTGCGTCCCCTGGTACGAGAACCATTTTCTTGTCACTTCTCTTTGTCACCTCAAAACCTTGAATTCGGTCACCACAAAGTCTCCTTTTCTCAAGTGGAACGAGCTTGGCTTCCTTAACACTTCCTGTTAGCTAAAACTGCTGAATTGGATCAGCTTGATTGTTATTATTTCTGTCAAGGATGGAATCTGCCACGCTGGGGTTTGTGAACAGGTTACATAGAAACATAGAAATAAAGAAAATAGGTGCAGAAGTAGGCCATTCGGCCCTTCGAGCCTGCACCACCATTCACTAAGATCATGGCTGATCATTCACCTCAGTACCCCTTTCCTGCTTTCTCTCCATACCCCTTGATCCCTTTAGCCGTAAGGGCCATATCTAACTCCCTCTTGAATATATCCAATGAACTGGCCTCAACAACTCTCTGCGGTAGGGAATTCCACAGGTTAACAACTCTGAGTGAAGAAGTTTCTCCTCATCTCGGTCCTAAATGACTTATCCCTTATCCTTAGACTGTGTCCCCGGTTCTGGACTTCCCCAACATCAGGAACATTCTTCCTGCATCTAACCTGTCCAGTCCCGTCAGAATTTTATATGTTTCTATGAGATCCCCTCTCATCCTTCTAAACGCCAGTGAATACAAGCCCAGTCGATCCGGTCTCTCCTCATATGTCAGTCCTGCCATCCCAGGAATCAGTCTGGTGAACCTTCACTGCACTCCCTCAATAGCAAGAACATTCTTCTTCAGATTAGGAGACCAAAACTGAACACAATATTCCAGGTGAGGCCTCACTAAGGCCCTGTACAACTGCAGTAAGACCTCCCTGCTCCGATACTCAAATCCCCTAGCCATGAAGGCCAACATACCATTTGCTTTCTTCACCACATGCTGTACCTGCATGCCAACTTTCAATGACTGATGTACCATGACACCCAGGTCT
Source organism: Pristiophorus japonicus (assembly GCF_044704955.1). NCBI lineage: Eukaryota > Metazoa > Chordata > Chondrichthyes > Pristiophoridae > Pristiophorus > Pristiophorus japonicus. Next base: position 202,907,922 of record NC_091988.1, on the reverse strand, counting down.
CATTGCACCTCCCCTTTTCCTAATCTGCCGCCATTCAGATAATATTCTGCCTTCGTGTTTTTGCCACCAAAGTGGATAACCTCACATTTATCCACATTATATTGCACCTGCCATGCATTTGCCCACTCACCTAACCTGTCCAGGTCACCCTGCAGCCTTTTAGCATCCTCTTCACAGCTCACAATGCCACCCAGTTTAGTGTCATCTGCAAACTTGGAGATATAACACTCAATTCCCTCATCCAAATCATTAATGTATATTGTAAATAACTGGGGTCCCAGCACTGAGCCCTGCGGCACCCTACGAGTCACTGCCTGCCATTCTGAAAAAGACCCGTTTATCCCGACTCTCTGCTTCCTGTCTGCCAATCAGTTCTCTATCCACGTCAATACATTACCCCCAATACCATGTGCTTTAATTTTGCACACCAATCTCTTCTGTGGGACCTTGTCAAAAATATTTTGAAAGTCCAAATATACCACAACCTCTGGTTCTCCCTTGTCCACTCTACCAGTTACATCTTCAAAAAATTCTAGATTTGTCAAGCATGATTTCCCTTTCATAAATCCATGCTGACTTGGACCAATCCTGTCACTGCTTTCCAAATGTGCTGCTATTGCATCTTTAATAATTGATTCCAACATTTTCCCCACCACTGATGTCAGGCTAACCGGTCTATAATTACCCATTTTCTCTCTCCCTTCTTTCTTAAAAAGTGATGTTGCATTAGCTACCCTCCAGTCCATAGGAACCGATCCAGAGTCGATAGACTGTTGGAACCTGATCACCAATGCATCCACTATTTCTAGAGCCACTTCCTTAAGTACTCTGGGATGCAGACTATCAGGCCCCGAGGATTTATTGGCCTTCAATCCCATCAATTTCCCTAATACAATTTCCCGCCTAATAAGGATATCCTTCAGTTCTTCTTTCTCACTAGACCCTCGGTCCCCTAGTATTTACGAAAGGTTATTTGTGTCTTCCTTCGTGAAGACAGAACCAAAATATTTGTTTAACTAGTCCGCCATTTCTTTGTTCCCCATTATAAATTCACCTGAATCTGACTGCAAGGGACCTACGTTTGTTTTCACTAATCTTTTTCTCTTCACATATCTATAGAAGCTTTTGCAGTCAGTTTTTATGTTCCCAGCAAGCTTACTCTCATACTCTATTTTCCCCCTCCTAATTAAACCCTTTGACCTCCTCTGCTGTAGTATAAAATTCTCCCAGTCCTCAGGTTTGCTGCTTTTTCTGGCCAATGTATATGCCTCTTCCTTGGATTTAACATTATCCTTAATTTCCCTTGTTAGCCACGGTTGAGCCACCTTCCCTGTTTTATTTTTACTCAAGACAGGGATGTTCAATTATTGAAGTTCATCCATGTGATCTTTAAATGTTTGCCATTGGCTATCCACCGTCAACCCTTTAAGTATCATTCGCCAGTCTATTCCATCCAATTCACGTCTCATACCATCGAAGTTACCGTTCCTTAAGTTCAGGATCCTAATCTCTGAATTAACTGTATCACTCTCCATCTTAATAAAGAATTCTACCATATTATGGTCACTCTTCCCCAAGGGGCCTCGCACAACAAGATTGCTAATTAGTCCTTTCTCATTACACATCACCCAGTTTAGGATGGCCAGCCCTCCAGTTGGTTCCCCGATGTATTGGTCCAGAAAACCATCCCGAATACACTCCAGGAAATCCTCCTCCACCGCATTGCTACCAGTCTGGTTAGTCCAATCAATATGTAGATTAAAGTCGCCCATGATAACTGCTGTACCTTTATTGCAAGCATCCCTAATTTCTTGTTTGATGCTGTTCCCAACCTTACTACTACTGTTTGGTGGTCTGTATGCAACTCCCACGAGCGTTTTCTGCCCTTTGGTATTCCGTAGCTCCACCCATACCGATTCCACATCATCCAAGCTAATGTCCCTCCTTACTATTGCGTTAATTTCCTCTTTAACCAGCAATGCCACCCCACCTCCTTTTCCTTTCTGTCTATCCTTCCTAAATGTTGAATACCCCTGGATGTTGAGTTCCCAGCCTTGGTCACCCTGGAGCCATGTCTCTGTGATGCTAATTATATCATATCCGTCAACTGCTATCTACACAGCTAATTCATCCACCTTATTCCAAATACTCCTCGCATTGAGGCACAGAGCCTTCAGGCTTGTCTTTCTAACATACTTTGCACCTTTAGAATTTTGCTGTAATGTGGCCCTTTTTGCTTTTTGTCTTGGGTTTCTCTGCCCTCCACTTTTACTATTCTCCTTTCTATCTTTTGCTTCTGCCCCCATTCTACTTCCCTCTGTCTCCCTGCAGAGGTTCCCATCCCCCTCCCCAACAGCAGTAGCAAACACTCCCCCTAGGACATTGGTTCCGGTCCTGCCCAGGTGCAGACCATCCTGTTTGTACTGGTCCCACCTCCCCCAGAACTGGTTCCAATGTCCCAGGAATTTGAACCCCTCCCTTTTGCACCACTCCTCAAGCCACGTGTTCATCTGAGCTATCCTGCGATTCCTACTCTGACTAGCACGTGGCACTGGTAGCAATCCTGAGATTACTACTTTTGAGGTCGTACCTTTTAATTTAGCTCCTAGCTCCTTAAATTCGTCTCGTAGGACCTCCTCCCGTTTTTTACCTATATCATTGGTACCTATGTGCACCATGACAACTGGCTGTTTACCCTCCCCTTCAAAATGTCCTGCACCCGCTCCGAGACATCCTTAATCCTTGCACCCTTGAGTTCGGGGCTCCTACAATTATAACAACTTTTATTTATATAGCACCTTTAATGTAGTAAAATGTCCCAAGGTGCTTCACAGGAGGGTTATAAGACAAAAATTTGACACCGAGCCACATAAAGAGAAATTAGAGTATGAGGTAGGTTTTAAGATGCATCTTGAAGGAGGAAAGAGAGGTAGAGAGGCGGAAAGGTTTAGGCAGGGAGTTCCAGAGCTTAGGCAGCAGAAGGCACGGCCATCAATGGTTGAGCGATTATAATCAGTGATGCTCAAGAGGGCAGAAATACAGCACTGTGGGAGCACCTTCACCACACGGACTGCAGCGGTTCAAGAAGGCAGCTCACCACCACCTTCTCAAGGGGCAATTAGGGATGGGCAATAAATGCCGGCCTTGCCAGTGATGTACACATCCCAGAACGAATAAAAAAATAAGCATTTTAATCAGAGTATCCAGTCCTGCAGCTGCCAGTAACCTGATTTAAAATCACTCAAAATGACTTTAAAGCTACTAGACTCAACCACTGAACAGTTTCATTAAAGTACAATAGTCAGTTTTTTTAGAAAATGAAGTTTTTTTATATGAATTTTTTTCAATATGCCTGTGTAGCTAAGAAAATGAGCAAAATTTGACGAGCTTTCCCGAACCAGCCAATCACGCAATTTCTGGCAATTTGGACCTGGGGGTGTTGGGGGCGGGGCCTAAACCGGGCGAGTTGAGACTTGAACCTGCGGGGAAGATCTCAGAAAACATGAACCTGAGTGGTTTCGGGCGCAACTCACTTCCGGTTAACATTCCCCGATCTTTAGTGCTGGTTGGGCCGATCCCCCCGGATTGCGCTGAAATAACGGGCGGGAACAAACGGAAACTCCACCATCAATCCTTTATTTCCTTATCGAGTTCCCCTCTTTGTTTTGCAGGATTCCTCCAACAGCCTCATTGCTGCCCTTCAGCAAAGGGGTGCGAGGGCAGAAGTCTCTGGGCTATTACCGGTCATGTCCCGATCGAGAGAAATGTCCCGATGGAGAGAAATAGCCCAATCGTAGGATTCAACATCTGGCTTTGGGACCTCTGCAAAAAGAAGCTTCACTTCATCGACAGTTGCGAGGTGTGCCGTGGACAAGGCAAGTTGTTTCAGAGGAACGGCCTCCATCTTATCTTCGTGGGAGCAAAGAGGCTGGCAGAGGGTGTAGAGCATGTTTCAGAAAGCATTTAAACTAATTCAGCAAGGGGATAGTGTAGATAAGTTCAAAGTTAGTGATCATTACATAGATGCTAAGCATGAAGATGAACCAGGCAGTAAGCAAACAAGAATGAATAACTTTAAGAAATTAGACGGGAGATCTTTAAATTGCTTTTATGTAAATGCAAGGAGTGTTAGAAGCAAATTGTAGAATTGCAATCCTGTGCTGTGGTGGGGAATTTCAACGTATTGTGTATTTCTGAGACATGGCTCGATGACAATGATGGGACATTCTCCTAAAGAGGTACGAGGGTTTCAGAGAGGATAGGGTAGGTCAAAGGGGAGGTGGGGTTGCTATTTTTACCAGTGAGAATCTAACAGCTAGAGAGAGGCTTGATACTGCCTCATCAGGCTCAACTGAAGCTATCTCGGTTCAAGTGGACCAAGCTCACGGTCAGGGATTAATTATCAGTAATTGTTATAGGCCCCAGGGTCAAATACTTGAACGGGACGAGTTATTATGGAAACAGATGACTGATGCTTTTAATATAAAATGCCACCTTTGTTTGGTGGGCAATTTTAATTTTCCTAGCATTCAGTGGGACGATGGTTTACCTGCTGTTTGATGGGAAGTGCAGCTAAAAAATTTATAGTGAAAATATACAAGACTGTTTCCTGGCTCAACATGTTAATGAAGTAACTGAGGAAAATCATATATTGTATCTGGTGTTTAATAGTGAACCTGACCTCGTATCAGGCCCCCATGTGGGGGAACATCTGGGCAACAGTGATCACAACATGACACGGTTCCAATTGGCTCGTGGAACTAAAGGCCCTGAGAGCCTGCAACTGGTACCGGGTTTCAGACGGGCAAACTTCTCCAAAATGGCAGATGAACTGGAACGGGTAAATTGGCCAACCCTCCTCGGTGGTGATGCGACCGATGATGAATATAAATGGAAAGTTTTTAAGAATAAGTTTAAAAATGTGGAAATCAAACATGTACCCAAAATCAAAGAAGGAAATGTGAAAGAAAAAGCCAAGGTGGCTGACTGGGTCTGTACAAAGACAAATAAGATGTAAACAGAAATGTTTCTATAAATGTAAGAAATTTAACACTCAAATAAATAGGGTGAATACAAAGAACTAAAGAAAACTAAGGCTGCTATTAGATCAACAACAAGGCTAATGGCAAAAAGGATTGTAGACAATTGTGACAGTAATGGCAAGAGCTATTTCAGTTATGTGGGGAGTCAGAGAACTTTCAATGTCTGTATTGGGCCACTGAAAGGTGTTCAAGGTTACACAGGACTCACTGAGTACGGCGGAAATATTAAATGAGTACTTTGCAACAGTCTTCACCTTTGAAGATAATGCTCAAATATTAGAATTTAACAATACTAGTTTTGTTAGTAACATTAACATAGATAAGCATATTGTTTTAGAAATAATTAAAAACTTAAAAATAGATAGAGGAGCAAGGCCGGATGATATACACCTGAGGGTCCTCTGGGAGATGGGACATGTGTAATGTGAGGGTCCTCCGGGAGATGGGAGATGTGCTGTGTGAGGGTCCTCCGGGAGATGGGACATGTGCTGTGTGAGCCCCTCAGGGAGATGGGACATGTGCTGTGTGAGGGTCCTCCGGGAGATGGGACATGTGCTGTATGAGGGTCCTCCTGGAGATGGGACATGTGCTGTGTGAGAGTCCTCCGGGAGATGGGACATGTGCTGTGTGAGGGTCCTCCGGGAGATGGGACATGTGCTGTGTGAGGGCCCTCCGGGAGATGGGACGTGTGCTGTGTGAGGGTCCTCCGGGAGATGGGACATGTGCTGTGCGAGCCCCTCCGGGAGATGGGACATGTGCTGTGTGAGGGTCCTCCTGGAGATGGGACATGTGCTGTGTGAGAGTCCTCCGGGAGATGGGACATGTGCTGTGTGAGAGTCCTCCGGGAGATGGGACATGTGCTGTGCGAGCCCCTCCGGGAGATGGGACATGTGCTGTGTGAGGGTCCTCCTGGAGATGGGACATGTGCTGTGTGAGAGTCCTCCGGGAGATGGGACATGTGCTGTGTGAGAGTCCTCCGGGAGATGGGACATGTGCTGTGTGAGCCCCTCAGGGAGATGGGACATGTGCAATGTGAGGGTCCTCAGGGAGATGGGACATGTGCTGTGTGAGGGTCCTCCTGGAGATGGGACATGTGCTGTGTGAGAGTCCTCCGGGAGATGGGACATGTGCTGTGTGAGGGTCCTCCTGGAGATGGGAGATGTGCTGTGTGAGCCCCTGGCCTGTACTCAGGAATGGTTCCTACAGATTGGAAGGAGGCTAATGTAGTCCCCATTTATAAATTTATCAGTTTAACGTCAATAATAGGGAAGGTGCTTGAAAGAATCCTAAGTGCTGCAATATATGAATACTTGGATCGGGGCACCCAACATGGCTTAGGGCACCTTCCCTATTATTGACGTTAAACTGATAAATTTATAAATGGGGACTACATTAGCCTCCTTCCAATCTGTAGGAACCATTCCTGAGTACAGGCCAGGGGCTCACACAGCACATCTCCCATCTCCAGGAGGACCCTCACACAGCACATGTCCCATCTCCCGGAGGACTCTCACACAGCACATGTCCCATCTCCAGGAGGACCCTCACACAGCACATGTCCCATCTCCCTGAGGACCCTCACATTGCACATGTCCCATCTCCCTGAGGGGCTCACACAGCACATGTCCCATCTCCCGGAGGACTCTCACACAGCACATGTCCCATCTCCCGGAGGGGCTCACACAGCACATGTCCCATCTCCCGGAGGACTCTCACACAGCACATGTCCCATCTCCCGGAGGACTCTCACACAGCACATGTCCCATCTCCAGGAGGACCCTCACACAGCACATGTCCCATCTCCCGGAGGGGCTCGCACAGCACATGTCCCATCTCCCGGAGGACCCTCACACAGCACACGTCCCATCTCCCGGAGGGCCCTCACACAGCACATGTCCCATCTCCCGGAGGACTCTCACACTTAGATTTCCAAAAAGCCTTTGACAAGATACCACATAAGAAGCTTCTCTAAGATCGGAGCCTCTGGTATTATTGGAAATATATTGAGTTGGATTCAGAACTGGCTGGCATGACGCAGGCAAAGAGCAGTTATAGATGGATTGGGATCTGTTTGGAGACCGGTCACCAGTGGTGTCCCGCAGGGATCAGTGTTGGGACCGCTGCTAGTTACTATTTTTATTAATGATCTGGATTTAGGGGTTGGTGGCACAATTTGCAAATGATACCAAGATCTGTGTGAATGCTAGAACTGTAGAAGAGGCTCGTCTGATTCAGGCAGATATTATTGTGTTGGGAGATTGGGCTCAAGACTGGGAAATGATGTATAACTTGGATAAGTGCAGTGTTGTGCATGTGGGCAGGGCAAATGCTCAACATTCATACACTCTCCAGGGAAAGGCATTAAAGATGATGATTAGCCCCCTCATAGAGACCACCCCCTTACACTGCAGCCACCGTTTTGTTTTATTTGTCAGCCGACTGCCAGGGCAGCCCGACAATTATGCCCCCCGGGTTCGGCCGGGCCGCCAACAGGCAGCCTGGCACCACCCCCTCTTGGGTGCCAGGCCACTGGCCTATCCAAAACCCTCCCTGGTGGCCCTCACAGAAATAATCGCAGAGCTTGCAGTGGCTCTCCCCTTTAAGTGAAGGTGTGAGACGTGGTGACTGACAGGGGCAGAGACTCAGTCCCGCCCCTCTACACTGCTCACCACCACACTACATTACAACCAACTTCCCGTCCGCTGGACAAGACATGACAAAGAGCTGGATTTCGCGCAGGAGGCCTCCTCATCCAACGCAGCGGTGAAAACACTTCAACACCTGAGAGCAGCGTAGACTGAGGGGGATATAAGATAATGAAGGGTGTTCCAGCCGACAGTTTGTTCCAATTAAACAGGTTAGGCAGGACCAGGGGGCACAGATATAAGTTGCAATGGGCTAGATCTAGGTTAGACGTCAGGAGGTGGTCCTGTTCCCAGAGAATAGTGGATCTCTGGAACAAGCTGCTGTTTCACGTGGTGGATGCAGACTCGCTGATTTCCTTCGAGCTAAAGCTGGAGCTGTTTCTGGCTGCGGTGGAGATCACCTCTGACAGAAGGATAGGCACTGTGGGAATTCAGGGCCAGAGTGATCTCCTGGACGAGCTTCAATCGCCTCGATGGGTCGGAGAGGAATTTCCCAGATACATTCCCCCCAAATTGGCCTGGGATTTTAATCTGTTTTTCTGCCTCTTCCAGGAGATCACAGGGTTTGGGGTGGGGTGGAGTGTACATGTTGTGATACACAAGGTATTGCAATTGTGTGAGGCAGGCTCGATGGACACGGTGGTCTTTACCTGTCCGTCATTGTTCATATGTTTTGTTTGTTTTGTATGTTTTGTATGCCCCTTCTGTCGCTGCAGTTGAGGCGAGAGATTGAACTGCAGCAGAGAGACAGGACAGCATGGCTGTGAAGGGTTGACAGAGAGGGACAGATGTAACCGAACAATACAGAGTGATATCTGGGAGAGCGATTGCTATCGGAGACAGGCACAGAGATGTGTGACAAGAGACGGAAAAGGCAGAGAACCTTGAAGGAGAAACCCCCCCCAAAAATAACTTTGTGATTGATTGATTGACAGCTGACAGCTGAAAGAACTGGATATCAGAATGGAGCGTTTGAAAAGAGAAGGAGACACAGATTTGTACATTCTGCGAGCGGCTCAGCGGAGAAATGCAACCCCTCCCATGGGGGACACCCAGAGAGAGAGGGGGGGAGAGAGAGAGAGTGGGGGAGAGAGAGAGAGTGGGGGAGAGAGAGAGAGAGTGGGGGGGAGAGAGAGAGGGGGAGAGAGAGAGAGAGGGGAAGAGAGAGAGAGAGGGGGAGAGAGAGAGAGGGGGGAGAGAGAGGGGGGGAGAGAGAGGGGGGAAGAGAGAGAGATGGGGGAAGAGAGAGAGGGGGGAGAGAGGGGGAGGGACAGAGAGAGGGGGAGAGGGGGAGAGAGAAAGAGAGAGAGGGGGGAAAAGAGAGAGGGGGGAGAGAGAGAGGGGGAGAGAGAGAGGGGGGAGAGAGAGTGGGGGGCAGAGAGAGAGGAGGAAAGAGAAAGAGGGGGGAGAGAGGGAAAAAAGGAGGGAAGAGAGGGGGGGAGAGAAAGAGAAAGATAAAGAGAAGGAGAGAGGTTGTTGTTATGTTTTTAATCCTTTGTAACCTGCATCACACCTGGCCACCAGAGGGCCCACCTGTTGGAGTCCCAAGGGATCCCAGCATGGTATATAAGCAGGCCACCCACAAGGTACCTGCACTCTGGAGTCTTATTAAAGGAGCTAAGGTCACACTTGCTCATTGCACACAGTACCCAGCCTCACCATTTATTATGAGTGTAACAGTTGTGAGGGAGGGAGAGAGAGAGGAAGAGTGAATGTGAAGGAGAGAGAAAGAGAGAGTGAGAGAGAGAAAGTTAATGAATAAGACAGAGAGAAAGAGAAAGAGTAAGAGAGAGGAAGAAAGGAAGCAAGAGAGGGGGGAGGGAAAGAGAAGGGAGAGCAAGAGATGGCGAGAGAGAGGGAGTGAGGAAAGAGAAAGAGAGAAGAAGAGGGGACGAGGAGGGATTTAGCCGGGTTCCTCCTCCTGTAGGAGTTGTAGCCACGTGTGGCTATCAGGTGCAGAAGAAGGTGGGAATCAGCCCTCCATGGTTAAATATCCCGCCAGCACTCACAGTCTAAGGAGGGTTGCGGGCATTGTGGAAAGTTGCCGCAGTCTGGGCCCGCCCCATTCAGGCAATGAGAGAAGTGAATCAGGGTGGCAGGAATGGAACAAGCCAGAGAGTTCGAGACTAAAAGGAGGAAACAGAGAGAGGATATTTTTTTAGACGAGATGATCAGCGAAGAAACAAATCAAGAACCCTTTCAGGGCTTTGCAGAAATTCGGTTTAAATAAAATGAGATTGATGCAGAAGGTGGGCCCTGAGGCATTGCACGGGGAGTGAGTGAGAGAGAGCTGTGAAGACAGAATCATCGAGTGTAAAAAGGGAAATTAAACAACAAAATTAAAATCAAAGCAATAAATCAAGTCGGGGATGGGAAGCGCAGATTTAAAAAGAAACCAGGCCGGTGAAAGGCCTGTGAATGAACATCAGATGAAAATTATGAAGAAAAAGTGAAAGCGCAAATAAAACATATGATGAATATCAAAAAACCTTAAAGACTATTACATAATAGGAGAACTGGGTAAGAGAGATGTGCGTCATCAGTAAAAACAATGGATTTTCTAGTGGGATGTATTTATTGGTCATTCCTAGAAACGCAGGGACTCGCTGGGCCACCTCAGAGGGTAGTTAAGACGTCGTCTACGTTGGCCTGGGACTGGAGTCACAGTCTGTACAGCAGCTTCCCTTCCCTGAAGGACATTAGTCAACCAGTTGGGCTTTTACCACAATCCGAACTCGTCCCGGTCACATTTACTGAGAGCAGATTTTTATTACGGAATTCAAATTCTCAAACTTTCAAAGTGTGATGATGAACTCACATTCTCCGGATCATTGGTCCGGTCCCTCGGATTACTGGTCCAGTAAAATAACCACTCCACCACCGTACGTACCCATGGGAACATTTATCAGCAATCCACTTAACGGTAGTTCCCATGGAAACGTGGCATTCAGTCACCCAGGTAACATGCATTTTACTAAATGTGTTTACCATTCAGGACATACTTTACAAGAGAGCATTAGTCTTCATCTTAAGACACAACAATGCACACAATGACAACAACAACTTTCATTTATATAGCACCTATAACGTAACAAAAAAGTCCCAAGACATTTCACAGCAGCAATTCTCTGACAAATTTGCAGCACAGCAAGTTTCAACAAACAGCAATGAGGTAATGACCAGAGCATCTCTTTTAGTGATGTTGGTTGAGGGATGAATATTGAGCACGGGATACCGGGGAGAACTCCCCTGCTCTTCTTCAAAAATAGCTCCATGAGATCTTTTACGACCACCCGTGAGAACAGACGGGGCCGCGGTTTAACGTCTTATCTCAAAAGACAGCACCTCCGACAGTGCGGCGCTCCCTCAGTACTGCCCCTCCGAGAGTGCGGCACTCCCTCAGTACTGCCCCTCCGACAGTGCGGCACTCCCTCAGTACTGCCCCTCCGACAGTGCGGCGCTCCCTCAGTACTGCCGCTCCGACAGTGCAGCACTCCCTCAGTACTGACCCTCCTGACAATGCAGCACTCCCTCAGTACTGCCCCGCCGACAGTGCAGCACTCCCTCAGTACTGACCCTCCGACAGTGCGGCGCTCCCTCAGTACTGTCCCTCCGACAGTGTGGCGCTCCCTCAGTACTGCCCCTCCGACAGTGCGGTGCTCCCTCAGTACTGATGCTCCGACAATGCAGCTCTCCCTCAGTACTGCCCCTCCGACAGTGCGGCGCTCCTTCAGTACTGCCCCTCCGACAGTGCGGCGCTCCTTCAGTACTGCCCCTCCGACAGTACGGCGCTACCTCAGTATTGCCTCTCTGACAGTGCAGTGCTCCCTCAGTACTGCCCCTCCGACAGATCAGCACTCCCTCAGTACTGCCCCTCCGACAGTGCAGCACTCCCTCAGTACTGCCCCTCCGACAGTGCGACGCTCCCTCAGTACTGCCCCTCCGACAGTGCAGCACTCCCTCAGTACTGCCCCTCCGACAGTGCAGCACTCCCTCAGTACTGCCCCTCCGACAGTGCGGTGCTCCCTCAGTACTGCCCCTCCGACAGTGCGGCGCTCCCTCAGTACTGACCCTCCGACAGTGCGGCGCTCCCTCAGTACTGCCCCTCCGACAGTGCGGCGCTCCCTCAGTACTGCACCTCCGACAGTGCGGCGCTCCCTCAGTACTGCCCCTCCGACAGTGCGGCGCTCCCTCAGTACTGCCCCTCCGACAGTGCGGCGCTCCCTCAGTACTGCCCCTCCGACAGTGCAGCACTCCCTCAGTACTGCCCCTCCGACAGTGCGGCGCTCCCTCAGTACTGCCCCTCCGACAGTGCGGCGCTCCCTCAGTACTGCCCCTCCGACAGTGCGGCGCTCCCTCAGTACTGCCCCTCCGACAGTGCGGCACTCCCTCAGTACTGCCCCTCCGACAGTGCGGCGCTCCCTCAGTACTGCCCCTCCGACAGTGCGGCGCTCCCTCAGTACTGCCCCTCCGACAGTGCGGCACTCCCTCAGTACTGCACCTCCGACAGTGCGGCGCTCCCTCAGTACTGCCCCTCCGACAGTGCGGCGCTCCCTCAGTATCAGCTTGGGTTTCTGTGCTCAAGTCTCTCGAGTGGGGCTTGAGCCCACAATCTTCTGATTCGGAAGGCGAGAGTGCTACCAGCTGAGGAGGGACTTAAGGACACTTCTGGTTCATTGGCCAAATAATTGTCAGGAGCTGCACACCTAGATTTCTTACACATGGGATCTGACCTGTGACCACTGGATTCTACTGTCGCTATCTCAACCAAAAACTGCTTCATTTGCCACAATTGCACCAATTGATATGGCTGGAAACCAACTTTGTCATCACCAAATTGTAAAGCGCGTTGCAAGGACATCAAACGACATGAAAGCCACAGTCTCCATGAAAACCATTGTAATTTATGTTGAAGCTATGTGTGACAGCCTTTGATGCCCAAGTCCTCATATTAAAGCATGATGATCACTTTCATTTCTTAATTCTCAGGTTGTGGGTGTCGCTGGCCAGGCCGGCATTTATTGCCCATCCCTAATTGCCCTTGAGAAGGTGGTGGTGAGCCGCCTTCTTGAACCGCTGCAGTCCGTGTGGTGAAGGTGCTCCCACAGTGCTGTTCGGGAGGGAGTTCCAGCAACCGTTAAGGAACAACTAATATATTTCCAAGTCTCGGAGGGGAACGTGGAGGTGGTGGTGTTCCCATGCGCCTGCTGCCCTTGTCCTTCGAGGTGGCGGATGTGGTGTGTTTGGGATTTAAACTTATGGGGCGGGGGGGAAATTCGGTCGTGCCTCTGTCACGGCAGTAACCCAGGCGGAGCACTACATTTAACGCCTTGAAAATGTTCGCGCCTCTCGCCTAGAACTTCGTCAGAATCTGTCGAAGAGCTGACAGGAGCAATAAATCAGCTGTTGCACACCAGGGCTGGGGGGGTCGGGGGGTGGGGGAATGGGGGGGTGGGGGGTGTGGGGGTGGGGGGGTGGGGGAATGGGGGGGTTGGGGGGTGGGGGAATGGTGGGGTGGGGGGGTGGGGGAATGGGGGGGTGGGGGGGTGGTGGGGTGGGGGGGTGGGGGAATGGGGGGGTGGGGGAATGGTGGGGTGGGGGGGTGGGGGAATGGGGGGGTGGGGGGGTGGTGGGGTGGGGGGGAGGGGGAATGGGGGGGTGGGGGGGTGGGGGAATGGGGGGGTGGTGGGGTGGGGGGGTGGGGGAATGGGGGGGTGGGGGGGTGGGGGAATGGGGGGGTGGGGGGGTGGGGGGGTGGGGGGGTGGGGGAATGGGGGGGTGGGGGGGTGGGGGGTTGGGGGGGTGGGGGGGTGGGGGAATGGGGGGGTGGGGGGTGGGGGGGTGGGGGGGTGGGGGAATGGGGGGGTGGGAGGGTGGGGGGGTTGGGGGCTGGGGGAATGGGGGGGTGGGGGAATGGGGGGGTTGGGGGGGTGGGGGGGTGGGGGAATGGGGGGGTGGGGGGCTGGGGGAATGGGGGGGTGGGGGGCTGGGGGAATGGGGGGGTGGGGGGTGGGGGGCTGGGGGAATGGGGGGGTAGGGGGTGGGGGGGTGGGGGAATGGGGGGGTGGGGGGCTGGGGGAATGGGGGGGTGGGGGGGTGGGGGAATGGGGGGGTGGGGGGGTGGGGGGCTGGGGGAATGGGGGGGTGGGGGGTTGGGGGGGTGGGGGAATGGGGGGGTGGGGGGGTGGGGGGCTGGGGGAATGGGGGGGTGGGGGGGGGGGGGTGGGCGATAACAAAAATTTGGTTGGTACATTTTGAGGGCCCATTGTGCACGCGCGGAACTCCAAATCAGATCCCGGGAAAAGCCAAGTCCTAAAGGCGCGGGATGGTAATGCCCCCATTAAAGTTTTAAAATCACTTGTTTTCAACCTGTCCTGTAATGTCTGTCTGCCGCTGCACACTGTGAGGCTCACGCACCGTGCTGTGTGTAAACCTTGCACTGACTGTGACTGAGACACACACCGTGCTGTGTGTAAACCTTGCACTGACTGTGACTGAGACTCACACCATGCTGTGTGTAAACCTTGCACTGACTGTGACTGAGACTCACACCGTGCTGTGTGTAAACCTTGCACTGACTGTGACTGAGACTCACACCGTGCTGTGTGTAAACCTTGCACTGTGACCGAGACTCACACCGTGCTGTGTGTAAACCTTGCACTGACTGTGACTGAGACTCACGCACCGTGCTGTGTGTAAACCTTGCACTGACTGTGACTGAGACTCACACCGTGCTGTGTGTAAACCTTGCACTGACTGTGACTGAGACTCACACACCGTGCTGTGTGTAAACCTTGCACTGACTGTGACTGAGACTCACACCGTGCTGTGTGTAAACCTTGCACTGACTGTGACTGAGACTCACACCGTGCTGTGTGTAAACCTTGCACTGACTGTGACTGAGACTCACACCGTGCTGTGTGTAAACCTTGCACTGACTGTGACTGAGACTCACACCGTGCTGTGTGTAAACCTTGCACTGACTGTGACTGAGACTCACACCGTGCTGTGTGTAAACCTTGCACTGACTGTGACTGAGACTCACACCGTGCTGTGTGTAAACCTTGCACTGACTGTGACTGAGACTCACACCGTGCTGTGTGTAAACCTTGCACTGACTGTGACTGAGACTCACACACCGTGCTGTGTGTAAACCTTGCACTGACTGTGACTGAGACTCACACCGTGCTGTGTGTAAACCTTGCACTGACTGTGGCCTCCGAGGGATGTGCTTCCTCATCCCTTTAAGTAGCCACCAGTTAGCGACTCTGCGAGCCTGCACCCACTGTTTCTCCAGACGTTGTTATTGGCGGATGCTCAATGAGGTGCACGCACCGAATTTACCGACCGGGTTGCAAGCGTGGGCATTGCACCGGGAATACGTCATGATCGGAGCGATCGTCATCAGACAGGCGCTAATGGTTTGCGCCCCGTTGAGCCTCGAATGAATTTTGCGTCGGGGCGCTAAAAGCTGTGCGTCCGGTCACTAAGCTGCCATTAACGCCCCTCTCGCCGCTAACTGAGGCGTTCAACAACTGAAAATCCAGCCCTAGGCACTTAAACGGATTCTGTTGTGTAATGGTGTCTACGAAGGACTCATTTTTCCATTATCACATCTCTCAAATTTCTCCTTTTATGATTTGTCCAATGCACTCAAAGCTCACCCTTTGTGTGAGAGAAAGCCATGTTATTACGATAGCATATATCTGAGTGGAACAATTGGTCAGCAGAATACAACCAAATTGGATTCCTCCCATTTTATACCCAGATAATGAAACAGCAGGGACACATTGTATTATGAATTTTAATGTCCTCATGCATTTCTTTCCACATTTTGTCTATTCTGCCTCATTCTAATTTCTAATTTCTTCCGGGTTAACCCAGTCCCTTTTCTCCTTTCATCAAGGTGAGACGTAATCATTTCTTCTCATGGACAGCGAATAATTCCCGCAGGGACCTCCACGCACCACCCACCTCACAAGAAACGCGTGATAATCAGGTGACTTCTTTAGTACACAGCTCCTGCACATCACAAAAGCAACCTACGGCTTTCAAATCTTTTTAGCCAACAGTCCCCGCCCGTCCCTACAATGTTCCTCCCCTTTCTCTGCCTTTTCCTGTGCTGCAGTTACCGCCGGCAGTCCTTTGATTAAGTGGCCATTCATCATTGGTCAACCCAGACAGCGAGTGGTTTGATCAATCAATGGGCAAGGAGGCTACAAAGCCAAGGCTGATCTTGTCATGAGTCCACATCTACCACTTCCACTTCAGCAAACCTGCACCCGCTTTCAATTCCTCGCCCCGGGGACATTGTGAAACTGCTGGGGGAGAGCCAGCCCTCTGCCTCACTGTTTCTCCTGGACACAGCCAGGTTGCTTCAGCCCCACTGAAGGATCCAGGTCATGATCGTTTTATCCTGGGGCCAATAATTATCCACCAACCGACACCTAACACACATGATCTGTGGGATCCTGTTGTGTGCACAGATTGGCTACCGCGTTTCCTACATTACAACAGTGACAACACTTCAAAAATT
Organism: Pristiophorus japonicus; assembly: GCF_044704955.1. Classification (NCBI taxonomy): domain Eukaryota; kingdom Metazoa; phylum Chordata; class Chondrichthyes; family Pristiophoridae; genus Pristiophorus; species Pristiophorus japonicus. The sequence continues at coordinate 202,891,699 of NC_091988.1, read as the reverse complement.
GGCTGTAAAGAGCTCTTGAACATCCTGGGGTTGTGAATGGCACTGTATAAATGCAAGTTAGCATAAGAAATAGTAGCAGGAGTTGGCCATACGGCCCCTCGAGCCTGCTCCGCCATTCAATAAGATCATGGCTGATCTGATCATGGACTCAGCTCCACTTCCCTGCCCCGCTCCCCATGACCATTTATTCCCTTATCGCTCAAAAATCTGTCCATCTCCGCCTTAAATTTATTCAATGACCCAGCCTCCACAGCTCTCTGGGACAGAGAATTCCACAGATTTACAAACCTCAGAGATAAGAAATTCTTCCTCATCTCAGTTTTAAATGGGCGGCCCCTTATTCTGAGACTATGTCCCTTAGTTTTAATTTCTCTCATCAGTGGAAACTTCCTCTCTGCATTCACCTTGTCAAGCCCCTTCATTATCTTATACGTTTCGATAAGATCACCTCTCATTCTTCAGAATTCCAATGAGTAGAGGCCCAACCTACTCAACCTTTCCTCATAAGTCAACCCCCTCATCCCAGGAATCAACCGAGTGAACCTCCTCTGAACAGTTCTTTCATTTCTGGTTGCAAGTGGCTCAGATCCAAACTGACTAAGCTGCAAAGAAAGTTGAGAGGCCCACTCCTCATGACATTGGCCCTGAAAGCCCACAGCTGTCCTGGCGGATGCTTGCCGCAAGAGCTGCCGCAGATTCAGCCAAATATGTTGGGCCCCAGCTTTAAGGTAGAGTTTCCCGCAAGGCCCTGTGTAACCTCCACACACCACAAGACAATCGACGGACGAGGGTTGGGACCGAGAGCAAGAATTCCCCTGCGTCTGGTGTTCACTGATCTTCAGTCAGGGCCTAGCGTACAACTGGTGTGGGTACGTCCAGTCTCACCAGCGATAAGGGCCCACGTCATTGTGCAGCAGGACTGCCCTGGGGTCTCCAGAAATGAAAGTTTAATCTCCAGGCCGCTGCTGGGAGCAACTTGGGAGAACAATCATCGGGGCCGTTAAATAAAGAAAACATCTACTTTCAAACTTTTATTTATTAGTTATAAAAATAAGAAAATAAGAATTAGGAGTAGGAGTAGGCCATTCGGCCCCTCGAGCCTGCTCCGCCATTCAATAAGATCATGGCTGATCTTCGACCTCAACTCCACTTTCCCGCCCGATCCCCATATCCCTTGATTCCCTTTTTGTCCAAAATTTTATCGATCTCAGTCTTGAATATACTCAACGACTGAACCTCCACAGCCCTCTGGGGGAGAGAATTCCAAAGATTCACCACCCTCTGAGTGAAGAAGTTTCTCCTCTTCTCAGTTCTAAATGGCTGATCCCTTATCCTGAGACTGTGACCCCTGGTTCTAGACTCTCCAGCCCGGGGGAAACATCCTCTCAGCATCTACCCTGTCAATCCCCCTCAGAATCTGGTATGTTTTAATGAGAAACGAAATGGAGTTTGGAACGAAAGGGTGTTTGACAGTTAAACATCATCCAACCGGGTGATGAAGAGTCTGTTTGCTTGGCTGTGGGAAAATGTTTGGTTGTGAGAATGGCCACGTTGGGCAGCCAATGGCAGGAGCCTGGGGTCGGGACAATGGGAGGGAGGAGGTCGTGTGACAAAACCTCCGGGGTCACATCCAGCCAGATTTGGGAACTCTAGCTGCCGGCCAGGGTTAGGGCCTGGACCCCCAAAGTTGAGGGGCCAGAAATCTTTGTGATGGGTCGGGGAGGGGGTTTGAAGCAGTCCCTTTGTACAGGGGCACTTAGGGCACCAGATTGTTCTTGCAGTGGGCAAGCCAGCTGCTACTGCTGTTCCTAGGATCACTGCATACACGTCATTCATCGGGGATCACTGCACAGCAGTGGGAATTCTGGCTTACCCCTTCCTTCGCCTTGTGACAGACTTAGGTCCCTCATGTTTCCAATTACAAAACTGTGGTATTATATATTTATTCCTTCAATCCTTAATTAAATACACAGGCAATAGACAAATGATTCCTCTGAACTGACTCGTGCTAAATTTAAAACACTTATCTCTTGGCACCTGTAGCTGAGAATTGAATATATGTCTAGATTGTTTGAGCTGGTAATAATGGGGATTGATATGGAAGGGCAAGTGACAGAATCTTACAGTACAGGAGGATGCCATTCGGCCCATCGTGCCTGTGCCAGCTCTGTGAAAGAGCGATCCAATCAGTCCCTACCCCCCGCTCTTTCCCCGTGGCCCTGAATTTCTTTTTGTTTTCAACTATTTATCCAATTCCCGGTTTGAAAGTTACTATTGAATCTGCTCCCACCGCCCTTCCAGGCAGCGTGTTCCCGATCACAACAACTCGCGGCGTAAAAACATTCTCCCCATCTCCCCCTCTGGTTCTTTTTCCAATCAACTTAAACCTGTGTCCCTCTGGTTACCGACCCTCCCGCCCCTGGGAACAGTGTCTCCTTATTTACTCTGTCAAAACCCTACATAATGTTGAACACCTCGATTAAATCTCTCATGATTTATATACTATGTTGGCAATATCATTTCCTGAGTAACAGGCATTAGTGGGGGTTGAATTTCTGTATGGGATTCTCTGGTTTGTTCACCGTAATGTTGGCAGTTGATCCATAGAAACCGCAGGAAAGGGAATGGAAGGGAAGGGAAGGGAAGGGAGAAGGGGGAAGGGGAAAGGGGGAGGTAGGAAGGAAGGTTTGATTGTGTCCGATTCTGGGCGTGGATTAGTTACGGGGATAGACTGGAGAAGCTGGGGTTGTTCTCCGTGGAACAGAGAAGGTTGAGAGGAGATTTGATCGAGGTGTTCGAAATCATGAGGGATCTGGACAGAGTAGATCGAGAGAAACTGTTCCCATTGGTGGAGGGGTCGAGACCCAGTGGACACAGATTTAAGGCGATTGGCAGAAGACCCAAAGGCGACACGAGGAAAAACGTTTTTACGCAGCGAGTGGTTAGGATCTGGAATGCGCTGCCTGAGAGTGAGGTGGAGGCAGACTCAATCGTGGCTTTCAAAAGGGAATTGGATAAATACCTGAAGGAAAAGAATGTGCAGGGCTCCGGGGAAAGGGCGGGGGAGTGGGACTGGCTGAGGTGTTCTCGCAGAGAGCCGGCACGGGCTCGACGGGCCGAATGGCTTCCTCTGCGCTGTAACCTTTCTGTGATTCTATGAAGGAAAGAAAGAAGGAAAGAAAGACAGACTTGCATTTATATAGCACCTTTCACGACCTCAGGGCATCATAAAGCACTTTACAGCCAATGAAGTACATTTGAAGTGTAGTCACTGTCGTAATGTAGGAAACGTGGCAGCCAATTTGTGCACAGCAAGCTCCCACAAACAGCAATGTGATAAATGACCACAACAGAAATAGTTTCTCTCCATCTACCCGTTCAACTGCTTTACGCATCATAAACACAATCTCTCCTTAATCTTCCACACAGAGTCTGGCAGCTTGAACCCACTGCCCTTAACCAATACATTGCTGGGGAACTCAGGACCAGCACTCTGAGGAAAGATGATTGAGGCAAATCTGTCACACACTCTTCGAGAACACAGGAACAGGAGGAGGCCATTCAGCCCGTCGAGCCTGTTACACAGGAACAGGAGGAGGCCATTCAGCCCCTCGAGCCTGTTACACTGGAACAGGAGGAGCCCATTCAGCCCCTCGAGCCTGTTACACAGGAACAGGGGGAGGCCATTCAGCCCCTTGAACCTGTCACACAGGAACAGGAGGAGGCCATTCAGCCCCTCGAGCCTGTTACACAGGAACAGGGGGAGGCCATTCAGCCCCTTGAACCTGTCACACAGGAACAGGAGGAGGCCCATTCAGCCCCTCGAGCCTGTCACACAGGAACAGGAGGAGGCCCATTCAGCCCCTCGAGCCTGTTACACAGGAACAGGAGGAGGCCATTCAGCCCCTTGAGCCTGTTACACAGGAACAGGAGGAGGCCCATTCAGCCCCTCGAGCCTGTTACACAGGAACAGGAGGAGGCCATTCAGCCCCTCGAGCCTGTTACACAGGAACAGGAGGAGGCCATTCAGCCCCTCGAGCCTGTTACACAGGAACAGGAGGAGGCCATTCAGCCCCTCGAGCCTGTTACACAGGAACAGGAGGAGGCCATTCAGCCTCTCAGGCCTGTTCTGCCATTCAATTCGATCACGTGTGTTCTGAGCAGCTATTTACTCTTGCTCCCCGCCATGACTATCCAGTTCCGTCATTATCTGCCTGTCATTTATGATCTTTGACAGGTCAATATTGGAATTTTTAGAGACATTGAAAGAGATTTAGGTCCAACAAACCAGGTCAACAGGAAGACAACACAACAGGTAGGTGGAACAGTCATCAACTTACTGTATGGTTTAACTTGGCCTGTGTTGAATAGAAACCCTGTGAGGAACAACTCTCAATCTGATTTTCAAATTCCCACGTCTGTGGTATCTGCCTCATTTGGCTTCTACATCGAATGTGCAGCACAGAGACAGGCCATTCGGCCCATTTGGTCTCCGCACAAGGCACCTCCCTCCCTACTTCATGTAATGCTATCAGCCTATCCTTTCTCCCTCATGTGTTTATCCAGCCTCCCCTTAAACGTATCGATACTATTCACCTCAACCCCTCCCTGTGGCAGCGAGTTCTACATTCTCACCCCTCTCTGGGTAAAGAATTCCCCATTGGATTTATTAGTGACAATCTTATATTGATGTCCCCTAGTTCTGGTCTCCCCCACAAGTGGAAACATCAACTCTACGTTTATCCTATCAAACCCCTCCATAATTTTAAAGACCTCTATCAGGTCACCCCTCGGCCTTCTGTTTTCTAGAGAAACGAGCCCCGGACTGCTCAGTTGTTGCTGATAGTTAGAAGCTCTCAGTTCTTGTATCATCCCTATAAATCTCTTTTGCACCTTCCCCAGTGCCTGGATATCATCGTTGTAATACGGAGACCGGTACTGTGCACAGTGCTCCGAGTGTGGTCTAACCCAGGTATATGGAGACCGGTACCGTGCACAGTGCTCCAAGTGTGGTCTAACCCAGGTATATAGAGACCGGTACTGTGCACGGTGCTCCAAGTGTGGTCTAACCCAGGTATATGGAGACCGGTACTGTGCACGGTGCTCCAAGTGTGGTCTAACCCAGGTATATGGAGACCGGTACTGTGCACGGTGCTCCAAGTGTGGTCTAACCAAGGTATATGGAGACCAGAACTGTGCACAGTGCTCCAAGTGTGGTCTAACCAAGGTATATGGAGACTGGAACTGTGCACAGTGCTCCAAGTGTGGTCTAACCAAGGTATATGGAGACTGGAACTGTGCACAGTGCTCCAAGTGTGGCCTAACCAAGGTATATGGAGACCAGAACTGTGCACAGTGCTCCAAGTGTGGTCTAACCAAGGTATATGGAGACCAGAACTGTGTACAGTGCTCCAAGTGTGGTCTAACCAAGGTATATGGAGACCAGAACTGTGCACAGTGCTCCAAGTGTGGTCTAACCAAGGTATATGGAGACTGGAACTGTGCACAGTGCTCCAAGTGTGGTCTAACCCAGGTATATGGAGACCAGAGCTGTGCACAGTGCTCCAAGTGTGGTCTAACCAAGGTTCAATTTAAATTTAACATAACTTCCCTGTTTTCAATTCTATTGCTTGCAAAATGCACCTCACTGCTGGGTTTGCATTTTTTATAGGCCTTGTTAAGCTGCGTCGCCACTTTTAATGATTTCTCCTTCTCCTTAGTTGGGGATTAATCACTTGAAATTCAAGCCACAACTTCAGGCCGTAACTTACTCCAAGTGCCAAAGTAAGAATGATTGAATAAAATCAGGAGGCCAAACATTGAGAGATCCAAAAGTTAGCGTCTTACTTGGCAGGCAGCTGGCAGTTCGTTGTTCTACTAAACCGCATTCCTAGAGCAGAATTGGCCAGGAAAAATATCTGTGCTGGCATTCCTGGCATAGCATAACTGACTTCACAATTATAGACTAAATAGAAAATGTAGACAAATATATTAAAAATTGGGTTCATGATGGCATTGTGAATTATGTTGCGTCAACGTTGGGTTTCTTTCTCACTGTTGAGGAGTAATTTTCATGGACCTGCCATGATCTCTATGATTCAGGAGATGCCCTCTTTCATTGTAAGTGGTCCAGTAAGATTGCAAACACGTTCGAAGAGGTTCACTGGGAAGACCACAGGAAATTCTGGTCAAGACATTTCTGGTGTTGCTGCCCTGGCAACTCGAGAATTCCTTCTTACCCTGGGGATCAGCAACCATCATACTTGGCTGTTACACATTTACTGGAGTAAGCACTGTGTTTGTTAGCAAACAGTCTTCAGGTTGGTTAACACAGACCAATTGATTTTAACAGGACCAAGCAACTGATGTACACATTTACAATTAATGATATGGCAATGATAAGGACTGGGCAAATAATACAGGGACTTTAATTGGCCCCAATTTTAACTCCAGATGGACTCCCTGCTCAGGCCCAAGTTAAAATTACAGCCAGGTCTCAATGATGTCATCGGGCCGCACTATGCCACAAGGAAGGACCCTGGTATAAAATCATAGAATCATGGTAAAATTATGACACAAAAGGAGGCCATTTCGGTCCATCGTCTCCGTGCTGGTCGACAAAGAGCTACCCAGCCTAATCCCACTTTCCAGCTCTCGGTCCGTAGCCCTGTAGGTTACGGCACTTTGTGCACATCCAGGTACTTTTTAAATGCTGTGAGGGTTTCTGCCTCTAACACCCTTTCAGGCCGTGAGTTCCAGACCCCCACCACCCTCTGGGTGAAGACATTTCCCCTCAAATCCCCTCTAAACCTCTGACCAATAACTTTAAATCTATGCCCCCTGGTTATTGACCCCTCTGCTAAGGGAAATAGGTCCTTCCTATCCACTCTATCTAGGCCCCTCATAATGTTATACACCTCAATAAAATCTCTCCTCAGCCTCCTCTGTTATAAGGAAAACAACCCCAGCCTATCTATCTTTGCGGATGACACTAGGTTAGGTGGCAGTGTGAGCTGCGAGGAGGATGCTATGCGGCTGCAGAGTGACTTGGATAGGTTAGGTGAATGGGCAAATGCATGGCAGATGAAGTATAATGTGGATAAATGTGAGGTTATCCACTTTAGTGGTAAAACCAGAGAGACAGACTATTGTCTGAATGGTGACAGACTAGGAAAAGGGGAGGTGCAACGAGACCTGGGTGTCATGGTACATCAGTCATTGAAGGTTGGCATGCAGGTACAGCAGGCGGTTAAGAAAGCAAATGGCATGTTGGCCTTCATAGCGAGGGGATTTGAGCACAGGGGCAGGGAGGTGTTGCTACAGTTGTACAGGGCCTTGGTGAGGCCACACCTGGAGTATTGTGTACAGTTTTGGTCTCCTAACTTGAGGAAGGACATTCTTGCTATTGAGGGAGTGCAGCGAAGGTTCACCAGACTGATTCCCGGGATGGTGGGACTGACATATCAAGAAAGACTGGATCAACTGGGCTTGTATTCACTGGAGTTCAGAAGAATGAGAGGGGACCTCATAGAAACGTTTAAAATTCTGACGGGTTTAGACAGGTTAGATGCAGGAAAAATGTTCCCGATGTTGGGGAAGTCCAGAACCAGGGGTCACAGTCTAAGGATAAGGGGTAAGCCATTTAGGACCGAGATGAGGAGAAACTTCTTCGCCCAGAGAGTGGTGAACCTGTGGAATTCTCTACCACAGAAAGTAGTTGAGGCCAATTCACTAAATATATTCAAAAGGGAATTAGATGAAGTCCTTATTACTCGGGGGATCAAGGGGTATGGCGAGAAAGCAGGAAGGGCGTACTGAAGTTGCATGTTCAGCCATGAACTCATTGAATGGTGGTGCAGGCGCGAAGGGCCGAATGGCCTACTCCTGCACCTATTTTCTATGTTTCTATGTTTCTATGTTTCTATCCAATCTTTCCTCATAGCTGTTTTCTCCGGGCGTGTGTCCCTGCTGCCTGTTCAGGAGAGCAGGTTAAAATTCCAGATGTTGCGATCACGGCGGACAGGTAAGAGCCAGGAGGATTGTAACTGCCCACCCGCCTGGTTTCTGCTGGGTGAGTGGGGTTAAAATCC